>NW_016814121.1:1212673-1278281 GCF_001698545.2 Rhinopithecus bieti
GAGAGGGAGGGAGGAAGGAAGGAAGGAAGGAAGGAAGGAAGGAAGGAGAGGAAGGAGAAGGAAGGAAGGAAAGAAGAAGAAGGAAAGAGAGAGAGAAAGAAAGAAAGAAAAAAGAAAGAAAGAAAGAAAGAAAGAAAGAAAGAAAGAAAGAAAGAAAGAAAGAAAGAAAGAAAGAAAGAAAGAAAGAAAGAGGGAGGGAGGGAGGGAGGGAGGGAGGGAAAGGAAAGGAAAGGAAAAGAAGAAAGAAAAGAAAGGAGGGAAGGAAGGAAGGAAAAGAAAAGAAAGAAACTCTGAAAATGAAAGATTACTGTGGGCCACCACATATGTGGTCCTCACACAAAGTGTGGCATGAAGGAAGCCAGACACACAGAGGTGCACTGCTCCAAGCAGATGCAGCCAGACACCAGCAGAACTCATCTCTGGGTTTAGAAGTCAGGAGTGCAGGACCCCTGGGTTGGGGCAGTGACTGAAGATAGCACCGGGGGCTTTAGGGGTCATGATGTTGTTGACCCGATGTGTGCCCTTCACACTGTACCTGCCACCTGCTGCCCTCCCCCAGGAGCCATTCATCCATGACTGTGTCTGCCAGCCCTTTCCCCCAACCCCCTGCTGACGGAGCAATATGCTCTCTGTCCACACCGGAGACCCAGCTTCACATGAGAACTGCATGAACACAGGCACCAGATAAACCACAGCAACAACAACACAATGACTTTTTTTTTTCCAAAGGGATTCTCTGGTCTATGCTTCTTAGACTAGAGAGTCTTATCCTGAAATCCCCCAAAATGCCCATAGCAGTGTTTTTCTCATCTCCCAGGACTTTTCCAGACCGTAGCGTCACCTGGAAGGATGAAGCAGAACTTCCCAGGAATTCAGCCGAGAAGCAGATTTGGACACTCAGAGAAGCCCTATCAACCTCTCAGCCTTCTGCCCTGGTGCCTGGACTTCCTTCCCTCTTGAGCAGGCTGCACTACACCGCAGTGTCAGAGAGGGTCATGGGTAGGAAACCCCAGGGGACCCTGGGCCTCACTTGGGCGCAGCTGGAGGCCACCAACGGGGCTTTGTGAGGACTCCTGCATGCAAAGCGCAATAAAGCAAAGCACAATGAAATGAGCATGGCTGTGTCTGCCCGGGCTGGAGCCGCGGGAGTCCTCGGCAACCTTCCCCTCTATTCCTGGCCCCAGATACCTCCATGGCCTGAAATCCCACTGTCCACAATCCAGCCCTTTAGGTGCAAGTACAGTGTGTCTCAGAGTCCCTTCGTTCACGTGCAAATGCCCTAGACAAGCAGCACATCCACCCATTACCAGCTCATCTGCCCCACAAGACAGGCTAACTGGACACCCACCTGGCCATGTGCTCATCAAACATCTATAATCCTGGCATCTGTGTGCCCGGCTCCCCTGTTACTGCCAATTCATAAAACAATCCTGCAACGTGGTGTAATCACCATGTCAATTTCACAGGTATGGAAAAGAAGCCATGGACAGCTGGAGGGCCCTGATTGCTCAAAGCCATACAGCTGAGTGTCCAAGGCGGGTCTGAGCCCACATCTGACTCCACAGTCTTTGCTGCCTCCTACTTCATGAGCCGGCATTTAGCATAGATGACCTGGGCTTGATTGTCTTTTCATGTGCACAGACCTCATCTCTACAGGTGGGGCTTGGCTCATATGGAACAGGTGAGTCTTGACTTCCTGGCCTTCTCTGCCCCCACACAATGGTGCACAGCACAGTGCCTTACACACAGGAGAATCCCAGGTAAAGTCTGCTGTTTTTGTTGTTGTCGTTTGTTTTTTTTTGTTTTGCGGGGGGTTCTTTTTTGAGACTGGGTCTTGCTCCATTGCCTAGGCTGGAGTACAGGGGCACAATCACAGCTTGCTACAGCCTCGACATTCCAGGCTCAAGTGATCCTCCCACCTCAGCCTCCAGAGTATCTAGAACTACAGGCCTACATCACCACTCCCAGATAATGTTTAAATTATTTGTAGAGATGGGGGGGGGGTCTCATGATGCTGCCCAGACGGGTCTCGAACTCCTGGCCTCAAGCAATCCTCCTGCCTTGGCCTCCCAAAGTGCTGAGATTATGGGAGTGAGCCACCGTGCCTGGCAAAAGTCCACTATTCAGTATATAGACTGAGGTTCATGGGAAGAGCTATCCCTTCAGAAAACTTAACAGTAAGCCCTCACTCGACATCATCAATATGTTTTTGGAAATTGCAACTTTAAGCAAAACAACATATAAGAAACCCAATTTTAACATAGGCTAATAGATAACAAGAATTAAGTTCCTATGGCACAATCTGGTCACAAAAACATCACCAAACTCAATAACCACCAAAATACTTCTAATATTGAATATTGATGTAAATGTGAGCTACCCATACATTCAAGAAAGATTAATAAAAACAAATGAGATCATTATTTACCCAGTTTGGGGGAAATCCATGAGTGACAGCAGTCAGAGTGGTAATGGGTTAAATCAAGGAATAAATGTTTGCAAAGTCAAAATTGCCAAGAGCCCTCCTACGATTGTGCAGGTAAAAAACAAACATCATCAATCCGAAGGGCTTGCTGAGTGCTCTTCTACGCTTTGTCCACAGTCGTGCATTTGTATGATGATCATATACAGAACTTTACAGATTTTGAGACAGAGTTTCGCTCTTGTTGCCCAGGCTGGAGTGCAATGGCACAATCTTGGCTCACTGCAACCTCCGCCTCCCGGGTTCAAGTGATTCTCTTGCCTCAGCCTCCTGAGTAGCTGGGAATACAGGCGTGCACCACCACACCCAGCTAATTTTGTATTTTTGGTAGAGATGGGGTTTCTCCATGTTGGTCAGGCTGGTTTGGAACTCCTGACCTCAAGTGATCTGCCCTCCTCGGCCTCCCAAAATGCTGGGATTACAGGAGTGAGCCACCACGCCCACCACAGATTTTTGTTTTTAATACTTTGTACTCCTTTGTTCATTCGTGTTTCCGATCCACTTATTTCGGTTCAGAGTTGCAAGTGGTGGGAACCTGTCCCAGCAGCTCAGGACACCTGGCAGGCACTGACCCTGGACAGGGCGCCATCCCATCACAGGGCACACCCACACACACCCATGCCCACTCATACTGGGACCATTAGATGCGCCAGTTCACTAATGTGCACACCTCTGGGATGTGGAAGGAAACCAGAGTGTCTGGAGAAAAACCCACGCAGACATAGGAAGAACATGCAGACGCCACACAGACAGTGGCCCCAGTTGGACATTGATTTCTTTTCTCATCAGCATTATAACAATGTTGAACAAAATGATGGAGGAGCTGCTGTTCAGGACTAAAGTGACTGGGACCCAGGCAGATGTCTTGACTGGGTTGGGTGAAGGGTAGCCAGGAAAAGAGAGACACATACAGGTCTTGAATTGGCATTTTGGGAAGAACTGACCTGAAGAAGTTTCCAGAGGTAGACAGGGCGGGCAAGAGAGCCAAGGGGACTTAGTGCAGGGAGCGGCATGGAGCCAGAGGTGTGAGGGCCCAGCACTGACCCTTGGCCTCCTTTCCCAGCTTGTTCAGTGGGGCCTTCTAGAAGCCTACAGAGAAAAGCTGCCTGTCAGAGGTGTGGTCTCTGGGCATCTCAGGGGGGCTGTGTGAAGCCTGCTAAGAACCTACAGAGAGAGGCACTCAGAGGAGCTCCTGACCCTGAACTTTCAGACACGGGCAAGCAGGTTGTGACAGACATCTGAGTTCAGCTGCCATCAAAACACAGGGGCACCTGAGGCTTGATGGTCACCTGCTTTTCCACGGTGCTATGGTCTGAACGTTTTTATCACCTCCAAACTCATGCTGAAACTTAATCCAAATGAGACAGTGTCCAGGGGTGTGGCCTTTAGGGGGTGGTTGAGTCATGAGGGCTCTGCACTCGTGGGGGAATAGGTGCCCTTATAAGAGGCCTTGGTGGAGGGAGTTCGCCTTTTTTGTTTGTTTGTTTGTTTTTGAGACAGAGTCTCGCTCTGTCACCCAGGCTGGAGTGCAGTGGCGCGATCTCGGCTCACTGCAAGCTCCGCCTCCCGGGTTTACGCCATTCTCCTGGCTCAGCCTCCGAGTCGCTGGGACTACAGGCGCCGCCACCACGCCTGGCTAATTTTTTGTATTTTTAGTAGAGACGGGATTTCACCATGTTTGCCAGGATGGTCTCGATCTCCTGACCTCGTGATCCACCCGCCTCAGCCTCCCAAAGTGCTGGGATTACAGGCTTGAGCCACCGCGCCCGGCCTAGTTCGCCCTTTTTATCCCCTTCTGTCCATCTGCCACGTGAGGATACAACATTCGTCCCCACCCCGGGGGATACTGCAACAAGGGCATCATGTTGGAAGCAAAGACCAGGCTCTCAGCAGACACAGAAACCACCAGCACATTGATCTTGAACTCCCAGCCCCTAGAACGGTGAGAAACAAATTTCTGTTCTTTCTATATTGCCCCATGTCAGGTATTTTGTTACAGCAGCACAAACACACTAGGACGCTGGGTAACCTCACTCTGACATCCATGAAACAGATGAGACTGAGTCCCAAATCTCAGCTCTGATCAGCCACCCGGGACCCCATCAGCCTACCCCACCAGCCTAGGCCAGGATGAGAGGTGGCCATGTGCAGAGACAAAAGGGGTCTCCCAGACAGGTCCCAAACTGGAATGTGCAAAGGTCCTGGGACAGCTGGCCTGGCTATTGGGCCATGTGGAGGCTGAAATCACCCTCCCTGCACAGGGATCCCTTAGAACCACCGCGCAGTGAAGAAAGAAAGAAGGAAGAAAATCAAGATTTGTTGTGCACCTCCTCCATGCAGGGCACATGGGATGTCCTGTGCCCTCTTTATTGAGCGCTTACTATGTGCTGAGCATGTCGGAAGAGTGCTTTTGCTTCTCCCTGAACTCTGCCAACTTCACCGTCTAGTAGGTTTCCCCATTTTACAGATGGGAAAACTGAAGCTTAAAGAGGTTCACGCTTGTCCAACACCACCCAGATAGTCAATAGAAGAGCTGGGGTTAATCTCACCTCTCCTGGACATCACACCTCTGTGCTTAACTCCCAGCCACCCCCCAACTCTCACAACAACTCTATAAGGGAGGCCATGGTATCCCCACTGGACAAGCAAGGAGCCAAGGCTCAAAAAGGGAAGAGACCCCTTTCAGCCCTCAAAATCCTTGCGCTTCTCATTTCTTATGTCTGAATTTTTAAAACATCTTGTGCAAAATCCACAAGGTCTTTTAAGAGGCACACCTTAGTTTTGCACAACAGGGAATTTTGAAAGGTTGGAGGCTATTTTAATATGGTCCACTAGCTGGACTCCCTTGTCAATGAGGTGTTGGAATTAAGAGGCAAATGGAGAAAAATCCCAGCTCCAAGTCTGACCACCTCTCCCTCCTCAGCTGCCTTCAAACTGCCTTTTTCCAAGTTTCCTCCATCACAAAGTGGCTTGGCTGGAATACAGCTCTGGGTGACAGCTGTCCCCATCAGCAGACAGCTTCATTAAACCTCATTAAGATGTCATTCCTCTCTGCCTTATTTCCCATCTCTCAGCTCTAATTAAAACCATCTCTCTCCCCGTCCCAGGGGGTCCTGGGATTCTCTGGGCTCCTCCTGCAATATCAGCTCCCTCCACTCCCCATCATGAAGGACCAGGCCCTGGAAACCCACACTGGGAACCAGCTGGGCAGGCAGCCCCGGCGCCCGGAAGCCCCCTCGGAGCAGCCCGTCGCTGTGAGAACTACTGGGGCTAGCTAGAGGCAGGTGCAGGTATCGCTTCCCACAGGCTTTGATCCGAAGCTACCTGGGACCCAGGAACGAAAGTCTCTAGACCTGGAGCTTCACCAAAGCCCATTTGCATGGTACAACTTCTTCAAAACACGTGACCCAGCCTTGCAACTCAAGTATAATCATTTCCCACCCAATCTACTTTTTTTTTCCCTTAACTAGCCCTCATTTCTTATTGCAAAACAGGTGTGCCTCTTAAAAGACCTTGTGGATTTTGCACGAGATATCTTAAAAATCCAGACATAAGAAATGAGAAATGAAGAGGCAAAAAGGAGGGAAGCCAGCTGGCTTTGTTGCTGAGACAGCCTTGAATCGGATCTTAGTCCAGACAAATGGGCCAGTGGTCACTTCCAAAGTGGCAGGTTTTCTGTCAGGGAGTTCGATGCCTGAGTTTCAGACCCACCAAAGACGCTCATTCCATCACGAGCAAGCCCCTCAAAGGAATCAATCACTCCCCACTTCCTGGCAACCACACATAGTGTAGCTCATTAACCCTCTAGCCCTGCGTCTCAACTAAATGAATGTTTGTTCGACAGTTGAAAAGCCTCCTCTCACTCTCCTGCGTTCTGTTAAAGCGCAGTTATGTGAAATCCCATTGCCTGGTAGTTATTAAATAAATATCTGTATACAGGTAGACCCATGCATACATATGCACACGCATACCATTGTGCTCATGGAGGGGTAGTTCATTATTGTAAAACAACTTAAGATCCTCGAATGAAAAGCACAATATAAATGCAAATTGTGATCATTATTAGCATAGAGGATATTTATTTATTTCCATAATGAGAACCTCACATAAACAATCATGTAAAATAAGGTGCATTATGCATCAAAGGGCTCAGGCATTCTCTTAGAAGCCCGATGCTTTGAACCCTGTGCATTGTGTGAGCGTCAGTTGAACATTGCATAACGATACGAAAAAGCCACGCACAAGAAGACCACATCCATGTGTGATCAAAGGCGTATAAATAATGTCAAGTGAAAAAAAAAAAACACAGCCAGATTCGAAATTCTACATAGACTACTGTTACGACCACGTTAAAAACCAAAAAAAAAAAAAAAAATGCATTGAAAAAAATACTGGAAGGAAACCCAGCCCTGTAACTGTGGTGTGTGAGGACATGTGCTTACGGATGTGGGCCCTTTTTTTGGTAGTGAGGTTTTACTCTTATAATTTAAAAAGCCACACAACAGAGTTAAGTTATATGTTTCCATTTTATCTATGAAAAAGTCTCTTCTGTGTCATTGCAATTCCGTTCGGGTTTATAATGGAGGCTAAGATGACAGCTGGTGGCTGGGGCCGGGGGGTCACGGAGGAGAATTTGGTAGCTGGCATACTAATTCACACGCAGAGCTGAGTTGGACTCCCAGCCCCGCCACTTCCCGTATGATCTTGGGCAAGTCCCTCGCCTTGTCTGGTCTTCTCTTTCCTCACCTGCAAAACCTCCTGAGGTTGTAAGTAGAGTGTTTCATGGCACCTGGCCCAGGAGGTTGCTCAGTAAAGGACAGTTTCTATTACTGCTGTCTTACTGTTAAGACTGCCATAGCAGCTCCCAGCTCGGGTCCAAAGGGAGCTGCGGACCGTGGGGAGCCCCTCCAGGCGTCCTCATGCTGCCCCGCCACCCTGTCCAGGCCTGTCTGGTTCCCACGGCTCTGGGCTGCCTGCGCTCTGCCGCCTGCCTGGTCCCCGCTCCCCGGGACAGCCCGGCCTCCCTTCCCGCTGCCTGCTCTGTTCTGGCGGCTGATGTATGGCCCTTGCTTGCCGTGTGAGGCGGTCACGGTGACAGGGCCCCAGCATTCCTTCCCCTCCCCCTCGACAGCTTGAAATCAGGTCCTTCATTTGCATTTACATGATCTCGCTGTGCAGCTTATGAGATCGAGAGATTTATTTGCTACTTAGCTTGATGTTTGATTACACCCGGAGAAGGCAGCGAGCAGCGAGGTGCGGGGATGCATCCGCTCCGAGTCCATGGCCTCTGGGGGCCGGTAACTCAACAGCAGGTTTAGGGGAATGAGGGGGAAATGCGCAGCGTTTTGACAAAAGGCGAACTTGAGAGGTGGCAAGGAACTAATACCTCGATGGGATATATGTTTTTAAAGAGCAATAAAAACTGGCTAGGTATCATCTGAGATTATGAACAGAGCCAAGTCACTCGCAGGAGGCAGCTCACCGTCCTGGGGAAGGAACTCCTAGAAACTTCTCCTCCTGAGCAAAATCTGAAGTCCCCAAAAGCGATGATGCCTCTGATTAGGAGGAGGTGTGTGGGCCAGGCGCGGTGGCTCACGCCTGTAATCCCAGCACTTTGGGAGGCCGAGGCTGGCAGATCACGAGGTCAGGAGATCGAGACCATCCTGGCTAACACAGTGAAACCCCATCTCTACTAAAAATACTAAAAAAAAAAAAAATTAGCCGGGTGTGGTGGCGGGCACCTGTGGTACTAGCTACTCTGGAGGCTGAGGCAGGAGAATGGCGTGAACCCGGGAGGCAGAGCTTGCAGTGAGCTGAGATCCCGCCACTGCACTACAGCCTGGGCGACAGAGCGAGACTCACTCTCAAAATAAATAAATAAATAAATAAATAAATAAATAAATAAATAAAAAGAGGAGGTGTGTGTTCTCACATCCCAGCACCTGGGCTGACATCAGCTCGGTAAATGATACCTGCGTGCTCGTCACCTGTTTACGAAAACTACCTGGGCCCTGATTCCTTGTCTGTAAAATGGGAAAACGATATCCCCTCTTTGGTCTGTGGTTAGATGATCTCTGCACCTTGGTGGACATGGAGTAAGTGCCCAATAAATGGGAGCTGTTCTGGGGACAACAGGCTGTTTTCTGAAGGAACGGAGGGATGGAGCTCACCGCCGCCATGGAGGGCAATCACTCGGCGTCGTATTTTGCAGTCAAGTGTCACTTATCTGTTTGGTGGGTTATCCACTGCGTGGGGTTTCATTCCAGCCACCCGCCGGCCAGCTCCCGCTGCTCACAGCTGGGGCGTTCTCAAGGAAGGCAAACTCATTTTCATAACAGTCTGAGCCTGGCATAATTAGGAGCAGAGATCCGCCACTGCCAGCCTCTACCCTGTCACACTGCAATCCAAACAGAAACCAACTGGTGCATGATCGGGACATGACAGTTTAGTGATTAAGAACATGAGCTTGGGGGCCGAGCTACCCGAATTAGAACCCTGGCTTCTCAAGTCTGTGTGACCTTGGGCAAGTTCTAATGCTTGAACTCCGAGTCTCGGTTTCCTTACAGTAGGTATCACGAGAGCCTCCAGCTCGGAGGGTGGTAGAGCATTTCACAATGTAGGCAGAGTTCTCAGCAGAGGGCCTGGAAGCTTCCTAATAAAAAGTAGTCATACCACCTACTGGCCACTGTTAGACTCTGCTATTTTGAATGACCAGCAGCTCCGTCTCCATTTGTATGACTAGAAAACTAGTTATATAATTAACACATCTGCTTGACTGTTCCTCAAAAAGGTAAAGATGAGGGCCAGGCGCCGTGGCTCTCGGTTTGAGACTAGCCTGGCCAACATGGTGAAACCCCGTCTCTACTAAAAATAAAAAACTTAACTGGGCGTGCTGGCGCATGCCTGTAGTCCCAGCTACAGGGGAGGCTGAAGCAGGAGAATCGCTTGAACCCGGGAGGCAGAGGCTGCAGTGAGCCAAGAGCATGCCACTGCACTCCAGCCTGGGTGACAGAGCGAGACTCCATCAGAAAGAAAGAGAGAAAGAGGAAAGAAAAGAAAGGAAGGAAGGAAGGAAGGAAGGAAGGAAGGAAGGAAGGAAGGAAGGAAGGAAGGAAGGAAAGAAAGAAATGAAATTACCCTATATGACCCAGCAATGCCACTTCTAGTGATACACCAAAGGAATTGAAAACAAGTGTTCATATATGCAACTACTATGCACCCACAAAAACTAACAACAACAACAAAAAAGAAAACAGGCATTCAAATGCATGTACCTGCATGTTCATAGCAGCATTATTCACAATAGCCAACAGACAGAAACCACACAATGTCCTAATGAGTGAATAAACAAGACCTGGCACATCCGCACAATGGAATATTATTCAGCCGTAACCAGGAATGAAGCACTGATCCATGTTACAGTGTAGATGGAAACTAAAAGCATTATGCTAAGGAAAAGAATCCAGGCCGGGCGCGGTGGCTCACGCCTGTAATCCCAGCACTTTGGGAGGCCAAGGCGGGCGGATCATGAGGTCAGGAGATCGAGATCATCCTGGCTAACACGGTGAAACACCGTCTCTACTAAAAATACAAAAAATTAGCCAGGCGTGGTGGCGGGCGCCTGTAGTCCCAGCTACTCAGGAGGTTGAGGCAGAAGAATGGCGTGAACCCAGGAGGCGGAGCTTGCAGTGAGCTGAGATCCGGCCACTGCACTCCAGCCTGGGAGACAGAGTGAGACTCTGACTCAAAAAAAAAAAAAAAAAAAATCCAGACAGGCATAAAAGGCCACGTGTATGAACCCATTTAGAATGTCCAAATAGGTCAATCCGAAGAGACAGAAAGCAGAGGTGGTTGCCTGCAGCTGGAGGGAGGGAAGGGGAAGTGACTGCTCTCAGGTACGGAGCTTCCTTTTGGGGTGATGAAATGTCCTGGAACTAGAGAGGGGTGATGGTTGTACAATATTGTGAATATAGTCAATGCCACTGAACTGCACACTTGAAAATGGCTGATGGTTGATTTTATGTGAATCTCACATAAAAAGAAAAATTAGGGTGCAGTGGCTCATGCCTGTCATCCCAGCACTTTGGGAGGCTGAGGCGGGCAGATCGCTTGAGGTCAGGAGTTTGAGAGCAGCCTGGCCAACATGGAGAAACCTTGTCTCTATTAAAATACAAAAAAAATTAGCCAGGTGTGGTGGCGGAAACCTGTAATTCCAGCTACTCAGGAGGCTGAGGCAGGAAAATCCCTTGAACCCAGGAGGTGGAGGTTTCAGTGAGCCAAGATCGCGCCACTGCACTCCAGTCTGGGCAACAGAGTGAGGCTCTGTCTCAAAAAAAAAAAAAAAAAAGGACAATTTTTTTGTCCACAGGAAGGAGATGCCATGGTTCCTGTCGAGCAATTTAGGAAACTCTTTCTTCCTTAAGGATGGGAGGACGGGAGAGGAAAGACATGCAGACGAAGCGATCACAGTAGGACAACATGCTTTGAAAATGTGACTCAGTCCTGAGGAGACTGTGCTCTCTTCTGAGACTGTGCTGAGGTGGGCATGGGGTGGGGAGCGGGCCCTGGGCTGGGAAGGATAGTGAAGGCCGTTTCCATCCGAGTCTCGCTGTTCTGACAGTCCATATGGTGAGAGCCGGAGAAGCATGTCTGAAACCATGAAACTAGATGGATCCCATTTCACAGTGTGGCCCCCTTTGCTTGCCATGGCCTCACTGTTGAAAGGCTGCAGGGGGAAGGGAGGAGCGCACTGGACTGTGAGTCGGGAGACCCAGGTGTCAGTCCGTGTCAGCCTCACCTGCACTGGGGGCACGGGAAAAGACGGGTGGCTGCCGCAGAGCCCCACAACCCCTCGGGGGTCAGAGGACCTCAGGGGCTTGACCCCCCTTGTCCTGAGCCAGTTGGGTGGCCACTCTAACATATGCTTTATGTATGGGGGTCTCCAAGTCAGGCCTCTTTGGAAGGGTGCGTTTTGTTGTTGCTGTTGCTTTGTTTTTTGTTTTGAGATGGAGTTTTGCTCTTGTTGCCCAGGCTGGAGTGCAATGGCACGACCTTGGCTCACTGCAACCTCCGCCTCCAGGGTTCGAGGGATTCTCCTGTCTCAGCCTCCTGAGTAGCTGGGATTACAGGCATGCACCACCATGCCCGCCTGATTTTCTATTTTTAGTAGAGAGGGTATTTCTCCATGTTGGGTCAGGCTGGTCTCGAACTCCTGACCTCAGGTGATCTGCCCGCCTTGGCCTCCCAAAGTGCTGGGATTACAGGTGTGAGCCGCCTCACCCAGCCCGGAAGGGTGCGTTCTTAAGACAAACAAAATGAGAATCCAACTAGGCTGCCTTGGCAGCCCTCACCAGCGCCCACCTGAGGTCGACAGATGGGATTGGAACCGGACTCTGATCCTTCTTTGCTGTGTGACTTTGAGCAAGTTACTTGGCCTCTTGGAATCTCAGTTTCCCATCACTCATTAAACAGGGAATAACCGTCCCCATCCCATGGCGTAATGACAAGATTTAGACGAGACCACGGAGGTGAATAACCACGGGTGCCCAGCACACAGTAGGTGTGCAGAAGCCGGGAAGGTCCCCTCTTTTCCCCTTTTTCTCCAGGGTGACACTATTTTAGCAGAAGAAAGAAACACCTTGGGCCTCCTTTGATGTGGTGTCCAGCAAGCGAAGGAATAACTTTCTGCACCGCTGAGGAGTCATAAACAGAATAAGAGGTTCCCACCGAGGCCAGGCCGGCGGCCTAAGAAAGAAATGCAGAGTCCACTTGATCATTTGGTCAGTTTAGCTGCCAGAGGTCACAGCCAGCAGACCCTGAATGTGCAGATTTAAGAAAAAGCCTCCCTATGAAAAAAAAAAAAAAAAAGGAAGAAAGAAAGAGAGAAAAGGAAAAAGCAGAGAATGATCTATGTACTTTTCAAAACTTAAAACAGAAATCAAAGGAAAACTGAACTGTTTTAAGTTTTGACAGCTGCAGGGATCATTCTGTTTGGTTACTCTATTTATGTTTTCATTTTCTTTATAGATTCATTGAAAATCGCATCATGTAATAGGGAAGAAAAATGTTCAGTGTTCCACGCTCCCCCCCCCACCATAAACCCTTGTTCCTTCCTGAGAACAGATGAAAACGCCCGCTCCAGTGACTTTTGTTTTGATGTATATTTCATAATATCTTATTGATTGTAAGTTTTATTTCCATGTCAATAAAAAGTGGTATTGTAATAAATGAGAAGGAGTTTAACACAAAATGGCAGCTGACCTGTTAGCATAGCAGATAGCAGAGGCAGAGGAGGTGTCCCTAAAACGAAGCCCGTTAATAAGGCTGGGGTCAGCTGGGAGAGGAAGCGGCGGCTCTTGATTTCAGCACAAAGCTGGGAGGCTGGAGGACGGGGTCCTCCCACCCCCTCCTCTTAGCAGCCTCTGGGGTTGCTTTATGATTGGTTCTGGTTTGACATTTCCTAGGGCAGATGATGCAGAGACCTCAGCAGCAATGCTTCTCCTCCTCTAGCAAGAGTGGAGGCAGCAGCCACCGACGGGGTGCAAGCCACTGTGCTCGGTACCTCGAACACACAAAGATGGATGAGAATCTTGCTGGGGAGGGAGGAGTGTAAGGAGTGAGTTCGAGGATTAGGGGCCAGTCAAAGGGAAAACATAAATACACAAGCTTTTTTTTTTTTTTTTTTTTTTGAGACGGAGTCTTGCTCTGCCGCCCAGGCTGGAGTGCAGTGGCCGGATCTCAGCTCACTGCAAGCTCCGCCTCCCCGGTTCATGCCATTCTCCTGTCTCAGCCTCCCGAGTAGCTGGGACTACAGGCGCCCGCCTCGTCGCCCGGCTAGTTTTTTGTATTTTTTAGTAGAGACGGGGTTTCACCGTATTAGCCAGGATGGTCTCGATCTCCTGACCTCGTGATCCGCCCGTCTCGGCCTCCCAAAGTGCTGGGATTACAGGCTTGAGCCACCGCGCCCGGCCAAATACACAAGCTTTAGTGGGCAGGGCCTGGATGGGGTTTCAGGAGAGGGGAAGTCCTCAAGGAGGGATGTCTATGAGACTGTCCAGAGGTTACAGTGAGGGGCCACCATCCAGGAAGGAGGAGTGCGAGGCCACTTTGGGGGAGACAGGGCTGAAGCATCTAGCAGCGCGGCAGGGAGTCTCGGGCCCAGAGAGCTCCCAAGGGCAGCAGCAACTTGGGGTCTTACAGTCACCAGGCTCTGTCGTATTCACGGCAGGCAGACATGAGTATAGCTTTGTGGGTGTGCAAAGCAGGTGGGCTCTAAATGGCTAAATTCTGCTTGTTGGAGATTTTTTAAAACAACTGGATGTGGAAAATTTTGTTTGGTGCTTGTGCGCTTTCGAGCTAACAGGTCTCAGCCTGCTGCGAAGAAATGAGCAACCAAAGATGGATACATGGGGACTGTCTGTGGCTTGTTTCGATAACGGGGCCCCCGGACCACAAGCGGGGCACCTCTGCTCCTAGCCTTGGCCTCTTCCTTTTTTTTTTTTTTTTTTTGAGACGGAGTCTCGCTCTGTCGCCCAGGCTGGAGTGCAGTGGCCGGATCTCAGCTCACTGCAAGCTCCGCCTCCCGGGTTCATGCCATTCTCCTGCCTCAGCCTCCCGGGTAGCTGGGACTACAGGCACCCGCCATCTCGCCCGGCTAGTTTTTTGTATTTTTTAGTACAGACGGGGTTTCACCGTGTTAGCCAGGATGGTCTCGATCTCCTGACCTCGTGATCTGCCCGTCTCGGCCTCCCAAAGTGCTGGGATTACAGGCGTGAGCCACCGCGCCCGGCCAGCCTTGGCTTCTTCTTATGCCCTCTCTTTCACTCTTCACTTTCTGCCCCGGGCCTTCTTTCGGCTCCTGGAACTTTCAGGCCCCTTTTCTCATGAAGTCTGTGCTCAGGCTGACACCTCCCTCTCCTCCTCGGCTCCCGGCCCCCCTAACTCCTAGCTGAAATATCACCTCCTTGGAGAAGCCCCCGGACTCTGTAGCCTCCATGAGAAACCCCAGTCACAGGATCTCACATCTTTTCCTTCCTGTACCCACGTCTTTGAGATGAATGGATCAAACAGTGGTTTCTGCCACGTCTCACTCCGTGGCAGGTCAGCTGTGTGAGCACAGGGCAGACTTGTCTCATTTGCTGCGGCGTCTCCTGTGCCCGGTGCACAGTAGGTCTTCAGCACATGCTTTGTTCAAGTGACTGAGTGCTAAGGGGTGGGGCACACAGGCCTGCTATGGAAGCTTGCCCCTCCCAGGCCTGGGCCATCTGGGGCAGCTCTTCCAGAACAGGGTCTGGAATCTGTTCTCAAATTATCTAGGGAGTTGAGCTATGAGGGCCAAAAGTAGGAAAGCCCTGTGCTGCCCTGCTGTTGACCCCACAGGGTTGGAGCCTCTGGACCCAGAGCAGGGTGGGTGGGCAGTGGAGCTGAGCAGTTTCCCACCTTGTGACTCTGGCAGGTGGGCAGGGACCAGGAGCAAGAGGGAGTCTGGTGGCTCCTGGGGATGGCGGTCCAGGAGAACAGCTGACAAGGGCCCCTCTCCTCTTCTCTGGCCTCAGTAGTCCCTCTGCAAAATGAGGGGGCTGAGCTGGTTGATCTCCAGGGTCCCCCCCACCAGCTCTGCCACTTCCTATCTGGAACGTATCTCCACTGTGTCATCGAGATCCTCATCATCTGCTTCTCTTGCTCAAGGAGGCAGAGGAGCACAGTGGAGAGCTCAGAGCCAGCCTCACCTGGGTTCTACTGCCACTCTCCTGCTTGCTAGCTGCGTCACTTTGGCCAAGGACCTCACCCTTGCACCTGTCTCTGGACACCACCTAATTCATAGGCTTGGTGTCAGATAAGAATATTCACTGCCTACTACATGAGAATATTCACATGTAGTAGGCCATCCTCAATATCTGCAGTAGAAAAGTGTGGCCACTATTATTAGAGGGAGTTGATGCTACGTGTCCCCCCTCCATCAGCAACGTCTGTCCCTGGTGACCAGCTCGGCCCACCTGCCCACATCCTTTCAACCAGAATGGCCTGAGCAAAGCCAACAGGACCATCCTTGGAGGGAACTCAGGCCATGGCTCTGCAGCACGTCCCTCCAGCCACTCGGAGGAGCATCGCTGGTGGGAGGTGATTGGATCAGCAGGTTCGATGCACTGCAGCAGGTTCGATGAATGAAGAGTATTTCAAGAATGCCACAAGGAGGACCCTGGCTCAGCCAGACCAGGCCCAGCCCCCCAAAGCCTTTGCCCATGCACCCACCCAGCTGCCTCTGTGTCTGCAACTGAAAACTGGAAACTCTGTGGCTCTGTGGTTGGGAGGATGGGATGAACTATGGTGGAATGAACTACGGTGGGATGAACCACGGTGGCATGAACCACAGTGGCATGAACCACAGTGGGATGAACCACGGTGGCATGAACCACGGTGGGATGAACCACGGTGGAATGAACCACGGTAGGATGAACTACAGTGGGATGAACCACGGTGGGATGAACTATGGTGGGATGAACTATGGGGGAAAAGGTCTGAGCTCCCTGAGGGTGCCCAGGGCAAACGATGGCTGAGCACTGTGAGCCAAGCATGAGGTGTTGTGCTATAAATGCTTTCATGGATGGCTTCTTAGATGCAATGGGGTTGCATCACTAAGGTAAAGATTCTGAGTATATGGCATAATTGCTACATGGGAAAATCTATTTGTACTTAGCTTTTAGTCTTGAAAATTACCAAGCCCTGTGCTGCTCCTACAATTAATCATGAAAGAATTAGGGGTGAGAATGCCCATTATTGTAAAAGACTCCAGCGATGGTCTTGAGCCAACTTATAAAACAGACAGATTTGGTGCAACTGAATAATTTTCCTCCTCTCTGCACAGAATCAGGAATGCTAGTCATATTCAATGGCTAGAGTCAATGCTTACAAACTGGTTATAGACCAGCCTATAATTACCAAAATAGAAAAAGAACAGCATTTTGTAATGAATGACAAGCTGCAGAGCGGAAATCTAATTTGGTCTAATTAAGCAGCCTTTTGTGAGGATTTGTCTTTAGATGAAAAGAGGGAGCCAAGGAGATCTAAATGCAAATGAACTCCATCATTTTGGTTTTAAAGGGCTAGGCTGAGATGAGCATCTCCGGCCCAGCCCTTTCTTCTTCATTAGATTCTGAGTCCCCTCCTCGTCACCTCCAGCCCACGCCGGGCCCCATCTGCCTTGGAGGAGCCTCGCGTTTTTTGTCCCTCACCTCTCATATCTTTTCAAATAGGACACCTTGCACCGACAGGGCTGTCAGGGAGCTTTTGCTTATTCAGGAGCAAATTTTATTTTGCCCAAAGTAATAAAAGCCAAAGCGGGGGCATTGATTATTAGAGGAGCTTGTTCCTGTTCTCAGCGAGTACAGCCTCTGATGTCTGGAGAGTTGAACGCACACCCGGAACCATTGGCACCGACAGAGCAAAATGGGGGTAAACCAGTGCCGCGTCTTCACCTGTGAGCCTCATGCAGGGTAAGCAGAGGCTGAGGCTTGGCTGCCATTCAGGACTCCCCAACACCACCCTCAGCTTAAGGAATTTGCCGAAGGACCCAGAGAACTCAGAAAAGCCACTGTACTCACGGTTATGGTTTATGATAGTTAAAAGCTACAGGCTAAAATCAGCAAAGGGAAGAGGCGCATGGGGCAGAAACCACCCGCCATGATCCAGTCACCTCCCACCAGACGCCACCTTCAACATGTGGGGGTCACAATTCCACATGAGATTTGGGTGGGGACACACAGCCAAACCATATCACTTGGTTAGGTTGGGTAGATGAGAAGGAAAAAAAAATTCCACCACACTGACTCCTTAATCTCCTGTCTTAGTTCTCAAAGAAATTGCAAACATTTGGACTTTCTCGTCTTCTAAACAAAAGCAAGTGGGATGACTGAAAGAGTAGGCGGCTGTGGCCGGGCCCCACTGCCCCCAGCTTGGTAGAGTCTCGGTGGCTCCGCCCTCGTGAACGCTGGTCCAGACTCAGAGGGTCGTGAGTTCTGGTCCGGACTCAGAGGGTCTGGACTCCCAGGCTGCCCTTCTGAGCCCACGGCCTCCCACGTCTCCATCAGAGTTTGGCCCAGTTCCCTACTCACCCCCCAGACACCTGCCTTGGCATTCAGATGCTCAAGAAAGGGAGCCAGGAAGTGGCATCAGAACCCAATGCGGGGCAAGAGAAGGCAAGAGCATCCCGTGGAAAGAAATGGACTAGGTCCCTTGTCTGGAGTGCAGACAGCTCACGTGTGCTGAGCAGTTACTATGTGCCCAATGCCTTCCCCAGGGTGAGGCACTTGACCCCTGCTGACCCCTGACCCTTCCTGACCCAACCTCCCACTGGAAACTACACCCCTGCCTGGCTTTGTGTTTCTCTGCAGCACCAATCAACAACTCACTACATATTCTACTGCTGAATTTGGGTCATCATCTTTTTCTTCTCCCTAAGACAAGCTCTGTGGGATGGGGACTGGTGGCTGGTTTGCTCACTGCTCTGTCTCCAGGCCCTGGAGTAGTTCTTGCACGTGGTAGGTGTTCAATGCATCTCTGCTGAATGAATGAACGGAAGGTTCATCGTCATGACCTAAGAAGTAGGTCTACTCTTGTGCCAGGTTTACAGATTAGTCAGAGAGGTGACATGTGCCCAGGGTCACCTTGCTAATCACCAGAGGCAGAGCTCGGAAACCAACTAGGTGTCCCTCATGCTGGCCCCCCGTTGGCGCCTCCCAGCCTTCTGAGCATCCTGGCACACAGAGAAACCAGTCAGCCTGGCACAAGACATAGAGGCAGATGTATGAGGCTGCTTGCAGCTCCGGCAGCCCCAAGACCAGAGGAGGTTGACGTCACAGCACCAGCGGCTGGGAAGACCTGACCATGCACTCCTGGCCCCAAACCATCACCTGTGTATCTGTTTCTTGTGGCTGCTGCAACAAATCGCCACCAACTTGGTGGCTGAAGGCAGCAGAAATCTCACAGCTCCGGAAGCCAGAGTCTGAAATGAAGGTGTTAGCAGCAGTGGTTCCTCCTGGTGCTCCGAGGGGACTCATTCCAGGCCTCTCTCCCGGCTGCGGGTGGCTGCTGGCGGTCTGCAGTGCTCCTTGGCTTGTGGCTGTATCACTTCCATCTCTGCCTCCGTTTCCACGTGCCCTTCTCCCTTGCATGTCTCTGTGCCTCAAATCTCCCTCCCCTTTCTCTTGTCAGGACACCAGTCATCAGGTTTGGGCCCACCCTACATCCAACATGGTATCATCCTGAGAGTCTTAACTTGATTACCTCTGCAAAGACCCTATGTCCAAGTAAGGTCACAGCACTCATTAGCCAGCACGTTGTGGGAACCATCCCAGCACCAAGTGCTGCATCTGGATGAGCCACACCCATCTGCTGGGACAGACAACATGTGTGTGCTCCTTATTACAGCTTGTGGGGAGATGGAAGATCAGAGCTTGAAGACAGACATAAGCGAAGTTCTGGGGACCCAGAGACTGAAGACAGCTCACCATCCAGCCCTCCAGGAGGAGGGTGGGTCACTGGCAGAAGGTTTCTCTGAGCATGTGGTATGGGACGCAGTGAGTGACAGTTGAGTTAGACTTTTCTGATAGTCAGTCTTGAGGGTGTTCCTGGAAGCATCCAACCCCAGAACCAAGCAGAGGACAGACACTTACAGAACAGCTGGGCATAGAGGAATGCCAAAATGGAAGTCTTACAGGCCACGAGAATGCTGAAAAGCAAGTCCATTTGCCTGCCAGGCTTGGGTCAGACCTCCCAGAAGAGGTGGCATTTGAGAAAGATTTTGAATGCTGAACGCAGAGCTATGGTGTGGCATTTCACAGCACGGGCCAAGATGGCAGAAAAGCCTGGACAGAAACACAGGAAGCAGCAAATGATCCAGCAGACCAGAGGGAAGGTGAGTCATGGGGCCAGTGTGTGCCAGGCTATCTTCTTTGAGAGGTAATAGGGAGCCATGGATGGTTGTGGTTCCACGGCCATGGTAGGATCAGTACTGCAGTTTGGGAAAGCTGGGCTGGTAGTCGGCACAGGAGAGGGTAGAGGAGAAAGCAGAGGGTGGGGGTACCCAGGAGTCTGGTTCTGCCCTCCAGGTGGAGGTGGCAAGAGTCTGATCTAGGAAAGCAATGCTCAGGCCTCTGTGGCAAATGCAAGACGCTTGAGCTCTTCGGACCCAAATATCTTCAAAGGTGATTGGATGTAGAGAAAGCTGCCAGCCCAATTTCATGTGGGTTCTTTGTTCTTCCTGCTCCTAACCGAGTCACTTCTCCCTGCCTAACTCCTGTGGATTTCTCCCTTGACTGAGGCATTGAAGACTAGCAAAAACGAAGGCAATTCAGAGAGGATTATCTGCTCAGTTCCCAAGTGGGCTCCCTCCCCACCCCTGCGTCCCCTCAGCAGGGAGACTGTGGCCTGGAACCAGCCTGGGTTCTATAAGGCTCCCAACTGCAGACCAGCCGTAGCGAAGGGGCCTAGTGGTAGACGCAGCCATAGAAAGCAAGAATTCAACATCTGCTCAGGCCCAGATTTGTCATCCCCAAGATGCATGATACCCAGGCTGGGCTCTTCCAGATACCTGGGGAATCCGACTGCCCTTTTCAGAATATCAGAAAACTCTCATTTTAAAGGTTAGGGAATAAACTGCAAAGGAGGGCCTCACATTTGCTGGAAAGTTTAAAATGCAATTGCTTCTCCCTGGAAGACCTCAGGCTCGGTTAATGCCGCCAGAAGATAATGAAAGTCTCCTTGTCCTAAATCATCTCTATTGGAACAACAAAACAGTTAAAAGTTTTTGTCTGTAATGATGCATTTCCTTCATGTTAAACAACCTCAGAAGGACTGAGCCTCTTTCTCTTCCACACCCCAGAATTCCCACAAGAAATCAAATATAATCCTCTTTAAGAAGCTTTAAATAATTTTGAGCTTTCTTATTGACTTATTAAAATGCAGCTTAAAACACGCCTTCAATGCAATCCTTTTACAAGGGTCAGGGATATAAAATTTGAAGAAATATGATTAGTAGATCAATTGGAAAGACATAAGCTATCAGATCCAATTTTGACTATTTCAGAGAAAACTTCCCGCAGGCATTTCTGATACCCCCAAACAACCTGCCCTGAGTCATATGCACCATTTTGCCTGCCTTTGTCTCAACCTTTGGCCCTGTTGGTCAATAACTTGGTAATTCTCTAATCATTCTCTACCACCGCCACCCGATCTGAGTGTCCCTGTCACCAACCCCCAGCAGCCCCATCTGTGCATTGCCCCCTGGTCCTAAGGATTGAACTTTCTTAGAAACCCCTTTGTTGCAAGCTTCAAAGGTCTTAGAACATTCCAACGGTGGCCTTTGATCCCTGCATACTTGAGCGATGTGAACCAGCCGCATCCCCTACGCCCCGCCAGCCCCCACATTTATCCCATTTCACTTGAGTCACGCTCCTTCCTGGGATGAATGGATCCAGAGTCGCAGTTTCATAATGATGTGTTTGGGTGAACGAGTGACTGAGTGAATGAATGAATGGCGTCCCGAGGCGTTCGTAAGTGTGTGATTGTCCAAAGCCAAACAGAACAGAGGCTTGGAAAGCCACTCTTCCAGAGCGAGGCACCCACCAGACCACGTGTATTCGCTACTCAAAGCAAAAAGATACAGATGTGAAAATGCACAATGAGCTTTGTTTTTAATCAAGCAAGATTTTTTTCTAGATGCAGACCCTTACAAGAGACAACCCAAAATCTATAAAACAGTTTTTGACGCATGCAGGGCACCCCAGCTAGACTGTCAATAGACTCTTGGGTTTGTGAGGAGAGGACGCAATGTGATCAACAGGAAGTCTGTGTCCAGAACGCTGAGATCAGGCCGGGCGCGGTGGCTCACACCTGTAATCACAGCACTTTGGGAGGCCGAGGCGCGTGGATCACCTGAGGTCGGGAGTTTGAGACCAGCCTGACCAACATGGTGAAACCCCATCTCTACTAAAAATACAAAATTATCCAGGGGTGGTGGTGCACGCCTGTAATCCCAGCTACTAGGGAGACTGAGGCAGGAGAATCATTTGAACCTGGGAGGCGGTGGCTGTAGTGAGCCGAGATCGCACCATTGCACCCCAGCATGGGTGACAAGAGTGAAACTCCATCTCAGAAAAAAAAAAAAAAAAAATAGAACTCCAAGGTCAGCGACAGCTCTGGTTGAGGCTGGGAGCTGCCCTTTGCCTGCACTGGGGAGGGCTCCAGGGACACAACTAGGGATCGTCTGGTTTTCACACGTCTGGTTTGGCCTGGAACCACCCTCTCCACAGACAGGAAGGTATCCTGACGAGCATACAGTCTGGAAGGGAATCCGTGTCCAGGCTTGGGGACTACAACTGCCTGGGTTGAAATCCAAGCTCTGTTACTCATCTTCAGGACGATCTGGATCAAGTTACATCACTGTTCTTTGCCTCAGTCTCCCCAGCGGTAAAATAGGGAGGCCAAATAGTAACCGCCTCCAGGGTGTGTCTGGGGCTCAGATGAGAGAATGCCTGGCACCCATACCACCGTGCCCACTTTGTGGGTTGCTATAGTTTGGATGGTTGCTCCCCCAAGCCTCGTGTTGAAAGGTGATCCTGAATGACGTTGGAGGTGTTTGGGTGAGGGGGCAGATCCCTCATGAATAGATTAATACGTTCCTTAGGGGTGAATGAGTTTTCACTCTGTTGGTTTCTTGAAAGCTGGTTGTTACAAAGAGCCTGGCACCTCCCCCCCCCAAGCCCTGACTCCCTCTCACGGAGGGGTCCCTGCACACCCCAGCTCCCCTTTGCTTCCTGCTGTGAGTGGAAGCAGCCTGAGGTTCTCACCAGAAGCTGGGCAGATGCCAGTGTCATGCTTCTTGTACAGCCTGCAGAGCCAAATAAACCTCTTTTCTTTATCAGGTGTTAACTTACAGCAACACAAAACGGACTAAGACATGGCGCTAACAGGAAAAAGAAGCAATTTCATATGGTTCAATACAAATGCTTTCCCAGAGCCAGGCACACAGCAAACACTGAGTTCATCAGAGCCATTGTTTTTGTTTGTTTTAGAGACATGATCTCACTTTGTCACCCAGGCTGGAGTGCAATGGTGCAGTCATGGCTCACTGCAGCCTTGAATTCCTTGGCTTAAGTGATCCTCCCACCACAGCGTCCTGCATAGCTGGAACTACAGGCACCACTATAGCCGCACTGCACCCAGCTAATTTTTAAATTTTGTTTGTAGAGATGGGGGTCTCACTATGCTGCCCAGGCTGGGTTTGAACTCCTGGCCTCAATCGATCCTCCCACCTCGTCCTCCCAAAGCATTGGGATTACAGGCGTGAGCCAATGCACCTGGCCAACAATTGTTGTTATGTTTGTGTTCACACCTGCCTGCATTATAAGCACACTTATCACTGTGCTATGCCTAAGTAGACTGTGGAAACAGTCACGTGATTAGCCACAATGCAGCTAATTATTTTGCAGCTTTTGCATTCTACAATAAAGAGTCTTGCCAATTACTTCCTAAATGACCGGTCCATCTCTTCACAAAGACCTCCCTGAGTGCCAGCACTCAACATATGTTTGACAGACGATATCCAGCGTCAGATGTGTGCCAGAGATTGTGCCCCGGTGCTGGGGATATTGAAGTGAGAGACACAATTCCTGGTCCCTAAAACTTGACGTTTTCTGAGCGAGAGGGAGGAGAAAACATGTGGTTGTAGGATGGAGTCATGGGAGCAGCGGGGGGGATCTGCATAGGTCTGCACAGGTGCTGGGCTGCCAGCTAGTCTGCCAGATTTAGCAAATAAAAATGCCCGGTGAAGCCAGGTGCAGTGGCTCCTACCTGTAACCCAAGCACTTTGGGAGGCCAATGCAGGCAGATTATTTGAGTCCAGGAGTTTTGAGACTAGCCTGGGCAACATGGTGAAACCCCGTGTCTACAAAATAATAATAATAGTACAAAAATTAACCAGGCGTGGTGGCAGGCTTATGCCTATAGTCCTATCTATTCCAGAAGCTGAGGTGAGAAGATAGCTTGAGCCCAGGGGTTCGAGGCTACAGTGAGTCATGATAGCACCACTGCACTCCAGCTTGGGCAACAGAATGAGACCCTGTCTCAACAAAACAAAACAAAACAAAACAAAAACAAACCCCCTCCTGCACAATGCTCCTGTACAGAAAAATCCTGTCATAGCTGGGTTAGCTGTAACCTGGGGCTGGCCAAGTCTCTCCTATCACCAACCTACCTGATTATGTTTATAGCACAATATAAAAAGATCCCAAAGTGAAAGAAACATGAAACTCTGAGAAGTGGCTTTAGAAGCCTGTGCAGGACCTGAGGGTGTGGCCATTAACTTGATGTGTGTGTGCCGAGGAGGGAGGGTCCATAAAGGAATAGGAAGAAGTGGGTGGACCCCAGATCGGGACCCAGAGAGTCGTGGGCAGGCAGGGTGCCCCCAGATGACTCTGGGGCTCTGGGGCTCCTGCCACTGAGTTCTGGGAAGCTGGTTCACAGCTACCTTCTCCAGATGATTCTGTGGGACCTTCCCAACTTCTGCCTCTCATTCAGCATCACTTCCCAGTGGGCTTCAGGTCACAGTTTCCGGGGCTGAACCCTCTGAGATCTGTGGTTCTCCCGACTGACTACATTGCTCTAATTGCTTCTCTGAACCTCTGGATCGTACGCCTTGCATGTGAGGCCAACTTATCCATCAGGCAGTGGGACACAGTGCCCCGGGCCCACCATCCTTATAGGGGCCCACAAAAATGTTTTGATTTATTTTCCAAGCATAAGGGAAAAAAATAAACATATCCATTTATAAAATAGCATTAAAAAATGTTTTTGAGACAGAGTCTTACTCTTTCACCCAGGCTGGAGTGCAATGGCACAATCTGGGCTGACTGCAACCTCCACCTCCTGGATTCAAGTGATTATTGTGCCTTAGCCTCCCAGGTAGGCTAATTTTTGTACTTTTAGTAGAGATGGGGGTTTCACTAAGTTGGCCAGGCTGGTCTGGAACTCCTGGCCTCAAGCGATCCACCCACCTTGGCATCCCAAAGTGCTGGGATTACAGGCATGAGCCACCGTGACTGGCCACGTTAAAAAATCTTTTAGGCCGGGCATGGTGGCTCACACCTGTAATCCCAGCACTTTGGGAGGCCGAGGCGGGCGGATCACTTGAGGTTGGGAGTTCGAGACCAGCCTGACCAACATGGAGAAACCCCGTCTCTACTAAAAATACAAAATTAGCCAGGCGTGGTGGCACATGCCTGTAATCCCAGCTACTTGGGAGGCTGAGGCAGGAGAACTGCCTGAACCCATGAGGCAGAGATTGCAGTGAGCCAAGATGGTGCCATTGCACTCCAGCCTGGGCAACAAGAGCAAAACTCTGTCTCAACAATAAATAAATCAATCAATAAAAATATCTCGGAGCAATAACTGGCAGAGTCTGAATAAGGCCTGTGGATGGACTGTCATCCATTTCCCGGTTTCACTATTTCTTAGATGTTTAAGATGTCACCACCGGGTCGGGGGGCGCTGGGGTCAGGGTAAGTGAGACCTTTCTGTGAGTCTGTAATTATTTCAAAATTTAAAATTTTGTTTTTAAAAAAGGTGAGCAAATGAAATACTTTTTTTTGAAAGAGAATGTTGAAGCCCGTGAGTGATGTGTGGACTTTGCAGACAACTCTCCTTTTCTGGGAAGCAGGGATGTGCCTCTCTGTCCCCTCGCCTCCTCCCTCTGCCCCTGTTCAGCTGCCATGGTATTTTCCTTCATTATGCCGGCGCCTCAGAAGTAAACCTCTCTAATTTTCTACACCACAGCTATTTATTTAAATGCTAACTCGCATTATGAAGTGATAATCCACACGCGCAGGAGATAATTTATGAAGCATTTAAATTAAGAGGAGCAGCTAATTGGGAGCATGTGTCTTATAAGCCTTGCTAACACCAGAAAACTACAAATTAGGGGGGAAATGGAAGGTATTTTTGTCCTGCCTTTATCTGCTTTTGTAAGGCGCTCGGGGGAAAATCTCTCTGTGATTGCACGAGCTGGTCCTCCAGCCCTTCTCATGGCTGGGTCTCTGCCCCTGGTACTCCAGCTTCTCACAGAGACCTCGTTCTACCCTGGAAGTGCTGGGTTCCCCCGCCCCCACCCCTTTTGCTAACAAGGGAGCACAGCGTTTTTGTTTGTTTTCTTCTTAGCGCGCTCCTCGGCTCCATTACGAAGATAGAAGTGGGAAAGATGAGTGCATTTATACCTATTGGAGAAAGAGAAGAGACTTGGGGGAAAGGTCTGGGGGCTGGACTTTTTTTGAGACGGAGTCTTGCTCTGTCTCCCAGGCTGGAGTGCAGTGGCCGGATCTCAGCTCACTGCAAGTTCCGCCTCCCGGGTTTACGCCATTCTCCTGCCTCAGCCTCCCGAGTAGCTGGGACTACAGGCGCCCGTCACCTCGCCCAGCTATTTTTTGTATTTTTAGTAGAGACGGGGTTTCACCATGTTAGCCAGGATGGTCTTGATCTCCTGACCTCGTGATCCACCCGTCTCGGCCTCCCAAAGTGCTGGGATCACATGTCATAGGTATTTTGATTCTTTCCATTTGGAAAGGGCTCTCCTGGTTTGTATACATAGGCTGAGAGTTAAACTTGACCACATGGGTGCCGTGTGTGTGCGTGTGCGTGTGTGTGTGTCTGTGTGTGTTTGCTTATTCTTTCAAAAGATATCAACTGAGCACCTACAATGTGAAAGGTCCTGGGATATAAAAGTGAGCAAAAGAGACATCATAGTGCCTCACAATGCTTACATCCCATCTGGAAAGACAGATATCACAGGACGAAGCATTGAATTGCCCCTGTGACAATTGTTAGAAAATGCATAGCAAGGGCTGTGGCCTGCTCTTGAGTGGTCAGGGAAGGCTTCCTGGAGGGAGGGACATTTGAGTTGAGACCTAAAGGGAGAGTAAGGAAGTGCTGGATGAGTACAAGGTGGGCCCAGGGCAGGGGCTGGCGAGGTGGCGCATGGGAGGTTCCCTGTTCCAGAGAAGGCATCCTGGAATGAGGCTGGAGTGGAAAGTGCTGGAGTGGAACAGGGAGGACTGTGGCCTGTTTGAAGTGTTCTAATCTGTAGTTTTTTGATTTTTGAGATGAAGTCTCACTCTGTTGCCCAGGCTGGAGTGCAGTGGTGCAATCTTGGATCACTGCAACCTCCACCTCCTGGGCTCAAGCAATCCTCCCCGCTCAGCCTCCTGAGTAGCTGGGACTACAAGCACGCGCCACCACACCCAGCTAATTTTTTTGTATGTTTTAGTAGAGACAGGGTTTCACCATGTTGACCAGCCTGGTCTCAAACTCCTGACCTCAAGTGATCCACCCGCCTCGGCCTCCCAAAGTGCTGAGATTACAGGCGTGAACCACTGCACTCGGCCCTAATCTACAGTTCTAAGGCAAAGAGCCTTTGAAAGGTTGGATGCAGGAGGGGGAGTGAGCTCATCAGATCCACATCTGCTCGTGTGTCCCTTATCCCAGGACACTTCATGAACACAGCTTTGACAAGGATGTTCCCCCATCTCATACCTGTTAGGATGGTGACTATTTAAACAAAAAAATAAAAAAATAAAAACCCAGAAAATAACAAGTGGTGGCAAGGATGTGGAGACATTGGAACCCTCGTGCACCATTGGTGGGAAGGCCAAATGATACAGCTGCTGTGGAAAACAGAATGGTGGTTCCCAAAAAAATTAAATATAGAATTACCGTGTGATTCTACCATTCCACTTTTGGGTAGATACCCAAAAGAAGTGACAGTAGAAACTCAAAGAGATATTTTCATCCTCGTGTTCATGGCAGAATAATTCACAATAACCAAAAGGTGAAAAGAACCCAAGCGTCCATCGATGGAAGGATAAACAATCAAAATATAGTCCCTCCATACAAGGGAATATTACTCAGCCTTGAAAAGGAAGGAAATTCTGACACATGCTACCACGTGGATGGACCTTGAGGGCAGTGTGCTAAGTGAAAGAAGCCGGTCACAAAAGGACAAAGTATGATTCCACTTACATGAAGTACCCCAAAAAGTCAAATTCACAGAGACAGAAAGGAGAATGGTGGTTGCCAGGGGCTGAGAGGGCGGAGGGGGACAGGGAGATGTTGTTTAATGGGGACAGAGTTTCAGTTTTGCAAGATGAAAAGAGTTTTAGAGATGGATTGCACAAACGATGTGAATGTCCTTCACGCTGGGGAACGGCACACCCTAAAATAGTTAAGATGGTAAATTTTGTTACTTATATTTTATTATTTATTTATTTATTGAGATGGGATCTCACTCTGTTGCCCAGGCTGGAGTGCAATAGCACGATCTCGGCTCACTGCAACCTCCACCACCCAGGTGCAAGTGATTCTCCCGCTTCAGCCTCCCCAGTCGCTGGGATTCCAGGCACCTGCCACCACACCCGGCTAACTTTTGTATTTTTAGTAGAGACGG
The DNA here is from genome assembly GCF_001698545.2 of Rhinopithecus bieti. Classification (NCBI taxonomy): domain Eukaryota; kingdom Metazoa; phylum Chordata; class Mammalia; order Primates; family Cercopithecidae; genus Rhinopithecus; species Rhinopithecus bieti. The sequence continues at coordinate 1,240,642 of NW_016814121.1, forward strand.
GGTTTCGCCATGTTGGCCAGGCTGGTCTCAAACTCCTGATCTCAGGTGATCCACCCACCTCGGCCTCCCAAAGTGCTGGGATTACAGGTGTGAGCCACCTCACCCGGCCTATATTTTACAATTTCAAATGAAAACAAAGGCTGTTCCCAGCCCCAGGACACCTGGCTGTGACAAATGTCATTGATTGATCTGAATCAAAGAATTAGAGAAGGTGGAGGAACCCAGGGGTCATCTCTGCCAGCCTCTTCTGCTGGGCAAGTCCTTGGGATGTGGTGAGGAGGCGTCAGACAGGCTTCTGGAGGAAGCTGGGAAGTCAGGGGAACTAACTCAGAGCTATTTTCTTGAAGAGGAAAAATAGCTCTTTGGGGCATCTCTGCCAGGTGTCCTCATACCGATCCAGTCTTTCCTTCCCAAGGACCTGATGTGCAGGAAATTACTTGACATCAGGTCCTTGGGAAGAGAGTACCAATTGCGGATACAGTGCAAAGGGCAATGCGACATTCGTTCTCCTGCATTGGCTTTGCAGAATGTCCCCAGCCCCTGACCACAAGTTCCAGGAACTATGCTCCTCCTGGGACTTGGTGTATAAGGGTGCCTGGCTTCATGCAGTGGGGACACAGTCCTGCTAGCTGCAGCTGACTTGAATGTGTGTCAATCAAAGCCTCCCAAAGACAAACGTGTTCTTGCAGTGTTTTATAATGTTGGAAACCTGGAGATGACAGAAATGACCATTGCCGGGGGTGCTGTCGGGGGGGGGGCACAGAAGCCTATTTTATGGGACATCTGTGTAATGGAACGAGTCACAGCCATTTTAAAAAGGAGGGAAACCAACACCTTCTGCTATGAAAATGTCCCAGTCTGTGCCTGGCAGATAAATGAGTGAAGCAGCATCTCATCGTGGAAAAACAATAAGCAGACCAATGGAGGAGCAGGACCACTTGCACGTACTTAGAATTTTTCTGGAGTAACTCACAAGAAATGTGTCCTAGAGATCAGCCGCAGGAACTGGGGCTGGCTTTCTTCCCTCCGTCCCAGGGGAACCCACTCCCTTTCTGCGGCTCCAAGACTGCAGTTTGTAAACAAGGCCAGGCACTGAAGCACCTGGCTCACACTGGGAATTGGGAGACCAGCTGTGTGACAGTTACTAATCGCTACCTCTCTGGGCCTCTTTCTTCTCGCCCTGAAAATGAAGGAGTGGAGATGTTCACTAGGTAGATATTAGGTACCTGCCGTGTGCAAGGGACCACAGAGTTCTCTCTGGATTTCCTTGATTTCTCCTCCTCCTTAACATTTGCAGAGAAAACTGGAAAGGACCCTTGGGGCTTTTAAAAAATGCTTACTGCATTCTCAAGGACGCAGGCTCTAGAGCAGAAACGGGGAGAAATCGCAGGCACTCTGGGGCGGATGAAGTGGCACAACAAAGGCCTTGGCTGGGAAGCCTGTCTGTCTTTAACAGAGCGTTGCCCGCACACACCGTAATTGCCTTGTTATGGCCATTGGTGTCATCGTTCATCGGCCAGGCCTGAGAAGGGCCCAGGGGAGCAGTTCTGCCTTGGCTAAACCAATATCCCCCACGACAAACCCCCGCAGTCTTCCCTTGGCCGTCCCGGTAGAATAAATCCTCGGTCGCTCTTTGCTGAATGATCATGAAGACATGATTAAAGCTCTAGATTTATGGCTTCCTTGGGCTCGAGGAATCGAGCTGCTCTGCTGCTGGGGCCTGCCCTAGTTGGCTGCTGGGGACCAGGGAGCAGGGAAATAGACATGGTCCCCGAGCCAGAAGGAAGGCTGCTGAAGCAGATGCAATTAACGCATTCGCCAAACTGTAGTTGGTAGCATTGGGCTGTACCCGGGGTCTTTAACTCATCCTGGCCTAAGACAGAGAGAGACCTGCAAAAGCAGTCCTGGAACCCGGGCACACCTTGGCCACACACCTCGTCCAATGCGTGGGTTTTGCCTAACCAAAAAACGAGGGGCGCTTTGCCCAGTTCCTCCTCGCGTGTTCCATCTGTAAGAAGTGTGATTTCCAGAGATTGGAGGTGCGTTGTGTCATCGTTACTGTTCTTAAGAGCCAAACTACAAGGTCGGACGCAGTGGCTCACGCCTGTAATCCCGGCACTTTGGGAGGCCGAGGAGGGTGGACCACGAGGTCAGGAGTTCGAGACCAGCCCTGCCAGTGCAGTGAAACCCTGTCTCTACTAAAAATACAAAAATTAACTGGGTGTGGTGGTGGGCAGCTGTAACCCCAGCTACTCGGGAGCCTGAGGCAGGAGAATCACTTGAATCCGGGAGGCAGAGGTTGGAGTGAGCTGAGATTGCACCACTGCACTCCAGCCTGGACGGCAGAGAGACTCCATCTCAAAACAAACAAACAAACAAACAAAAACAGCCAACCTTCATTCAGCACTTGCTATTGTGCCAGGCACTGTGCGGAGGGCTTTGAGTAAATAAACGAGCATACATTTTTTACATTAATTTTTTAATTTAGGTGAAAATTACATAATATAAAATTGACCCTTTTGACCAGGCATGGTGGCTCACACCTGTAATCCCAGCACTTTGGGAGACTGAGGCAGGCAGATCACCTGAGGTCAGGACTTTGAGGCCAGCCTGGCCAACATGGTGAAACCCCATCTCTACTAAAAATACAAAAATTAGGCGGGTGTGGTGGTGGGCACCTGTAATCCCAGCTACTGGGGAGGCTAAGGCAGGAGGATCATTTGAACCCAGGACGCGGAGGATGCAGTGAGCTGAGATTGCACCACTGTACTCCAGCGCTGGGTAACAGAGCAAGGTATCAAAAAAAAAAAAAAAAAAAAACCCTTAAAGTGTACAATCCAGTGATATTTAGTAGGATTACTAGAGTGATATTAGTAAGATTTGGTGATGCTTGGACACCATTCACCTCCATCTAGCCGCCAAAAACTTTTTCATGCCACCCGAAAAAGGTTATCTCATACTGACCTTGAGGCAGCCACTCCTCACACCCCCCATCTCTGCCAGTCTTAGGCAGGCCCCACCTGATCTATTTGACACGCATTTTCCTATGGATTTGCCTATTCTAGATATTTCCTGTAAATGGAATGCCATCTAATATGTGTCTTTTGGGTGCTGGCCCTTCGCTTTCCCTTAGTTAATGTTTTTGTCAAGGTTTGTTCACGTTGTAGGCATGGATGCAGTAGCTTCATTCCTTTTTAATGGCCAAGTAATATTCCACGTATGGATCGGCCCATATTTTATATCATTCATGCTGGCTGATGGACGTTCAAACGTTTTTGAGGTGGGTGCTATTATCATTTCCACGTCCGCCAGACGAGGAACAGCAGAGGCTTTGGGAAGTCCAAGTCACTGTACTCAATGCCCTTGTGCTTTCCATAAAGTGGAGGAGGTGGGAGGTGGCCAGGGCCAGTCTGAGCTGCTGAACTGCCGCAGGAATGGGAGAGGGCCTAGAGCAAGAGCAAAGAGGCAGAGGGAGGCCAACAACAGGAAAACAGGTGGAGTGACTTTCTGAACCGCATCCCCCTGGTAGCATCGCAGAAACATTCCTTCATTTACTCCGAAGGGGGCTGGTCAGGAAGTTCTCCCTGCCTTACCGAGTTCGCAGGGTGCAAACGCCCTGCATGGAAGAATGCGTAAAGATTTGTATGTCAAGGAGAAGTTGTCTGAAGGTCTTTAAGAAGTATACATGCACGTGGGCCGGGCCGTGGTGGCTCACGCCTTGTAATCCCAGCACAATTGGGAGGCCGAGGCGGGCCGGATCACGGAGGTCAAGAGATCAGACCATCCTTGGCTTAACATGGTGAACACCTCATCTTCTTACTAAAAATACAAAAATGTTAGCGGGCGTGGTGGCAGTTCACCTGTAGTCCCAGCTACTCAGAAGGCTGAGGCAGGAGAATGGTGTGAAATCTGGGAGGCAAGCTTGCAGTGAGCTGAGATCGAACCACTGCATCCAAGCCTGGGCTTACAGAGTGAGACTCCGTCTCAAAAAAGAAAAAAAAAAAAGAAGCATACACGCAGCACACTCATGAACTCAGTTCTTTCACACACACACGCGGCACACACCATACAAACTCACACTCACAAAACTAGCACACTCACACATTACACACACACACACACTCATACACATAACTCATGTATTAGTCCAAAACATAGCACACACTCAACATACACACACATTACACTCACTAACACATTACACACATACAAACATGCATACAGGTAAACACACATAACACAAACAGCAATACACACACATATACACATAAATTGCACACAAGAGACATACAATATACACACATACATGATATACACACATACATCATGTATACACACACATAAACAGGCATAGATACATACACACATGCATACATGCTCACACACACACCTACAACACTCATACACATACTCAACAGAGACATACATATACACACATATATACATACAAATACATATACATACACATCACACATATACACACAGACACACAAATACACAACAATACACACACACAATTCATCCAGGCCACAGTAGCTGCATGGGATAAATTAGTTCCAGGGTGGTCGGGCGAAGTGGCTCACGCCTGTAATCCCAGCGCTTTGGGAGGCCAAGGTCAGGAGATCGAGACCATCCTGGTTAACACGGTGAAACCTCGTCTCTACTAAAAAATACAAAAAAATTAGCCGGGCGTAGTGGCGGGCGCCTATAGCCCCAGCCACTCGGGAGGCTGAGGCAGGAGAATGGCGTGAACCCGGGGTGCGGAGCTTGCAGTGAGCCGAGATCGTGCCACTGCACTCCAGCCTGCGTGACGCAGCGAGACTCCGTCTCAAAAAAAAAAAAAAAGAAAATTAGTTCCAGGGCTGTAGACTGAGGTGCCACCAGAAGGGCAAGTCACAATTTACCCGGATTATCTTTTAATTTTTACCTCGAAGGAAATTTTCTCCCACGATCTGGTCTGGTTATCAAGTCTGCGAGTATCCTCACCCCTGGGTGTACTTGGAGGAAGAGTGTGACTTCAAAAGGGGTTCGGTCATTTCATGCTTTTTTCATCCTTTTATTTCCTTGCACACGCCTCAGTGTTTTAGTGTTAGCCTGCTGGAAACAGTGGCTCCAGGTATAACAAGACATCACCAAAAGAAGCGTCTCCTCTGAATTTTCCAGCGTGCCTGGCTACATCTGTGCCGCCTAATATGACACCTGCCAGCCGCAAGTGCTATTTAGATTTAAATTAATTATACTTAAGTCAAGTTAGATGTTTAGTCTTCAGTCTCACTAGCCATCTGGCTTGTAGTGACCCTACTGGACACAGCAGAGAGAGCTCCCTCCAGAAAGTTCCACCGGACAGTGCTGAGCTACCCAACGCTAATTCCCCAACTCACTATCTATTTCACTCTGCCCTGTGTGGACCTGACCTACGAAGGGGAAGAAACATTTTCTTCTGCTGATCATTGTAGGATGAACATGTAGCTCACACAGGCAAGGTGAAATGGACAGGTACAGCAACGATGGCAAAATTCAGCTGAAATTCCTGACGTGGAGAAAAGAAGATGTGGGAGAGTGGGGATGAGCTGAGCCTTCCACACCCGCCTGCCAGGGAAACAAAGGTGGAGAGGCCTGTCGGTGAAGAAGAAATCAAAAGCTTGTCGCTGCGACTGGAAGCTGCATTTCTGCGCATCTCAGGCCGGCCCAGGAGCCTGGAGATGTGTAAGCGTGCCTGGCTCCAGGATAACGGGGTCCACCTTTATGTTCTGATTTAAGACCTCGCAGGATTTTCATTGCTTCGCCCCGGATCTCACACGCACGGCAAGGCCGCTCTGAGTCAGAAGGAGGCCCACACCTCAAGCCCCGTGCTTCTCTGCTGCTCTGAGCTGCAGAGAAAATAGGATCATAAAATATGACGAGGGAGGGAGGCCCTGGGCCTTCAGAAAAAAGGGATCGGGGCTGTTAGACTCCTAACTGTGCCTGGGAGACTGGGACCCGACGATCCGGGACACCAGATTAATTATGTCAATCCAAATGTGCAGAGGGTTTCAGGGAGGGGAAGAGGTGTTTTAGGAGCTGGTTTTATCTGGGGTGGGATCCAGATAATCACAGGCACACATCTTTATGCTCCTTCCCTGCCTTCGTGTCTCCCTTCCCTTTCTCTCTCTGCCTCCTTGAGAGCAGGCAGGAGCAGTTTGTTTTCAACTGCTGGAGGAGACTTGAAATATTACCAAGGTGGCGTGCGGAACGCTCCCCACGGCCCTGGCCCGATGGCACGCGCGCCGACATAAAAAGCAAATACCATCAGTAACCTGTCGCCAGAACCCAGCAACAAGGCGAGAGTTTTTCTCCCTGCCGGGGCTGTTAGCGGCAATGTATTTCTCCCTGCACTAAGCACCATCTTTCCCAAGGCTGCATTACAATGATTTATAAACCCCATTTCTGGGGAAAACGAATAGATCAAAGTGAGGAGAAAAGGAAAGGAGACACGAGCAGCTGGAGGAAGATATTGAAGCGAGAAACAAAAAACACAAATGAAAAACTAGGCAGTGACACAGTCGAGCTATTCCTCGCTACACTTTTATCAGAAGAAAATAATAGCGAAATCTTGATTTTAATCCTTTCTCCCCACCCCCGTCATAAGATGCGGCCGCCTGTCAGTTCCTCTGAGTGTTGCGGGCATGCATGGGAGCGAGTCCCCAGGATCACACAACTGGACCCCAGGCCAAGGGCTACATCCAGAGGATACGCAAACCTTGGCCTCATCTTCCTCATCTTCAGGGGTGGGGGTGAGCGGTTTAGGGGGCTCAGTCAGCTCCTGCACACAAAAGAAGGATTGCCCTGACTTGCTTTCACAGTAGGGACCAGTCATGGTTCTTTTTAAAGATCTGCCTGGGGCCGGGTGCTGTGGCTTATGCCGGTAATCCCAGCACTTTGGGAGGCTGAGGCAGGTGGATCACTTGAGCTCAGAAGTTCAAGACCAGCCTGGGCAACAATATGGTGAGACCCAACCCCCCCCGCCATCTCTACAATACATTAGCCAGACATGGTGGTGCACACTTGTAGTCCCAGCTACTCGGGAGGCTGAGGCATGAGAATCGCTTGAGCCCAGGTGGAGGTTGCAGTGAGCTGAGATTGCACCACTGCACTTAGCCTGGGTGACAGAGTATGACTCTGTCTCAAAAAAAAAAAAAAAAAAAAACTGTTTAAATCTCCAGTTGGATCAGTGGCCTCTTCCCATCTCCCAGGTGGTTATTACCCAAACAGAATGATTTCTTTCAGATGCTGTTTTCCATGAAGACCAGAGGAAGAGGAAACGGACTTAGGACCAAGGGAGCTGAGTGGGGCCAGGCTATGGAAATCTTAATGGGATTCTGCACAGGCGCTCAAGTCCATCACTGAATAAGAGATGGCTCTAGGGCCAGGACTCTGTACACTCACAGGGCTAGAAGGCACTGCCCCTGTCTAGTATTTTCAGAAGTTTCATTTGAACACATTTCTGGAGTTTGACCACATGCCCAGCGCCATACCAAGGAGGTGCCCTAGGGAATATGAAGATGAATGAGTCAAGTGCTGGCTGAAGATAGGGTACAAATGGGAACAGGCACAGGCACGTGACAAGACACATGAGGCTGGGAGAGGGGCAGCAGATGTCAAGATAGGGAGCAGGACAGCAGCTACTGTGGACAGAGTCCCTCCTCAGTCACCCACTCTGAGCCACCTTCCCTGCCCAGCCACTACTACAAGCGATGCTACCTTTCGGCTGTGTATTTATTGTCTTTCACCATTCAAATGTAAGCACGAGAGAGGCAGTTCACCTGTCTCGTTCAACGGAGCCTAGGATAGTACCCGACACTCAGCAGGTGCTTCATAAAATATTCGTGGATGGACAAGTGCCAGGCCCAGCACGCACATTTCCTCATTGAATCGCTGTGGCAGTGCCGCCAGGAATGCGTGATTGTCCTCATTTTAGAGAAGGGAAAACTAAGAGTGGATAAATAACTTGCTCAAGGTTATACAGCTAATAAGTGGCTGGCGCTGGATGAGAACTCAGGTCTGTGTCTGTGGACCTCAAAGCCCACATCCTGGCCACTACATTCTGTGGCCTCCCCAAATCCCACAGTTAGGAGTTACAGCCTTTCCTTGACAATTGCATCCCGTTGGGAGCTGAGTGAAGAGAGATGTGCGGTTTGTCTTGCTTTTTCTGTTTTGTTTTGTTTTTGAGACAGTCTCACTCTGTCGCCCAGGCCAGAGTGCAGTAGTGCGATCTCAGCTCACTATAACCTCCGCCTCCCAGGCTCAAGCGATCCTCCCACTTCAGCCTCCTGAGTAGCTGAGACCACAGGCATGTACCTACACCTAGCTATTTTTTTTTTGTATTTTTAGCAGAGACAGGGTCTCACCATGTTGCCCAGGCTGGTCTCGAAGTTCTGCTTTTTTTTTTTTTTTTTTTTCAAGACAGAGTCTTGTTCTGCCACCCAGGTTAGAGTGTAGTGACGGGATCTCAGCTCACTGCAACCTCTGCCTCCTGGTTTCAAGCAGTTCTCCCTGCCTCAGCCTCCTGAGTAGCTGGGATTACAGGTGCCTGCCACCACACCTGGCTAATTTTTGTATTTTTAGTAGAGATGAGGTTTCGCCATGTTGGCCAGGCTGATCTCGAACTCCTGACCTCAGGAGATCCACCTACCTTGGCCTCCCAAAGTGCTGGGATTATACGTGTGAGCCACAGCACCCGGCCAGTTCTCCTCTTTAAGGTAAGAACCCCACAGTAACGGGCTCTGCTGCAGTGACAGATGGTATTGCCATCAACAAGGTCCCAGGCCCAATAAGGCCTAGGAAAGGGCCAGCTAGGATCTGCGAGTAGAACAAACTTCACCAGATATCACTGGGCCTTCCCAAGGACTAGAGTTCTTTGTGCAGGCTCATTTTTTGGCTTTTCTTTCTTTTTTTTGTAGGATGTTATGGGATTTTGGGATGTCCTCGCTTCAGGTAATCCTGGGATGCTCTATGTGATCACTCTCTCTGACTTAAGGGGACTTTGAAAGAAGTGCCTCAGTGTGTGGTCTGGGTGGGGAGGATGGGCTCAAGTCACTGACTGACTGAAGTCAACAGATGGCCTTAGGTGCCTGAGGTCCACATGTCTACCAGAGGGCTGGGCCACTAGACGGCTGGCCTGTCCCCATCCACTCAATGACAAGGGCAATGCTGGCCCCTGGCTACATTATAGGTATGTCTGCTTTCTCAAAGCTAGGATACTGTTGCAATAATTAGGAGTGCTTACTTGCTTTCCTGAAGGAGTCTTCACTTCTAGAAAAGGATTCACCATGTGGTTCCATTCAAAAGGGCATTGTATCAAACTGTCACTCAGTTGGTAAAAAATGTGATGTGTGGGCAGCTTTTCCAGAATACACCAACCAATGAACAATATCAGAGACGCCAGTTTCAGCACCTGTTCCCTTTACTTGCAGATGGAAACCTCAGTAACACCTGAACCACGTTTTATGGAAAAAGAAGCTTAGTTCCATTTTATTCATGTGGGGAAGAAAACCAAAGTTTTACCCTAAAAGTTCAAAGAAATCGAACTGACTTACACTGGTTATTTAATATTTTAGAAAGCCCTTGGTTTCCTGGGATGACAAGCTACTCGCTGTTTTCAGCCTGATCTGATTTTTAAATAGATGAGTTACAAACCTCCTGAAAATTGGAGTTTATAATTGAAATATTGATAAACTCTTTCCCATAAAGAAGCTACTAGATACTGCAGTAATAACTAGGAAATAGGCAAAAAAATAATAATGCTTTTCTCTGCTTAGCCAAGAAATACAATGGCAGAGTTTATTGCATACAAAACACAGCTGCCTTTCCTCAAATTGGATACGAAAAAATGAACCCCGATAAATTATGATGCCCCTAAACTCCAAAGAATGTACATCAATTATTGGGGGTGCCACCACCCTCCTTCTGGGCAACCTACTTATTAGGACTGTAATTTATTATTATTATGCTTTGGTGCAAATACACAGGCTGATAAAATTCAAATCTATTAAAACAAATGTCCTCTTTCTCTGAATCAGTAAGGGACAACATTCCAAAAGAAAGTATTGTAAATGCGAAAAGCAGATGGCTCTCACGTACTCAGAAGTGAGAGACCAAAAGATGATTAAGGGAGAAAACATCCAGAATGATCCAAGCTTTCTGAATCCTACCTGAGAATCCAGGAATTGCTACAAGAGTGGGCAGCAAGATACAGGGTTGGGGTTCATTACCTGGTGTCCCTGGCTCCAGCCCCCACACTGAAGCCCTTTTTATGAAAACAAACGGTTTCTGTGGGGTATCTTAACGAATCTTTCGGCTTCAGTTGGAACCAACATGAGATATATTTCCTTCTACCAGATATATGAATTATATTGGCTTTATTTTATTTTATTTTATTTTTTTGAGATGGAGTCTCGCTGTGTCACTCAGGCTGGAGTGCAGTGGCCGGATCTCAGCTCACTGCAAGCTCCACCTCCCGGGTTCACGCCATTCTCCTGCCTCAGCCTCCCGAGTAACTGGGATTACAGGCACGTGCCACCTCGCCCGGCTAGTTTTTTTTGTATTTTAGCAGAGACGGGGTTTCACTGTATTGCCCAGGCTGGTCTCGAACTCCAGAGCCCAGGCAATCCACCTGCCTCGGCCTCCCAAAGTGCTAGGATTACAGGCGTGAGCCACTGCACCCGGCTTATGTTGGTTTTTTAAAAAGCTGAACGTTAAATTTGGGAGGGATTTTAGGAATCACTGTTACTCCCTTCCTTTTACAGAAGAGGAAATGGAGATTCACTGAGGGCATGAGGGGAAGAGTGAAGGCTGAGTGTCAGGTCCATGCCCCAGGTTCATCCAGTTTCACTATCTTGATGCTTGGCAAAAGAAAAGCCAAGCCAAGTGGTTCATGTTGACTGAGCACACACCATGAGTCTAAGGCAGGGCCACTAAGCTTTTCAGATATTTTCTTTTTTTTCTTTTCTTTTTTTTTTTTTTTTGAGACGGAGTCTCACTCTGTCGCCCAGGCTGGAGTACAGTGGCCGGATCTTGGCTCACTGCAAGCTCCGCCTCCCAGGTTTACGCCATTCTCCTGCCTCAGCCTCCCGAGTAGCTGGGACCACAGGCGCCCGCCACCTCGCCTGGCTAGTTTTTTTGTATTTTTTAGTAGAGACGGGGTTTCACCATATTAGTCAGGATGGTCTCGATCTCTTGACCTCGTGATCCACCCGTCTCGGCCTCCCAAAGTGCTGGGATTACAGGTGTGAGCCACTGCACCCGGCCTCAGATATTTTCTTATTAGGAATGGAACTCTTTCTTAGAGTCAAAGAACTTGAGAGTCAGAAAGGGTCATCTGGTCTACCCTCCTGCTCAGGTCCAGTAAATGTTCCTTGCCGAGTCAGTGGGTCTCCAGGCTGTTTAGTTCCTTCTGGGACAGAGCACCCCTGCTGCATAAGGCACCCCATCTCAGCAACAGATTCGTCACACTCTCAGGCACCTCTTCTTTATCTCCAATTGGAGTCTGCCTCCCTGGAGCTCCCACTGAGGTCCTAGTCCTGAGTCTTAGTTGCTGGGCACAGGATCCAATGTTAGTGGTGGTTCAGTAGTTCTCTCTGGAGGAAAACAGAAAAGCCACCTTCTGCAGAGACTTGAAAATCATGATCCAATTCTATTTTGGCCTTTTCTTCTCCTTCAGCTGGTCCTCCTGTGGTTTCTGGATTGTTCACCAACCTGGTCCCCTCCTCTTCAGGCCCGCAGTACCCCAGGTAACCAGAGCTGAGCCCAGGTGCTCTTTGCAAAGCAGGGGCGCGGGGAAGGGGTCCTGCCTATTGATAACATCAGTGCTCAAACCACCACCACCTGGCTGCTGTAAGAATGTTCTCAACAGGCTTGACTTTCCCCCTTAGGAGGAGGCAGTGGATGCTCTGGTCAAGGCATGAACTGCAGAAGAGCTCTGTCTGCCCCAGACCTTCCCCCAAGGGCACACCAACTGGGAGGAGACACGGGCATTGTGACTCACCCTGCAGACAGCAAGGGGAACCCTAATGGGCTTGCAATGGGGGAGCGATGGGACCAGATTTGTTCTTTTGAAAATCTCCGGCTGGGCGCGGTGGCTCACGCCTGTAATCCCAGCACTTCGGAAGGCCGAGACAGGCGGATCATGAGGTCAAGGAGATCGAGACCACCCTGGCTAACACAGGGAAACCCCGTCTTTACTAAAAATACACAAAAAATTAGCCGGGCGTGGTGGCACGTACCTGTAGTCCCGGTTACTCAGGAGGCTGAGGCAGGAGAATCGCTTGAATCCAGGAAGTGGAGGTTGCAGTGAGCCAAGATTGCACCACTACACGCCAGCCTGGGCAACAGAGTGAGACTCAGTCTCAAAAAAGAAAAAAGAACATCTCCTTGGCTCGGGGTAGGAGGCAGAATGGAGAGGGTGAGGGCTGGTGGAGGGATGCCATAAAGAAGGCAACTGGGATTGGCTCGGGGAGCAAACAGTGATGGCCCTTAACTTAAAGGGTGTGGCAGGGATCGAGAAAGAGACAAAGTATCTTCATGAGTGTCACGCAATGAAGAGGAAAGAACTATGGAGTAGGGTGGCAGTGTAGACGCTGGGTGGCTGAGGAGGTATACTCACTAGTTCAAATGACTCCTGTACACACAGACACACCTCACAGTGCAGGATATTCAAATGTGAATCCGCAAAACTATGAATCATCGAATGTCATGGGCCTTCAGGGCCCTCACTTGAGTGTTAAAACCACCAGCCCCAAAAGTCCACTGTTTGTGGAAGACTGAATACCCACATCCAATTCATGATCTTTCTTTTCTTCTTTTTTCTTTTCTTTTTAAGATGGAGTTTCACTCTTGTTGCCCAGGCTGGAGTGCAATGGCACGATCTCAGCTCACTGCATCCTCCGCCTCCTGGGTTCAAGCAATTCTCCTGCCTCAGCTTCCCAAGTAGCTGGAATTATAGGTGCATGCCACCATGGCCAGCTAATGTTTTGTATTTATGGTAGAGATGAGGTTTCACCATGTTGGCCAGGCTGGTCTTGAATTCCTGACCTCCAGTGATCCACCCTCCAGTGAGTCACTCGGCATCCCAGAGTGCTGGGATTACAGGCACAAGGCACCGCGCCAGGTCCAACTCATGATCTTTCCACAGACCTGCTTCCATTCTGAAATTTTCCATGTTGGTTGGAGGCACTCCCATTGCTCAAGCCAAAATCCTGACATCCATCCTCAGTCTCTTCCTCACCTTCCATACTCAATCAGGCTGCCTCCTAAGTAGCTCTCCAACCCATTCACTTGTTTCTTGCCCTCTGCTGCTTACCTCTCACTCACACGACTGCCATAGCCTCCTCCCGGGTCTCTGCGCCTCCTGGCTTACCCCCTCCAATCCAGGCTCACTCTGCAGCCACGTGGTCTTGCATAAAGACAGGTCCGTTCATTTCACTGCCCCACTTAACATCTTTAAAAGTATCTCATGGCCTACAGTATCAGAACCAAAATTTCCTACTGGGCAGTGTGGTGCCATGGTTTTAAGCTCATGGCCTGTCTAGGCAGACCACCAGAGTTCAAATCTCTGCTCTTCTGCTTACCAGTTATATGTGTGTAGGCACATTAATGAACCATGCCTCAGTTTCCTCATCTGTGAAAAGGGATAATAGGAGGACCTATCTCACAGAAGTTTGGTGACTGATATGCAGAATTTAATGGGTGTTTGCAGTCATTGTTTTTATTACTAACAGTCTAGGCCCATGTCCAGCCTCCGTCCACATCTTGAGTCCATCTGTTGCTCTCCCAACTTCTCCACTGCCAGGCTCCCACTTTTTGCCCCAGGAATACTGACCGATCAGCAGTTCTCACACATCACATCCTTCTCCCTGTTTCCCTGCTTCTCCAAATGCTATGTTCTTTGCCTGGAGTATCTTCCCCACCTCATTTGCCTACAAAACTCTTAATCATCCCTGGAAATTCAACGGTGAAATTTAAAAAGACCGACAATACCAAGTATTGGTGAGAATGGGGAGCGACTGCGATGCTCCTGCCCTGCTGGTAGGAATGTGAAATGGGCCAGCCACTTTGGAAAATGATACAGCAGAACCTTGAGAAGTTAAACGTACGTTTATTATGTAACTCCACAATCCTGTTCCTGGGTATTTACCTAAGATACATGAAAATATATGCCCACGAAAGTGTCTGTCTGGAAATCACAGGTCATTCATCGCAGCCTTAAACTGGGAGCAACCCAGATGTTCACCAACTGAACAAGTGGATAAGCAAACTGTGGTATGCCCATACGACGGAAATCTTCCTGGCAATGAAAAGGAATGGAGTACTGCTATATGCCACAACATGGATAAATTTCAGGTGCCTTATGCTAATGAAAGAAATCAAACATTTAAAAAAAAATACTGTGTACTCTATGGCTCCATTTATATCAAATTCTAGGAAGAACAAAACTGTAGCAACAAAAAGCAATCAGTGGTTGCTGGGGCCAGGAGTAGGAGAGAAGAGGGTGAGTGCAAGGGAGCAAAAGGGAGCTTCTTTGGTTGGGGAAATTGTTCTTTATCTCTACTGTGATGGAGGTGACATGATTGCACACAATTGCCAAAATCCACCAAACTGGATGCTTAAAATGGATCAACTTTATGGCGTAAAAAATCATAGTTTTGTGAACAATAAAGGAAATTTGTAAACCGACCTCCAGACTGGCCCCCTCTGTGAAGCTTTCTCTGACTTCCCACCTCCACGGTGCCCTGTCCTTGTCCACAGTCCAGTTGTTGGGCTTTTCCCATAACCTCATCTCCACGTCATAGGTGCCTATCTCCCGATTATTCTAGAGGCAGGGTCCTCTTTGTCCCTCCATGTATCTCTGCTCCCCGACTGCTCATAATAAACAGAGGCTTCAGTCAGGCACGGCATCTCAATCCTATAATCCCACCACTTTGGGAGGCTGAGGTGGGTGGATCACCTGAGGTCAGGAGTTCGAGACCAGCCTGGCCAACACGGCAAATCCCTGTCTCTACTAAAAATACAAAAATTAGCTGGACATGGTGGCACACACCTATAATCCCAGCTACTCGGGAAGCAAAGGCAGGAGAGTCGCTTGAACCTGAGAGGTGGAGGTTGCAGTAAGCCAAGATTGCACCATTGCACTCCAGCCTGGGCAAAAAGAGCAAAACTCTGTCTCAAAAAACAAAAACAAAAACAAACAAACAAAAAACAGAGGCTTCATTTGGGGAGCATTTCCTGTGTTCTAAGATCTCTGCCAAGTGCTGGATCCTCACCAGCACCAGCCCAGGAGGCAAATGTTACTATCCCTGTTTTACAAAGAAATGGAGGCTCAGAGAGGTTCAATAAATACCTGCCCAATGTCTGGTCTGCCCGAGCCAAAGGTGTGCCTTAACACAACATTATAGTGCCTGCTATGGTGCATGAGGCAAGAGAAAGGTCTCAGCAGTGATGTGTTTTAATCAACCTAATTCAATGTGAGAGCCATTCCATTCTTCTACTCTGAGACGACAGTCCTTCCCAGGGTCATGCAACCAAAGTTTTGTGATGCACACATAGTATCAGTGTGTGTGTGTGTGCATGTGTGCGTGTGTGTGTGCATGTGTGCGTGTGCATGTGTGTGTGCATGCGTGCATGCGTGTGCATGTGTGTGCATGTGTGCGTGTGCATGTGTGTGCGTGTGTGCATGTGTGTGTGCATGCGTGCATGCGTGTGCATGTGTGTGCATGTGTGCGTGTGCATGTGTGTGCGTGTGTGCATGTGTGCGTGCGTCTGCATGTGTCACGTGTGTGCGTGTGTGTGCATGTGTGTGCACGTGTGTGCATGTGTGCGTGCATGCGTGCATGTGTGCGTGAATGTGTGTGCATGTGTGCGTGCATGTGTGCATATGCGTGCATGTGGTGCGTGTGTGTGCGTGCGTGTGTGCATGCGTGTGCATGTGTGCGTGCGTGTGTGTGTGCATGTGTGTGTGCATGTGTGCATTGTGTGTGCATGTGTGCGTGTGTGTGCATGTGTGTGTGTGTGTGCGTGTGTGTGTGTGTTTCTTGATCCAGTACAACTTGAGTTTCTTCCCTCTCGCCATTTCTGAATTAAACGAAAAAGCTAAATTAGTCCTCAGCCCAGGAGACCAGTATTACCTTGCGAACAGCTAGCACCTCCAAGTTGTCATCTAATTAAGCCACACTCCCAAACAAAGCACATAACATTGTCACCACATTACCAATGGGTACCTCCCCTGGCAGCCCCTAACTGCATAATACAGCGGCTGCGGTAAAACAAATAATCTCACTGCCTTGTAAACTGCACTCCTAAGTAGGTCTTTCCTCCAGTGGATATCCTTTGAATGTTGGGTGGTTTTATTAAGAAATATTCTAGGGCTGAGTACAGAGAGGAAGTAGCAGGTTGGTTCTTTAATCAGCCCAATTTTCTGGTATGTTCTACCTTTTAGTATTCTAGAAAACCACTCTTTCAACATATACATTGCACTAGGTGTTTGAAGACCCTGCGTTTATTACTGTCAGCAGCTTCGTGTGTATTTGAGAGGAATGTTAGGTCCGAACACACGGAGGACACCCTGTGTGTAACCGACATGCTGACCTGTGCGGACCGGAGCCACTCTGCACGCTGCTTTGTGGATGGGGACGTCCAAGAAAAGGCCACGCACTCCTGGTGGCAGGAGCAGGGATCACGTCTAAGCTGGCGAGTGAATTCAAGACCCCAAGCACCCTAGTCAGGGCGGGTCGCCTTACACTTGTCTGAAGTCTGCTTTCAATTATTTGCTAGGCTTAAAAGGAAACTGGAATGTGAATAATATGGCTTTTCTTTTCTTGGAAGAGGTCCTCTAACACCAACATTGATCAATTAATTTGACCTAGTTCACTCTCTGCATCCCCAGAAAGAGGCAGGTTCTCATTGACAGATGGAAGCGCAGCACTTCCAGCTGCATTCTGCACCGAGTTTCTTCTGCTCGTTAGTTGATTTTAAGGGGGAAAACATAAAATGCAGAATCAGTGGCAGAGTGTAGAATCTGGAGAGAGTCAGACTGGGGTCTGAATCCTGGCTTCCCTGCTTTACCCTGAGACTTTGGGGCAAATCATCTAACCTCATTGAGCCTCGGTCTTCACCTCTGGAAAATGGGAGGACTGGGCAGGCCCAGTGGCTCACACCTGTAATCCCAGCACTTTGAGAGGCCGAAGCGGGAGGAGCACTTGAGCCCAGGAGTTTGAGACCAGCCTGGG
The DNA here is from genome assembly GCF_001698545.2 of Rhinopithecus bieti. Lineage (NCBI taxonomy): Eukaryota > Metazoa > Chordata > Mammalia > Primates > Cercopithecidae > Rhinopithecus > Rhinopithecus bieti. The sequence goes on from NW_016814121.1 coordinate 1,257,900, forward strand.
CAACACAGGGAGACCCCCCTCCCCGCACCTGTGTTTTTTTTTTTTTTTTTTTACATGTTATCTTTTTCTTTTTTTTTGAGACAGAGGAGTCTCACTCTGTCGCCCAGGCTGGAGTGCAGTGATGAGATCTCAGCTCACTGCAAGCTCCACCTCCCAGGTTCATGCCATTCTCCTGCCTCAGCCTCCCGAGTAGCTGGGACTACAGGTGCCCACCACCACACCCAGCTAATTTTTTGTATTTTTAGTAGAGACGAGTTTTCACCATGTTAGCCAGGATGGTCTCAATCTCCTGACCTTGTGATCCACCTGCCTCAGCCTCCCAAAGTGCTGGGATTCCACACGTGAGCCACCGCGCCCAGCCAATGTGTTATCTTTATTGCGTAATTCCATGAGAAATGAATGAATTGGCCAGGCTCACGTGGCTGCTGCATATGGATCCACACAGAGCTTTCCCAAAGCAACTTTGTGAGACCGATTCAACTTGTGACCATGTGGGTGATGAGAGGCCTGACTCTTACTGGGTTTTTCTGACCAGATCTCCTACTTAGAATTCAAGGCTCCAAAGTAAAGTTTACCATAGAAAGGAATGAACTAAGGAAATGAACAAAAGAAGGGAGAAATGGTTCACTAATTCTGAAACTGTGGTACAGCCATGATAGAAAACAGTACGGAGGTTCCTCAAAAAAATAAAGAACTACCATATGACCCCGCATTCTCACTTCTGGGCATATATCCGAGAGAAATGAAGTCAGTATCTCAAAAGAGGTATCTGCATTCTTACGTTCATTGCAAGATTATTCACAATAGCCACGATATGGAAGCCCCTGAAGTGTCTACCAATAGATGAATGGATACAGAAAATATAGGCCAGGCATGGTGACTCACGCCTCTTGTCCTTGTTCACAGCCCAGTTGTTGGACTTCTCCCATAACCTCATCTCCAGGTCATTGGTGCCTATCTCCCGATTATTCTGGAGCTGAGATCACACCAATGCACTCAGGAGGCTGAGGCAAAAGGATCGCTTGAGCCCAGGAGTTCAAGGCTGCAGTGAGCCAAGACTGTGCCACTGCACTTCAGCCTGGGTGACAGAGCAAGACCCTGTCTCAAAAAGAAAAAAAAAAAAAGGCACGTGTGTGTGTATATATATATACACATATATACACACATAGATATACATATACACATATATACACATATATGTATACATATATACACACACATACAAACACACACAATGGAATACTATTCAGCCATAAAAAGAAGGAAGTCCTGTCATTTGCAACAATATGAATGAATCCAGGACACATCATGCTAAGTGAAATAGACCAGGTACAGAAAGATAAACATTGAATGCTCTCATTTATATATAGAATCTTTAAAGTTGGATTCATAGAATTAGGAGTAGACAGGTGATTTCCACGGGAAAATGGGGAGATGGTTCAAAGGGGACGAAGTTTCAGGTATGCAGGATGAAGTAGTTCTGGACATCTAATGTGCGGCACGGTGGCCAGAGCTAAGAATACTGCGTTGTACACTTGCAATTCGCTGAAAGAGTAAATCTTAAATGTTCTCACGATTTCTTTTTTATTTTTTTGAGACGGAGTCTCGCTCTGTTGCCCAGGCTGGAGTGCAGTGGCACCAGCTCGGCTCACTGCAAGCTCCGCCTCCTGGGTTCACGCCATTCTCCTGCCTCAGCCTCCCGAGTGGCTGGGACTACAGGCATCTGCCAATACGCCCAGCTCATTTTTTGTATTTTTTTTTTTTTTTTTTGAGATGGAGTCTCGCTCTATCGCCCAGGCTGGAGCACAGTGGCGCGATCTCAGCTCACTGCAAGCTCTGCCTCCCGGGTTTACGCCATTCTCCTGCCTCAGCCTCCTGAGTAGCTAGGACTACAGGCACCCGCCACCACGCTCGGCTAATTTTTTTTTGTATTTTTAGTAGAGATGGGGTTTCACCGTGTTAGCCAGGATTGTCTCAATCTCCTGACCCGTGACCCGCTCCGCCTCGGCCTCCCAAAGTGCTGGGATTACAGGCATGAGCCCACCACGCCCAGCCATTTTTTGTATTTTTTAGTAGAGATGGGGTTTCCCGTGTTAAGTCAGGATGGTCTCCATCTCCTGAACTTCCATGATCCGCCCAACCTTGGCCTCCCCAAAGTGCTGGGATTAAAGCAGGGCGTGAACCACCGCGCCCAGACAGATGTCTCACCATTTAAAAAAAAACAAAAAAACTATGTGGTGGCATGGGAAGCCCATGCCTAATAATCCCAGCACTTTGGGGGCCGAGGCGGGCGGATCACCTTAAGGGTCCAGGAGTTCCAGACAGCCTTGCCACATGGCAAACGTCCATCTCTACTAAAAATACAAAAAAATTAGCTGGGTGTGGTGGCAGGTGGCCTGTAATCCCAGCTACTCAGGAGGCTAAGGCAGGAGAAGGGCTTGAACCCAGGGCGGAAGTTGCAGTGGAGCTGAGATCGCACCAACTGCACTCCAGCCTGGGTGATGGAGTGAGACTCCACCTAAAAAAAAAAACATAAAATGAAAAAAAAAGGAAACAAGCTATGTGAGGCAATGGGTGTGTTTACTTAGCCTATTGTGGTCATCATTTCATGAGTATAACACATATTAAAACATCACCTTGGTACACATACATATACTGCTTTATTTGTTAATTGTATCCTCAATAAAGCTGGAAAAAAATCTGAATCAAAGTAGCAACTCCTCCACCCCAAATTTGCTGGTAAGGAACTGACTGCTCATGATGGCTCTCCTATCCCTCCACCCCACTCATCCCTGGCATGAGTCACCCGCAGGAGGCAGGAGGCCTGGGGGAGGGGAGCCCATGTTAGCTTCTCCTCCTTCCAGCAACCAGCACAACTTCACAGACTGGGCCTTCTGATCAGTGGCCCAGAGCAGTCTGCATGGGAATTCGCCTGGAGCTCAGCAAGGCAGATTTCTATTCTAGACCTCCCTTCTGAGTCCCGACTCCTCCAGATATGGGGTCCAGAGAGCCCTATATATATATATATTTTTTTTTTTTTTTTTTTTTTTTTCTTTTTTTGAGATGGAGTCCTTTCGCCTGTCACCCCAGGCTGGAGTGCAATGGTGTGATCTTGGCTCACTGCAACCTCCGCCTCCCAGGTTTGAGCGATTCTCCTGCCTCAGCCTCCTGAGTAGCTGGGACTACCTCCTGAGTAGCTGGGACTGCAGGCACTTGCCACCACGCCCGGCTACTTTTTGTATTTTTAGTAGAGACAGGGTTTCACCATGTTGGCCAGGCTGATCTCGAACTCCTGACCTTGTGAACCACCCACTTCGGCCTCCCAAAGGACTGGGATTACAGGCGTGAGCCACCACACCTGGCCTTGAGAGCCATATCTTTGGCAGGCACCCTCGGGAGTTAGGTGAAGAGTGAAGCACAATACGCGATCTCTCGGGGCTTCATTCCAGCTGATGTTCTCGGTGAAAACAGAAACCAGGACCACACATGCCCAGACGACTCAGAGACCCAGGTCTGTGGGCCACAGCCTCGAGGTCCAGGAGGAGGGTTCAGCCCTGCTCTCTGGCACGACCAAGCAGACTCTTTAATTTCCTAGATTTTAAGGAAGCTCTTCTGAACTTTTTTTTTCCATAGTGAAAAATATCTCATGGATCAAGTTCTCATGTGCTCACCATGCCTGTGAGCAAGCCTAGATCCTGAGGAAAGTCCCCACCACCGTCGTTTGTGGGACAATTACATTAGAATGAGCACTCATAATTGGAACGGCTACATAAGGGCCAACAGCAAATGCCTCTCACTACAGGCTGAGATGAGGCAGGTGGAGGGCGGCACCTAATGCACCACCCAGTTGGAAGCCCCTCCCCTAAAAGAGCACTAGAGAACACAAGAGCAGAGAAATTCTCTTATTTCTGTTGTTTTCTTTTCTTTTGAGATCGAGTCTCACTCTGTTGCCCAGGCTGGAGTGCAGTGGTGCAATCTTGGCTCACTGCAACCTCCATTTCCCAGGTTCAAGTGATTCTCCTGCCTCAGCCTCCTGATTAGCTGGGATTACAGGCACCCACCATGAAGCCCGGCTAATTTTTGCATTTTTCGTAGTGAAAGGGCTTCACCATGTTGACCAGGCTGGTCTTGAACTCCTGACCTCAAGTGATCTGCCCGCCTCAGCCTCCCAAATTGCTGGGATTACAGGCGTGAGCCACCATGACCAGCATATTTATTTTGTTTTTCAAAAGCCAATAACCTGTGCCCCCATCTTCATAGCAGCATTATTCACAGTAGCCTAAAGGTAGAAGCAACCCCAGTGTCCCTCGACAGAGGAATGAATACACAGAATGTGATCTATCCATACAGTGGAATAGTATTTATTCCTGAAAAGGAATAAAGTTCTGACACAAGCCACAACACAGATGAAGATGAGGCTAAGTGAAATAGGCCAGACACAAAAACACAAACACGGTAGGCTTCTGCTTTTATGATGTAGAGTAGTTGAATTCATAGAGACAGAAAATAGAACAGTGAGGCCAAGCACGGTGGCTCACACCTGTAATCCCAGCACTTTGGGAGGCCGAGGCAGGCAGATCACCTGAGGTCGGGAGTTCGAGACCAGCCTGGCCAACATGGCAAAACCCTGTATTTTTGTCTACTAACAATACAAAAATTAGTCAGGCGTGGTGGTGCGTGCCTGTAATCCCAGCTACTCGGGAGGCTGAGGCAGGAGAACTGCTTGAACCCAGGAAGCGGGGGTTGCAGTGAGCCAAGATTGCACCACTGCACTCCAGCCTGGGCAACAGAGTGAGACTCTGTCTAAAAAAAAAAAAAGAAAGAAAGAAAATAGGACAGTGGTTGCTAGGGGCTGGGAGAGGGGGAATAAGGAGTTGTTTAATGGGGACAGAGTTTCAGTTTTGCAGGATGAAAAGAGTTCTGGAGCTGGATGGTGGTGATGGTGGCACGATAATGCAGTATCCAATGCGGTTCAGCATTTAATGACGCGTAACTTTACACTTAAAAATGGGTAAGATGGCAAATTTTAGGTCACGCATATTTTACTACAATTTTTTTTTTAATTAAAGAAAAAAAATAAATAACCTGCAAAAGTCAGTATTTTACCAGTAGCGACAAATGATTTGCAACACACCTCGCTATGGATCCAAACACTGCACGATTTCGGGTGACCACAGCCAAGACCCAGCCGCCTGGCCGGGAGGACTCAGGTCAGCCATCCTGCCTTGCCGTGGCCATCTCTCTTGAATCTAACCACGGGCACCTCCTGAACCTGTGGGGCCCTGGAGGCGGGCCACGAGCCAAGAGGACAAACCACGGTATGAATGTGCTGAGTGTATGTGCTCCTGCTTCATTCCCTTCTCGTTCCTCTTTCCTGGCATGGATCCAGCCCATAATAAGGCAGATTCTCAAAGGAGAGAGAATACTTCCTGCCCAAATGACAAGCTGTGGATTATGCAGATATCTTTCCAGATGTGGCATTTGTCTCCCTGGCAATGCTGCAGGTGGCTCTAGGTTTGCTTGGCTGGAAAACCCCATCTGAGCGTCTTATCCTCACAATTACCTTCTTCCGTTGCTTCTGCTAAGGCCCAGGGCTTCCATGTGCAAGCTGATTTCCCTTGGAGCTGCAAAGCCACCTCTGTAGGAAACGGGAAGGGGAAGAGGAAAGGGTGTTCTCAGAATCCAATGAAGGACCAGACCAGGTGGAGGCTTCACCCTGGTGGCTGTTCAGCTCTTATCTTGGGCATGTCCGGAAGCCTGGTCTGTGGGCCCCGGAGGGCCATTGTCATCTATCCAGGACCCAGCACAGAGTTGACACTCAAGGAATGGCTGGTGTGTGAACTCAACAACTGACTGAATAAAATGGGACGGCCCAGAACTGCCACTGATTCTGGGCAGTGTTGTGGGTGCAAAATTCATGCTTTGCAGACCCAAACAAGTGATTTTCAAGTCCAGTGTCTACTATTCAAGTGTGGCCAGAAGCCCCATGCATGTAATCTGGAATCCTATTTTCAACGTCATGCTCCAATTTGAGCCTTACAGACCATAGTGTTGTCCTTCTCAGGAAGAACGCTTCCTACATCTTGGGTTAATATCTCGAAAAACTGCTGCTACGTATGTAAGTGACAATAACTGACATAATCCAAACTGAGCATTGTTGCTTCACAAAGGGCCATTTACCAAGATGGTCCATTTTACCTAAGATAAACACAGGCCTATTTTACATTAAAATACTTTTTTGGCCGCGTGCGGTGGCTCACCCCTGTAATCCCAGCACTTTGGGTAGCCGAGGCAGGCGGATCACCTGAGGTCGGGAGTTCGAGACCAGCCTGACCAACATGGAGAAACCCCATCTCTACTAAAAACACAAATTAGCCAGGCGTGGTAGTATAGGCCTGTAGTCCCAGCTACTTGGCAGGCTGAGGCAGGAGAATCGCTTGAATCTGGGAGGCAGAGATTGCAGTGAGCCGAAATCATGCCATTGCACTCCAGCCTGGGCAACAAGAACAAAACTCCGTCTCAAAAAAACAAAAACAAAAACAAAACGCTTTTTTATTTTAATAGCATGAATGTCCATCAATGAATGAATGGATAAATAAATTGCAGCATGTCTATACAATGGAATACTATTTAGCCATTAAAAGGAATGAAGTACTGATACTTGCTACAACATGGATGAACCTTGAAAACATGTTAAAAACCCTAACACAAAAAGTCACATGTTATGATTCCTTTTATATACAATATCCAAAATAGGCAAATCCATAGAAACAAAAGTTAGGTTAGTGGTTAGCAGGGGTTGGAAGAGGGGAATGGAAAGTGATTACTGAAAAGTTTTGGGGTGTTCTTCTGAGGTGATGAAAAAACTTTCAAAACAGAGGTGCTGTTTTGTACAACATTGTGAATGCATGAACTGCCAGTGAATTGTACACTCTGAAATGGTTTGGCTGGGTGCGGTGGCTCATGCCTGTAATCCCAGCAATTTGGGAGGCCGAAGTGGGAGGATCACTTGATCCCAGGAGTTCAAGACCCGCCTGGGCAATATAGTAAGACCCTATCTCTACAAAAAATAAGTACATACATAAAAATGAGTGACTATTATGTGAATTTTGCCTCAATGGAAAAAAAAAAAGATGGGCATGATTATCTCCGAGTACAAAATAACCTATAAGAAAAGGTTTATAAGATTATGTAAAATGATACAGCATAAATTACAACACAGAGTTTTTTTTGAGATGGGGGTCTCACTGTGTTGCTCAGGCTGGAGTGCAGTGGCTCAATCTTAGCTCACCGCACCCTCTGCCTCCCGGGCTCAAGCGATCCTCCCACCTCAACCTCCTGAGTAGCAGGGACCACAGGTGCACACCACCACACCTGGCTAATCTTTTTGTATTTTGGGTAGAGACAGGTTTTCGCCATGTCGCTCAGGCTGGTCTTGAACTTCTGTGTTCAAGTGATTTGCCTGCCTCGGCCTCCCAAAGTGCTGGGATTACAGGTGTGAGCCACTGCGCCCAGGCTGTTTTTTCTTATTGAATAAATTTTGCCAGTTACAATCCCATCAAGATGCGAATGCCATTCTATCCCGCTGAGAATGGTCTTATAATCCATCCCCACTGCAATTCCTTGTTCCATATCGCTGCTTGTCTTGGAAACGCCCAAGGGAGGGCAGGGGCTATGTCTGTCTTACTGCCTGTATTCCTAGTACCTAGATCAGCTCCTGACACATAGTAGTAGGTGCCAAACAAGTGAACAACTGAACAGTGCACAACTGAACCTCCCTAAGCTGCACAAAGGGTAGGAGATACTCTGGGTTGACCCAGCACGTCCCAAACTGGAATACGCGCACAGATTACCTGGGACCTTGTTGAAATATAGGTTCTGATGATTAGGAAGGTCTGGGGTAGGGGCTGAGATGCTGCGTCTCCAGCAAGTGCCCAGGGCTGTGGATGCTGCAGGCACGCCAGCGGCCCTTGGAGGAGCAGGAGCTCAGGCGTGCCAGACCCGAGCCTTGCCATTGAAGAAGATGGGGTTCCCGGTATTTGAACCCGGGGCTGTTTGTCTCCCCAGAACTCACTGCTCACTCTGCCTCCTCTCACCGAGGCAGCCTAAGCACTTCCTTGTTGTTACCCTGAGGAGGATGATTAAGGTAATTGGCAACTTTTTCCCGTGATTCCAAGGTAGGCTGTCATTTCAAGGAAAATACGTCCACTCCAATTCGGAAAACTCCATTTCAATGTTTTCTTATGTGTGGTTGAGGGGGAGCGGGGAGGGCGTCTGTGACCCTCAAAAGAAATATGCTCTTCTTCTCCCTTTGTGTTTCCCAGCATGTAAACTCAGCTTGAATCACAGCTAATAAATAGGTCATCTTGTACTTTCAAAATAAAAACATGCCGTATTTCAGTGGAATAGCAACTGTACATTAAAAAGCTGTCAACTTCACTACAATTTCCCTGAACCTTGCACTGCAGAAAGATACCTTGTCACTCAGCGTTGAGTGCAGTTTTACTGAAATATCTCCTTGTCTGCGTAAATAATGAGTAGAATTGCATGAAAATATCTGGCCCACAGCCTCCTTTTCCCCCTACTCCCAAAGAAACAGTATGCAAATGACAGATTTGTGAGGTGAGATTCTCAACACTTTACTTTGAAAACAAAGGCTGCGGGTCCCACCGACCCTGGTATTGTGTGTTTAGGATGCGGAGAGGAGGAAAAGGGAGTAAGGAGGAAAAGGAAGTAAGAGGCAAGGAGAGAAGGGTGATAGTGAAAACAGTGGTCTTTGCAAGCTTCAAATCAAGGAGGCTAGACTGTCACTCAACAGCTATTTTGGGAACACACACAGGTTGCATCAGAAAGTCCTGTATATGGGAGGTGTTTGCTGAAGAAGAATGGTCCAGACCCCAGAAAGTGTTTATGTAGAATAGAGCAGCCTGCACAGTTTGCAGGGTCCGACCCAGTTCAGAACCACTCTACTGTCTACCATTGATGGGTTCTTAAAGGCCCTACACCTCCCTGAGCCTCGGCTCCCTGGACTCTCAAATGACGACAGAAATAATGGTGGCCCTCCCAGGGTGGTAGCAGATGAGATGATAGATTCAAGGGTACTTTGTAAACCCTCAAACATGATCTAGATGTTAATCATAATTGTCAATAGCTAGTCAATGGCATTGTAGCAGAGTTACTAACAAGAGGACGGGTTGTGGAGTCAGCCTAGTGGAGGTTCAGATCTTGGCTTCACCACTCACTAGCAGTACGACTTCAGGCAAGTTTCCGTATTTCTCTGAGCCTTGGTTTTCTGATCTGTAAAATGGGAATACCAACAGTATCTACTCTGGTCAGGTTGTTAAGAGGATTTGATGAGAGAATGCATTGTAAAACCAGTTCCTGGCCCATAGAAACTGTTCAGTCAATGTGAGTTGTTTATTATTATTATTACAACTATTATTTTGAGACAGGGTCTCACTCTGTCATCCAGGCTGGAGTGCAGTGGCGTGATCATGGCTCACTGTAGCCACGACCTCCTGAGTTCAAGCAATCCTCTCTCCTCGACCTCTCAAGTAGCTACGACTACAGGCATGTGCAACCATGCCCGGCTAATTTTTTAATTTTTTTTGTAGAGAGGGGGCTTCGCGATGTTGCCCAGGCCTGTCTCAAACTCCTGAGCTCAAGTGATCCCCTCGCCTCGGCCTTCCAGAGCTGTTGTTATTGTTATTGCTGCCGCTGCTGCCGCCACTGAGGACGATGTTATGATGTTGATAATGATGATGATACCATGATGCTGATGTTGATGATGATGATCTATGATAAGGGTGATATTCTCCATTCTTCCCTGAGTGGTGATCTACATCACCGCACCATAGGATCGAGGAATAAGACAGATGGTTGCTCTGGACAGGTAGATTAGAGCATCTCACCCAGAGTAAGAGCTGAAACTGTAACAGTAGCTGATTTATCTGAAGATGAGTCAGGAAGACTCAATCAGACCACAAAGAGCTAGATCTCTCGGCTCAGAGCTCAGAGCGGGGAGTGACCAGAAAGATGCCTCCGCTGCCTGGGTTGGCTTAATCACAGAGGCTCACAGAGGAAGGAAGCCAAAGCCAGTGATTTCAGCAGGTGAAAGAGGAAACCCTGGTCCTGAATGCCCCTACCAGGAGATTCCTCTCTGGCTTAGCAGCTTCTACCCACGTGAGCCAGGTCTTGTTCTTGAGGACTTGGGGCTGGATGCAGTGCAGAGTGAAACATCATGTTCAACTGCTTCCTTTATTTAAGAATATTGACTGCTGGGCATAGTGGCTCATGCCTGTAATCTCAGCACTTTGGGAGGCCGAGGCAGGCGGATCACCTGAGGTCAGGAGTTCGAAATCAGCTTGGCCAACATGGTGAGACCCCCCCATCTCTACTCAAAATACAAAAATTAGCTGGGCGTGGTGGCGTGCACCTGTAATCCCAGCTACTCAGGAGGCTGAGGTGGGAGAATCACTTGAACCCGGGAGGCAGAGGTTGCAGTGAGCCGAGATCCCACGACTGCACTCCAGCCTGGGCAACAGAGTGAGACTCTGTCTCAGAAAAAAAAAAAAGAAACAAAGAATATTGGCTGGTCAGGTGCGGTGGCTCACGCCTGTAACCCTAGCGCTTTGGGAGGCGGAGATGGGTGGATTGCTTGAGCTCAGGAATTTGAGACCAGCCTGGGCAACATGGTGAAACCTCATCGCAATAAAAAATACAAAATTAGCCAGGCATGTTGGCATGTGCCTGTAGTCCCAGCTACTCAGGAGGCTGAGGTGGGAGGATTGATTGAGCCCAGGAGGTTGGGGCTGCAGTGAGCCATGATGTGACATCACATTCCAGCCTGGATGACTTGAGACCCTGTCTCAAAAAATATATATATATTGACCATATCTGTTCCCCCAAATAAAGGAGAACTCAGAATCCTCTTATCTTGGAGATTTTTATGTGTGGTAGTATATTACATTCTCCTAAAATACATGCATTTGAGACTCAATAGATACCAATGGTATACAAAGTCAGTATCAGCTCACCAGAGCCAATCATTAGGTATTCAGGAATCTTGCAAGCCAATTGTTAAATAGGGACATTATTAAAAATTAAATTATACAAACTTTAAGTTATATTAAGATAATGCAATAAATACTCTAAAGGCATCACTTTCTAATTATTTCCCAATGCCTAACTTTTTTGTTTTTGAAATGGAGTCTCGCTCTGTCTCCCAGGCTGGAGTACAGTGGTGCAATCTCGGCTCAGTACAATCTCAGCCTCCTGGGTTCAAGCGATGCTCCTGCCTCAGCCTCCTGAGTAGCTGGGATTACAGGTGTGTGCCCACCACACCCCGCTAATTTTTGTATTTTTAGTAGAGACAAGGTTTCACTATGTTGGCCAGGTTGCTCTAGAACTCATGACCTCAGCTGATCTACTCGCCTCGTCCTCCCAAAGTGCTGGGATTTCAGGAGTGAGCCACTGCGCCTGGCCAATGTCTTACTTTTGCCTATACTCTTGAGGTTTATTTATAACTATTATACCTATATGGCGAAATTACTATACACCCATTTTCCACACCCGAGGTGATCTCTCTAAAATGCAAAAGTGGTCCCACCCCTCTTGATGTTTTCCCACTGCCCTCGGACAAAGCCCAGACTCCTACTGTGACATCCACGACTCTTTCCTTCAGCCTCACCTTTTGCCATGTCCTGCCTCAAGTTTGAACCTGTAATACTGACCGTCTTTCTGTTCTTGGAGTACACCTTAGTGTCTTTCTGCTTCAAGCCTTAGCCCATGCTCTCACTCCTTGCACAAGAAGAAAAGAGCAAACAATTGCAGAGTAATGTTATAAACACACTCACAGTGTATCAACAGCTAAAGGAGTCTTCAGAAAGCAGGCCCAGCATTTGGGGACAAGGCGATCAGGGAAGGCCTCATGATGACAGGAATTGTCATCTTTCTCTGTGCATCGAGTTACCTGAATAGGTATTACATGCACATGACACAGAAGTCAGATGATACACAGGGTGTGAAACGAAGAGCGGGTCTCCCTCCTGTTCCTGTGTCCCAGGAGTCCTCCTTTCCCCATAGAGGCAAGCTCCACTGTAACTTTAAAAATGATCCTCATAACAGAAATTGTAAAGTAGGGGTGGGGGGAAAATCCAGCTCCTATCTATAACTTACCACTTTTCATTTATCAGAGTTCACTTCCTGGCCCTGTTCATGGACAAGGATAATTTTTGCAACACTGCAATCATACTAGACATATAATTTTGTGTTCCACCTCCTCCTCACTGCCCCACTCATCAACCTATCACAGGCATTTTCCCCATCAGGAATCTCACTTGAAGTATTCATAATTATCACTTTGAATTGCCATAGCATTAAAGTCTCCAACTTCAAATGTGGAATGGTGGAAAGGCCGTTAGATATCACTTAAATGTCTTCGAAATGTTGTATTTTTTCCTGACTATTCTTTTCATAAAGATCACTCTGCAAATATCTTCATACCATGAAAAACTAGGGAGAAAAATTCTTTGTTGAAGCAAGAGTGAAAAATGCTTGTGGGCTGGGCGCGGTGGCTCAAGCCTGTAATCCCAGCACTTTGGGAGGCCGAGACGGGCGGATCACGAGGTCAGGAGATCGAGACCATCCTGGATCTTGGCCATATCTTAAAGCTACATGGAACCTCAGGTTGTTCATTACTGGCTTAAGATGATTACACTCCCAGGGGTATTTGTATTTTAATAGGAAACTCTTGCAGCACAAAAGCCTTTAAGACCAAAAGAAATTAATCTCTAAAAGTGAAATTTGAGATATTATGACCAAGCTCTTGGGGCAAAAGAGAAAGAGGAATTTTCAAATGGCAGGATCTCTCTCTACTTTCAAATTATATCATGCCTATCATGAGACAAGCTTTAGTCGGGAAAAGCAGGAACTACTATGACCTCCCGCATTTCCCATAGGGAGGAAAAATTTTTTTTTCATAAATATAAAAAAATTAAAAAAAAAAAAAAGAAAATGCTTGTGTAATCGACTTGGATCAAGTGACTAACTCAACTTTTTTGCAAACCCTACTACAGTGGGTTGCAAAAGATATGTCCCCAGAACCTGTGAATGTGACCTTATTTGGAAAAAGGATCATTGCTAATACAATTAAGAATCTTGAGATGAGATCATCCTGGATGATCCATGTGGATCATAAATCCAATGAAAAGTGCCCTCGTAAGAGAGAATAGGAGACAGACACAGGAGAGAGGCCATGTGACCACAGAGGCAGAGATCAGAGTGATGCGGCCACAAGCCAAGAACACCTGGAGCCACTAGAAGATGGAAGAGGCCAGGAAAGACCCTCCCTTGGAGCCTTTGGAGAGAGCTTGGCCCCAGTAACACCTGTGATTTCAGACTTCTGACCTCTGAAGCTGTGAGAGAATACATTTCCTATTATTTCAAGCCACCAAGTCGTGATTTGTGATGGCAGCCATGGAAATGAATAAACCTGCCAAGTCCATAAGCAGACCATCATCCTGTCTTCATTCCCTGGGTTCTCCTGGGGAATGTGCACCTGCTGCTGGTCTCAGTTCACTCACTGAGCAAAAGCACTCTGGTGACCAAAAATCCAGACTCGCCAGCATAAAAATCCCCCTTATCAGAATCTACATAAAGGTAAAACCTGTGTTTCTTTCCCTGGTCCAGTGTACAGTGGGCGCCAATAAAGTCATGAGCTGACATCACCAAGCATTCTAGAAAAATGCAAGGGTTTGAAATGAAGGAGGGCCCTGGGGTGCCCTCATGGTATTGAAGGGTGAGGTCATGCTGGACGCCATTAGATACCATGTTAATTGAGTTCTTGCCGTCTTGGCAGTACCAAATGCTGTTGGTGTAGACATTAAGTGTGTTTGGACACACTGCTCCCGTCCACCAAACACCACTCGGTATTGATGAAGTTTCTTCAACTCGACCGGCCACCCCAGGGCCCAAGCCTTTCATAAACAAACTGGCTTCTTGGATTCACAGGGAAATACTCTGAAAAGCATTCAGATTCCTTCACTTCTATATAGTTTGAAGTGAACACAATCTTTTCCCAGCATATCGTTATTATTGACAACCGGAGATAAAATTTCAGATCACTAAAGATACGCGTGGTGATAGCTCATCCTGGGCAGAGCAGTGATAAATGAGAAAGGGCTTTCTAGCAAGTTTTTAAAAATCTCACTCGTTCTCTCTCTCTTAGAACCCCAAAATGGAAGTTACAACATTCAGTAAATAAATAAAATAAGTGGGCAATCTCGTGGTGACATTTTCATTAGCCCACTCGCTTTCTGTCTCATTAGCTTTCATGGGGAGAGGAAGGATTGTTTTAATTAGCAGGGTGGAAAAGTCTTGCCTGGGTTGCATCCCCTCCCGCTGTTCCTAGGATTACGCTGTCAGCTTATAAATACAATACCAAATCATTACAGCCCACAACACCACCTCCAAGGCGGCGGAAGAAAGCGATCCACTTGAGTCCATGTTAAGCGTCTTTGAACAACGTCCTTTCTCTAAGCATTCAAGCATAATTCAAGCGTAATATTGGGCTTTATCAAACAGCTCAATATCCTGTCACAGAAAGGCTCTTTCTGGCTTGGGACTGGCCATGTGTTCCTTCTTTTTCGCTTTTGTGCTCTGGGCGGCCCAGGCAGAGCGCGTATCGACAGAATGGCCATGCTGGAAGGGATCATGGTTTCAAAGTGCCCCTTTGGATTTACTTGTTAAATGCTCAAATCAAAAGCCAGACCAGAAGCAATCCCTCCGCCCCCCTACAGGTTCTATATCCATTTGCACTGCTCGTGGGCACTTGGAGGCTTGATAACACACAGGTTGTTGTGGTATGAATCGTGTGTCAATTACACAAAGTTGTACGCACAGATATTTTGCTTCTCGGTGAAACCAAATTGCAAATTCATAGCTTCCACCCACCTGTGCACATAGCTGTGCCTTCCTTCGTGGAGAAAAGCCTGTCTTTGAATCTTAAAATGAAAGTGTCTTAACTTTGGATTGAAAATAGATCCAGATGTTTGTAGAAATGCCAAGGCTACTATTCACTAGGAGACAGTCTCCCAGGTCCTCGTTAAACTGTTTATTTGCTCATTTGACAAACGTTTATTGAACATCTACTTTATGCCAAGTACTGCAGGCACTGGGGATAGAAACCTGGTTCCTGGCCACAAGGAACCAACAAGGACAGACATTTTCATATACATGGCAAGAACAATGACAGAAATACACACAGGATACAATGGCAGCAAAGAGCGGGGACACGTAAAACATTTCAGAGCGGGGATGGGGTCCGCAAAGACTTCCAGAGGAGAGTATCCAGAGCTGGGCCTTGTTTATTTTACTTTATCTTATTTTTATTTTTTCAAGACAGGGTCTTACTCCATCACCCAGGCTGGAGTGCAGTGGTATAACCATGGCTCACTGCAGTCTCAGCCTCCTTGGCTCAAGCGATCCTCCCACCTGAGCCTCCCAAGTAGCTGGGACTACAGGCACATGCCACTATGCCCAGGTAATTTTTTTTTTTTTTTACACATGGGGTCTCTCTATGTTGCCCAGTCTGGTGTCTAACTCCTAGACTCAAGTGATCTCAAAGTACTGTGATTACAGGCATGAGCAGCTGGCCAAAACCAGGTTTTAAAAGATGAATGAATAGGCCGGGAGCGGTGGCTCACACCTGTAATCGCAGCACTTTGGGAGGCCGTGGTGGGTGGATCACCTGAGGTCAGCCTGGCCGACATGGTGAAACCCCGTCTCTACTAAAAATACAAAAATTAGCTGGGCGTGGTGGCGCACACCTGTAATCCCAGCTACTCGGGAGGCTGAGGCAGGAGAATTGCTTGAACCCAGGAGGCGGAGGTTGCAGTGAGCCGAAATTGTGCCACTGCACTCCAGCCTGGCGACAGAGTTAGACTCCGACTCAAAAAAAAAAAAAAAAAAATGATGAATGAATAGCCACGTAAGGACAGGGGAAGTGTAGGGAGGGCAGTGAAGTGGCATCTCAGGTTGGGGTGGGGGCAGCCTGCCCACAGGCAGATGGCTAGTTCATGCCATCTGGGCTGTCTTTTGTCATAGAGGTGAGAAGGTGAGTACTGTCTGGTGCAATCACACCTCACAGAGAGTGGTGAGGGATGAAGAGCCATAAAAGGCTAGAGGAGCTCGCACACGAGGACGGCTGGCAAACAGAATCACAGCAGCCCTCAGAGCGAGCGCCATTTCTCAGGCTCTGACCGTTGAGCAAGCTCTGCACTTAGCTGTTTACACACATCTGTCTCATTTCATCTTTGCAACAGCCCCATGAAGTAGATGCCATTCTCAGCCCTCATTTATAGAAAGGGAACCAAGGGGCTGGGCGTGGTGGCTCACACCTGTAATCCCAGCACTTTGGGAGGCCGAGATGGGGCGGATCACTTGAAGTCAGGGGTTTGAGACCAGCCTGGCCAACATAGCAAAACCCCATCTCTACTAAAAATACAAAAATTGGCTGGGCGTGGTGGCTCACGCCTGTAATCCCAGCACTTTGAGAGGCCGAGGAGGGCAGATCACGAGGTCAGGAGAATGAGACCATCCTGGCTAACACGATGAAACCCCGTCTCTACTAAAAACACCAAAAATTAGCCAGGCATGGTGGTGGGCACCTGTAGACCCAGCTACTCAGGAGGCTGAGGCAGGAGAATTGCTTGAACCCAGGAGGTGGAGGTTGCAGTGAGCTGAGATTGCGCCACTGCACTCCAGCCTGGGCAACAAAGCGAGACTCTGTCTCAATTAATTAATTAATTTTAAAAATGAAAATTAGCCGGGCATAGTGGCATGTGCCTGTAGTCCCAGCTACTCAGTTGGCTGAGGCAGGAGAATTGCTTGAACCCTGGAAGCAGAGGTTGCAGTGAGCCAAGATCACGCCACTGCACTCCAGCCTGGGAGACAGAGCGAGCTCCATCTCAACAACAACAACAAAAAGGAACCAAGGACTAAGAAGGGACCCTCTTCCTAGCTGAGGTTATGCAGCTAGCAAGCAGCGCAAGGAGGGGTAAACTGCACACCTGTCCAAGTCCAAAGTCCTTACTACATTCTATGGATGGGTCTGGCTCCCAATAAGACTGTGAAGCTGCATTCTCACATATGGGTTCCTAGCCATGCAACTCCTCCCATGTAAAGCCCTCAGACTCTGTTCACATCTTGCTAGGGATTCCACTCCACTTTGTCCCTGAAACCACACATTTCTTCCACACATCACCCTTTTGCCTTCCCCCAAATCCAGGCTTATTTATATTGTGTCCTGCTTCCTGATGTCCTTTTATAGAACTAGAAATTTTAAGAGAGGACTCTGGGCCAAGGTCTCTGTTCCCGGGTTCTGTGTTTCCAGAGAGACATCTGCGATTATTTGAACTATTGTTCCCTGACATGCAATGTGTTATTTTTCCCTGTCTGATTTCAAGATTTTCTCTTTATTTTTGGTTCTTCACAATGTGCCTATGATGTGCACAAGTGTGGTTTTGTTATTTTTTAGGAATCTTGTTTGAATAGCCAGGAGTGGTGGCTCACACCTGGAATCCCAGCTACTCGGGAGGATAAGATAGGAGAACTGCTTGAGGCCAGTTCAAGAAATCTTTTTGGGATTCACTGAGATGTATTAGGTTGGTGCAAAAGTAATGGCAGTTTTGCCCAAATTTCCCCAATTTACTCAAAGACATATTAGGTTGGTGCAAAAGTAATGGCAAAACTGCCATTACTTTTGCACCAACCTAATATGTCTTTGAGTAAATTGGGGGAAATTTGGGCTACTCTTTCTTCAAGTACACATGTTAGACCTTTTGATATCGTCTCACAGGTCCCTGAGGATCTGCCCATTTTTTCAATTCTCTGTTCCCTCAACTGATAACTTTATTGGTGTTATCTTCAGGGGAAATCACTGATCATTCTGCTGTCTAAGATTCTGGCTGTTTTTGGGCTCATTAGTGAATTTTTACTTCCAGACATTGTATTTTCATTCTAGGATCCTGTGGTTTTACTTTTTGTTCTTTCTTTTCCTTCACTGGAGCATATTTTTCTTTACATCTTAGAGTGGGGCGGAGTCATAGATCGCACTTTAAATTCAGGATCTAGCTGTTCTAAATCGTGGATGAGTTATTCTTCTTTTTTTTTTTTTTTTTTTTTTTTTTGAGACAGGAGTCTCGCTCTGTCGCCCGGCTGGACTGCAGTGGCCGGATCTCAGCTCACTGCAAGCTCCGCCTCCCGGGTTCCCGCCATTCTCCTGCCTCAGCCTCCCGAGTAGCTGGGACTACAGGCGCCCGCCACCTCGCCCGGCTAGTTTTCTGTATTTTTTAGTAGAGATGGGGTTTCACCGTGTTAGCCAGGATGGTCTCGAACTCCTGACCTCGTGATCCGCCCGTCTCGGCCTCCCAAAGTGCTGGGATTACAGGCTTGAGCCACCGCGCCCGGCCAATTATCTCAATTCTATATGTTTTCACTTGAGAATGAGTCACGTTTTCCTATTTCTTTGTGTGTCAAATATACTTCTGAGGTGCGCCTTGGACATTGAGACTGACCCATTGTAGAGACTCTGGATTATTTATGTTCTTTTTAAACATTTTTTGTTTGTTTGTCTTGTTTCCAAGAAGCTAACTTGATTTGCAAGAGGCAAACTTTGCCTCTTCAGCAGTGGACGGAAATTCACGTCTAAGTTCTGTTATTTTAGCCTTATTTGGGCTTTGTAGTGTCTGCCTCATTTATATGGGTTCAGGGATTATCCCGAGACCCTGAATTTGGACTTCCCTTCTCTGGCTCTCTCCTTTCCTAGATTCTTCCTTCACCTTCCAGTGACAGTGGTTGCCCCGATTCTGTCTTCTGGTTCTTCAACCACAGGTTGAATAGAATCACAGGTTTCTGTCCAAACTGTAGACACACTGTGCAGCATTGACTATAGCCTGGCCTTTGGATAAAGGTCATTTTTAAAGTAGGAAAGTCATCTCCTGCTGTTGTCTTCCTGCACGCGTTGACTCCCTCATCTGCCTGCTGTATCTGCCTGCATTTGTTCACTTTCTAGCATCTTCTTCTTCTTCTTTTTTTTTTTTTTTTTTACATTTTATCTGGAGTATATAAATGTTATGTCTGGGAGGGTTGATACGATAGGAGGTTACTTGGCCATGACTAGAAGAGGAACAAGTTTTCTGTTACTGGGTAAAAATAGCTTGAAGTGCTGCTTCTTCCTTCTGACATATTGACTGAGGTCCCAGATGTGTCAGATAACAGAGGGGATTCTGCTGAGATTTTCTGGTATGTTGGCAATCTGGTAGGAATGACTAGGACAGGAGGGCTTTTCTTCAGATTACAACAAAGAAGTGGGTTTCTAGTTCACAGGGTAGCTCTGGTCATTGGGAAAAATGGAAACATTCTTGGCTGCATTATAAGTAGATGCTAAGGTAGTTTCTAAAAATCTTTTTGTAGGGGATAAACATAACTATCTTAAGGCTATGATTTGGAACGTGCCTTACCAGTTTATTTATTTATTTTTTTTTTTGAGCGCTCTGTGCAGTGGCGGGATCTCAGCTCACTGCAAGCTCCGCCTCCCGGGTTTACGCCATTCTCCTGCCTCAGCCTCCCGAGTAGCTGGGACTACAGGCACCCGCCACCTCGCCCAGCTAGTTTTTTGTATTTTTTAGTAGAGACGGGGTTTCACAGTGTTAGCCAGGATGGTCTTGATCTCCTGACCTCGTGATCCGCCCGTCTCGGCCTCCCAAAGTGCTGGGATTACAGGCTTGAGCCACCGCGCCCGGCGCCTTACCAGTTTATTATGAGATCTAATGCTTGCAAAAATCTTAGGAAGGAGAAATAAGGAAATCGGATCAAAACAGAGGACTAAGCCCATTCATCTACTTTCTCTCCCCCCGTGCCACAAATGCCACGACAGGACAGAGAATTTTCCAAAAGAAAAAAAATCCAAAATCGTGTGGAAAATGAGAAAGTGAGCTCCATCACTGAGCCAGAAATTTTAAAAAATTTATGAATGATAGAAATTAGACAGAATCAGACAAACAGAAAAGCAAAACCAGAGAAAATCACCACCAGAAATAAGTAGAGGAGATGACAGCCATGGAGCCAGGGAGTGCTCAGGAGAATGCCAAGTGCAGACCCCTAATACCAAGTGCAGACCCCACGTAGCAGAGAAAAGAGGGCTCTGGGCAGCAGTCGTGGACTCTCTGGGGAGCTGCTTTGGGAGTAGTTGGGTTAACTGAGCCTCTCCCCTTCCAAGGTTAACTGAGCCTGTCACCAAGCAGAAAGCAACAGTGGCATTTGCATTCAGACTAAAGCAATGATCATGAAAAGCAGAGATTTTTTTTTTTTTTTTTTTTTTTT
>NW_016814121.1:1278575-1308376 GCF_001698545.2 Rhinopithecus bieti
TTTGAGATGAAGTCTCGCTCTGTCACCTGGGCTAGAGTGCAGTGGTGTAATCTTGGCTCACTGCAACCTCTGCCTCCTGGGTTCAAGTGATTCTCCTGCCTCACCCTCCCGAGTAGCTGGGACTACGGGCACCGCCACCACCCCTGGCTGATTTTTTATTTTTAGTAGAGACGGGGTTTCACCATGTTGGCCAGGATGGTCTTGATCTCCTGACCTCGTGATCTGCCCACCTTGGCCTCCCAAAGTGCTGGGATTACAGGTGCGAGCCACCGCGCCTGGCTGGAAAGGAGAGATTAAAGGTACCCTCATGTGGCTCTTTATTCCCATACTCAGAAGAAAAACCACTAGTTTATGTTACTTTCCAGTCTAGCCTGCCTCTTCCCTGCAATCTCTAGCAGTGAGAGGAAAAAACATCCACAGGAAATAGGACATGGCAAATAAAAATACAATACCCAACCAAGAATAGACAAACGTTTGAGAAAAACCATTATGAAAGAAAGAAAACTAGACAGAGGCTCCCAGTTCAGCATTCAGGGTGACACTCTAGTGATTACCTTGTTACTCTTCACCAAAACTCGGGGACCAGCGATCAGGACCCAAGCCCAAAGCAGTCACATGTGAATGAGACATGACAGAAGCCAATAGTCAGAGATGGCCCTGGTGGGACCCTGACCATCACCGTCGCAGCCTGGTGATGCCAATGTACACAGAGCAGGGGAGTCTTCAAAGCTCTCACTGTGCACTGAAGGCCTTGGGACCTGGGTGTGTGCCCTAGTCTCAAAACCCAGACTATGGATGATAAGAGAATGGCACCTACCTCTGCACCTCCCCAGCTGTTTGGAAGGAACCTCGTTGCCAGGGTAATCTAGGTGTGTTTTTTCCTTGCAGTTGTGTTTTTTTTTTTTTTTTTTTGAGATGGAGTCTTGTTCTGTTGCCCAGGCTAGAGTACAATGGTGCAGTCTTGGCTCATTGCAACCTCTGCCTCCTAGGTTCAAGGGATTCTCCTGTCTGAGCCTCCCAAGTAGCTGGGATTACAGGCGTCCACCACTATGCCCAGCTAATTTTTTCTATTTTTAGTATAGATGAGGTTTCACCATGTTGGCCAGGTTGGTTTGGAACTCCTGACCTCAAGTGATCGCCTGCCTTGGCCTCCCAAAGTGCCAGGATTACAGGCATGAGCCACTGTGCCTGGTTCCTTGCAGTTATTAAGAATCTAATGCTCTGGCCAGGTGCAGTGGCTCACACCTGTAAGCCCAGCGCTTTGAGAGGCCAATGTGGGAGGATTGCTTGAGCCCAGGAGTTTGAGACCAGACTGGGTAACACTGCAAGACCCATGTTCTACCAAAAAAAAAAACTTAAAAATTAGCTAGGCATGATGGCACATGTCCTTGTGGTCCCAGCTATGCAAGAGGCTGAGGTGGATCACTTGAGCCAGGAGGTCAAGGCTACCGTGAGCTATGATTGTACCACTGCACTCCAGCCTACGTGACAAAGCAAGACCCTGTCTCAGATAAAAAAGAGAATCTAACACTCAACAAACTTGGGTCATGGGGTCAATGGAGAATGTTAGAAGCTGAACTCTGTCTCTTCAAAATTCATATGCTGAAGTCCTAACTCCTAGCACCTGAGAATGTGACTTCGTTTGGTAACAGGATCATTGGCAAGATAATTTGTTAATTATGAGGTGATACTGCAGGGGACAGCTGTCCCTATAAAAAGGGGAAATTTGGACATAGACACCTTTACAGGCAGAATGTCATGGGAACATAATGAGGGCCATCTACAAGCTGGGAGAGAGACCTGGACCAGATCCTTCCCTCACCGCTCTCGGGAGGAACCAGCCCTGCTGATGCCTTTGTTTTGGACTTTGGCCTCCAGAACTCTGAGAGAATAAATATCTGTTTTGTTTTTATTTATTTATTTATTTATTTTTGAGACAGAGTCTCACTCTGTTGCCCAGGCTGGAATGCAATTGCATGATCTCGGCTCACTGCAGCCTTCACCTCACGGGTTCAAGAGATTATCGTGCCTCAGCCTCCTAAGTAGCTAGGATTACACCGCACCCAGACAAGATACCTGTTTTTTTGTGTTTGTTTGTTTGTTTGTTTGAGACAGAGTCTCGCTCTGTTGCCCAGGCTGGACTACTGTGGCGCGATCTTGGCTCACATGAAGCTCCGCCTCCCGGGTTCACGCCATTCTCCTGCCTCAGCCTCCTGAGTAGCTGGGACTACAGGTGCCCACCACCGCGCCCGGCTAATTTTTTTTTTTTTAATTTTTAGTGGAGACGGGGTTTCACCATGTTCGCCAGGATGGTCTCAATCTCCTGACCTCGTGATCCGCCCTCCTTGGCCTCTCAAAGTGCTGGGATTACAGGCGTGAGCCACCACGCCCAGCCCCAGAACACCTGTTTTTAAGCCACTTGATGTGTGGTCATTCATTAGGCAGCCCTAATACAGAGGGCAAAGCCGCTAGATCCGAGAAGGACGGAAGAAGTCTGGGGGAATGGGTGGGACACAGGATGGGCTGGGCATGGCGGGAATTGCTGGATGGCCAAGGAGGGAATGGCCAGGGTGAAAAAGCAGAGCATTGGTGCTGAGAAGGAAGCCGTGTATGGGCTGCAGGAACACCTTATTACCTTATTGCAGGAAACAAAAACTTCTTCACCCAGATAGAGGAGAGAAGAATCGGGGCTTCTTGTGCTCTGGGGAAGCCGGTTCTGGCCCAAATCTGGCCAAGGCTGGCCCACCTGTGTCTTACAATGTATTCTCTCCAGCCCAGAAATAACTCGGCTGCAGGCTTCTTATATTGATAAATTCATCCTATTATCAGGCAGTGTCTTCTTTATATTTAGATTAATAACCGCATAATGATCACCTTTGCTGTATTAGATGGTGTCATTTTAAGGAATTACGGTTGAGATCCATCTTCTCTTTCTCCATTTCCTCTGCCCTCCCTGAATTATTCCTGAGGAAGAAACCAATTAATAGTAGCTTGACTGCTGTAATGCAGGCTGCTCGACAATGTAGCGATGCCTAATGGAGTTTTAATTTCCCCATGGTGAGTCAATATTTGCTTTAAGAAAGAAAAATGTCACCATAAACCACTGCCCCAATGAATTTGGTAGCACAGAGGGTGAGAGAGTCTTCTCTTTTAGGCAAACAGTGATGGAAAGTGGGCACGGGGGCGGGGGAATTTCACCCTGCACAAACAAGGTTGCCTCAGGTTCCGCTGCTGCTTCAGACGATGATGGTTAATAAATATTTTGCTTTGCAAATGTGGATGACTGTCAGAAACTCACCCACAGTTTAAAGGGTCTGAAGCAAAGTCATTATAATATAGAAGAGGAACAATTTATTCCAGCCTTTTAATAACTGGCGGGGAACAGGGAAGCGGGGGGAATGTGACATTAGGCCTCCCTGTTTGAAGACATTACCGTTGTTTCTTATTTCCCCCAACTTGGGTTGCAGATGGAAACGGGATCCTACTTTTAAAAAAATGTATTAGACTTTTTGGGATCAGGCAAGGAAATAAAGTTCTGCAATCCTCTCTCTCATAATAAGTCTGTCCAAAAATGATGTTGCTCATTCTGTTGAAAGATAGTTTCATTTTCTAACTCAAAATTGGTATGAAAAATTTGCCTTGCCAAATGAACATTGTATACGGAACTTGTCAAATCCTTTCTCCTGACACAAATAAAAGATAACATTGGGTGGCAGCATGTAAAACAGCACTGACAAGATAGCAAAGGGAGACAAAGAAATATACATATTTTGATTCTCTCTGTTTTAGAAGCTGGGGGAGGAGGGCGGGGGTCCCAGCAGAATGACTGGCCGGCTTGTGAATGTTTCAGGTAACAATTGAACAAGTCACTTTCATGTAGATTTTCAATGGTATAATGACCCGGTTTCCAATTAGCCAAAACATGACAAAATCTCAACTTTTATAGCAGCAAAAGCTGCCAGGGAGAGGGCCGTCTGACTGACAAGGCTCTTCATTCAAAAGTTTACAGGCGCACTGTGTGGCTGTAATTACTAGTTCTAACACAGTGGGAAATTATTCCGTGTGTGTTTAAAAATAAATAAGGTAAATGATCACCCTTTCATTAGAGCTGTACCCATATCATGTAAGTGACTATTTTTTTCCTATTAAAATTGTTGATTGAAGGCCGTTAGCTGTTTATCAGCTCAAAATTACATTTCTGCTTTCTTTAGGGGCTGCCGCCTTTAAAAATCACACTCGGCGCCTAGTTAGTAACAAGAAAAGACTCCTAAAACTGCAATTTCGGGGGGGGGAAAGAAACACAAGCAAGAAACCCAGATTGCACCTTCACATCCCCAAAGGCATCACGCTTCTTTGTTCTGCTAAGAAAAATTAACCTCAATCTCAGCTCGGGGTCCCTAGATTGATTACCATAGTCATTTAAATACTGTAATCTCATTTTCAGCATGGGGATAAGGAGGGGGGAGCATTGAGAGAGGGGATTGGGGAGCGAGGCTGGAGAGAGAAAGAGAGCAAAGGAGTGGGGGAGGAGAAAACAGAATAAATTATCTGACAAAGGGAATCGGGCCTTTCTGCTCGCAGAGCCTATTTCGGATCCTTCCACTTGATTGGAAAAGTTGATGAAGTTTAAATGAAGCAGAATTAGAACCTCAGGCCGCTGAGTATTGACGGGGGCGACGCAAGAATGTGCAATTCAATAGCCCCGGTTTCGGCAGAAAACAAGGGAAAGGCCTAAATGGTATAATCTTCAATCGAATCTAACATCCACACTGACAAGGCAGGGTAATGAGTTAGGCCAGATCAGGCCTGTTGGTTAAAGAAATTAATCCCTCCCGCCGCCCTGAGCCGGGCTTTGATGCCTATTGTGTGGGCCTCCGTCCCAGTCTATCTAAATGCTAACTAACTGCGAGGGTGAGCGGGACTGTGCTTTTCATTGCTGGCGCTAATCTGATAACAATTTGCTCTCTCTGATTAGGGAGGTGGGGAGAAGAAGGGAGCCCTAACTGGGAGAGGAGGAGGGGACGCCTTTCCTTTGAAAAGGGGGAGGCTGCTCTGCTCAGCCTTGATGGAGGTTTTGCCCCCAGCCATCCTGGCTCCCTGGCCAGCAGATGCGCACGTTTGGAATAACCTGAAATCTGACATCCGTGGGAAACCCTGTATCTATGCGTCTTTATCCCGAGTCTCTTCTTTAAACTTTCAAGTGGTGACACCCAGAATGCAGGCTCCTTGAGTGATCCTCACCTGATCCCAGCTTCCCTTTCCCAGGAACTTTCCTCTGCTGCCTTCTTGGTAGTGTGTTCCCTCCAGACTTCCCCTGAAAACGCACCCAAGTTCATGGCAGCCAATTTCTCACCTTGTCTGGTCATTGTCTACACCTGTTCCTCCTCTTCTCAGCCCTCCAGCAATTTCACAGGTCTTTCTGGACCAGGCCAGATCAGGGCTGCCCCCTCTTCCTAACTTTTTTTTTTTTTTTTTTTTTTTTTTTTTTTGAGATGGAGTCTCGTTCTGTCGCCCAGGCTGGAGAGCAGTGGCACGATCTTGGCTCACTGCAACTTCTGCCTCCCTGGTTCAAGCGATTCTCCTGCCTCAGCCTCCTGAGTAGCTGGGACTACAGGCACCTGCCACTATGCCGGCTAATTTTTGTATTTTTAGTAGAGATGGGGTTTTACCGTGTTAGCCAGGATGGTCTCTATCTCCTGACCTCATGATCTGCCCGCCTCGGCCTCCCAAAGTGCTCGGATTACAGGCGTGAGCCACTGTGGCTGGCCTCCTAACTCTTTTTTTTAACAGCCATGGATGTCTTGGCTGCATTGGTTTCAGCCTTGTGCAGTCAACTTCTGGCCGTAGGTGCACATGTGTGATGCGACTTTTCTGCCCAACTAGACTGTAAGGTCCTTGGAGAACAGAAAACACATCCCCAGATGAGTTTGACCCTTCAGATTGATATAGACGCAGGTGATAATCACATGGATTAAGTGGATTATTCTCTCCCATCAGGACAAAGGGGTCTCCCAGGGTAATGGGCAGTGTGGCGTAACATGTAGGAAGCATGACGGGCTGTGGACTCACTCAGGCCACACTGCAAGCCCCAGTCCTGCCATTTACCCTTCATGTGGCCTTGAGCATGTTTCTGAGCCCTTCTGGGCTCAAGACATGGAGCTTGCAGAGTTGAGATAATATATGTAAAAGATCTGGCACTTGGTCAGGTACTCAACAAGTGATGGCCACTGATGTCACTAAGTTCTTTGGATCTGCACAGCGGTTACAACCTCAGACTTTGGGATGAAAGACTTGGTTGGAAGCCTGGTTCCTCCAGGCATGAGCTGGGTGACTATGGGCAATTTGCGTAACCTCTATAAGCCTCGGCTTCCCCATCTGTAAAATGGGAATGATAGTCATCCCGTCTCAGGATTGTTGCAAAGATATAAGGGAGAGGCACAGTGCCCGGCATACGATGAGCATATTGCACAGAGGGCAGCTGCTGTCAGTGGGCACACTGGGGTGTCAGCTGATCAAATGGTCTACAGCCAGGAGCCTCCTGGAAACTCAGACCCAGGCTCAGCCTCCTCCTCATCCTCCCACTCTGGGAGAAGTCAGGCCCGTGAGCATCCTGAGAGGTGATCCTGGGAAGATCTTCCCAAGAAACAAGCGGCTGCCTAAGAAAAGACAGAGCTTTCAGGTTCGCCCAACAGGTGCTGTCCTTTTAGAAGGGGAGTTTTTTGTTTTTGTTTTTGTTTTATTTATTTTTTTGAGACGGAGTCTTGCTCTGTCGCCCAGGCTGGAGTGCAGTGGCCGGATCTCAGCTCACTGCAAGCTCCACCTCCCGGGTTTACGCCATTCTCCTGCCTCAGCCTCCCGAGTAGCTGGGACTACAGGCGCCCGCCACCTCGCCCGGCTAGTTTTTTGTATTTTTTAGTAGAGACGGGGTTTCACCGTGTTAGCCAAGATGGTCTCGATCTCCTGACCTCGTGATCCGCCCGTCTCGGCCTCCCAAAGTGCTAGGATTACAGGCTTGAGCCACCGCGCCCAGCAGAAGGGGAATTTTTAAAAGACTTGCTTAAACCTCTGAATTTATGCCCACTGGGGTGCCTACAGAGACAGCAAAATCTTCAGTGACGGTTTGTAAAGGTTTTGGAGGCAGCCGCGAAGCCCAACACTCAGCCCTAAGGGACCCCCTGGAATTACTCCAGCAGGTTCCCTCAAACGACTTGGTGAAAATACAGAGTGCGGCAGACTTGGGCTTGTGTAACTTACAAAAAGTAAACAAATCGTAGTCACCAACCCTAAACCAGCCTGGAGGCACACATCCTGCCATCCGTGCCTGGCCTGGTTGGGGACCAGAATGCAACTAACATGTCCATCCCAGCTGTTACACCGCAGCATGCTGCAGCTGAGAGTGTATCCCTTTGTCAGCGTGTTGTCACCTTCAGTGGAGGGAAGGAGGTGTGGTTGCTGCAGCCTGTTGTTGGTTTCTGGATCTGTCTCTCAGCCCTTTGTGTATTCCCCCTGCTTTGACTCTTGCAGGTGTCCCTGACCTCTGCCTTCCTGCCCAGCCTCACCTCAGTGCTGCCTTTCCCTGCTGCTTCACTGCAGCCCCCTGGCCCTCTTTCTCCAAAGCTCCAGGTTCCTCCTTGCTTTGGGTCTTCTCATAAAATCTCTTATTTTGCGTGGAACAGTCTCGTCCCACTGATCACCCGAACATGGACACATACACACTCTACTTCCAGTACCTCTTCACTGACCAGGACCCCTCAGCTCGAAAGGCTGGGCTAAAACGTAGCATCCGTGTTATCCTTCAGGTGGGGCTTCCCTAGCCTCTGAGCACCCTGCACTCCTCCGCAATGTGTATCCCTGAGTGAGGGGTCCTTGGCTTACTGTCTGTCTTCTGCAGGGTCTTGAAAGCCACCTGCTGGGCTGGGCACAGTGGCTCACGGCTGTAATCCCAGCACTTTGGGAGGCCGAGGCAGGTGGATCACCTGAGGTTGGGAGTTCAAGACCAGCCTGGCCAACATGGTGAAATCCCCTCTCTACAAAAATACAAAAATTAGCTGGGCTTGGTGGTGTGAGCCTGGAATCCCAGCTACTGGGGAGGCTAAGGCAGGAGACTCACTTGAACCTGGGTGGTGGAGGTTGCAATGAGCTGAGATTGCACCATTGCAATCCAGCCTGGGCAACAAGAGTGAAACTCCATCTCAAAAGAAAAAGAAGAAGCCACGTGCTGGCAGGTACTAAGGCTGTCTTATCCACTGAGGTGTCCCTAGGGCCCAGCACACATAACAGCTCCTCAATAAACATTCTGCAAATGGTCAAATGAGCAAATGAAGGATGGGAGAGAAGCCATTCAGGTGTACAGAATCAAGGCTTAGAGACATCTAGTGACTCATTCAAGGTTTCAGAGCCAATGAGAGTGTGCAGTAGACTGTGAACTCCTCACTGTGGTGCCAGCACCCGGTGTGCCTGGTCCAGGGGAACTGTGCAACGCTTAGTGAATGTCACGCAGCCAGGAGAAGAATCGAGGATTCTCAAGTCTAATGGTCCATCCCCCCAGACTCCAGCCCCACTGAACACGCTATCTCTTTTCCTGGGAAGCTTTTTCTCTCCCAAAGTTGATTTACCATGAAACTAGTGAAGTTTAGCTTCAGGGTCACTCTCCAGCACAGGGCCCATTCCAAGGCCTTGGACTTAATTTTCAAAATTATTTGTAATTCTGTATTCTATTTCTTAAAGAGGGATCCCAATATTGCATAAACTTTAAGCCTGGCAAAACCTGGATCTCCCCCTGTCCCCACCTCTTCAGTTCCACCCACATACTTGCTAATCTTTGTGTCAAGACTCAGCCCAAGGCCGGGCATGGTGGCTCACGCCTGTCATCCCATCACTTTGGGACGCCAAGCCGGGCGGATCACCTAAGGTCAGGAGTTTGAGGCCAGCCTGGCCAACATGGTGAAACAAACCCCATCTCTACTAAAAATTCAAAAATTATCTGGGTGTGGTGGCAGGCACCTGTAATTCCAGCTTCTCGGGAGGCTGAGGCAGGAGAATCACTTGAACCCAGGAGGTGGAGGTTGCAGTGAGCCGATATCACGGCACTGCACTCCAGCCTGGATGACACAGCAAGACTCTGTCTCAAAAGAAAAAAAAAAAAAAAAGACACAAGCCAAGCCATCAGCCTATGAGAGCTTTCTTCATCTCCTTTCGTCCAGGTGAAGATGGAGCTGCCCTCAGTGCTGGGCATGGATCCCGTCCGGATGGCTGTAGCCATGTCTATACCACTTTGCTGTTGATTTTCATCTTATGTCTGCTTCTGCCTGCTAGATTGTAAGCTCTTCAAGGACAAAGCCTATATCCAGGTGGGTTTACCCCTGTATCCTTGGTGCCTGGCACTGTGCCTGGTACACATTATGTGCTCAAAAAGTGTTAATTAAAGCAGTGAGTGAATGAATGCACAGAATCATGGAGTTATTGTTCTGTTCTTCTTCTTCTTCTTCTTTTTTTTTTTTTTTTTTTTGAGACGGAGCCTCACTCAGTAGCCCAGGCTGCAGGCTGGAGTGCAATGGTGCCATCTCAGCTCACTGCAACCTCCACCTCCTGCGTTCAGGCAATTCTCCTGCCTCAGCCTTGCAAGTACCTAGGATTACAGGTGTGCACCACCATGCCCAATTAATTTTTTTTTTTTTTTTTTTTGTTTTTTTTGTAGAGACAGGGTTTTACCATGTTGGCCAGGCTGGTCTCGAACTCCTGGCCTCAAGTGATCCACCCACCTCAGCCTCCCAAAGTGTTGGGATTACAGGTATGTCCATTCCATCCTCCTGCCTCAGTCTCCCAAGGTACTGGGATTACAGGTGTGAGTCACTGCCCCCAGCCACCCACTTTTAATAACTTATGGATTTTACTGTGCAAAGTCTGGTTCTCTCTGATCAGACTACAACTTCTTGGAAACAAAGTCTTCAACCTCTTGTGTTTCCTCCGGTCCCTTGCACATTGTAGGTGTTCAATAAATATTTGCTCATTGGCTGATGGGTTCATTAGCAGTCTTCAATGCATACAAAAGAAAAAAAAAAAAAAGCCAATATCTTGGTTCTTAAAGATCTCCTGGGAAGCAGGTGGAAAATACAAATGCAGTTCTACATAATGGGAATATTATGATGGCATTTTAACATGGTGACAATTCACTATTGTCCAGTAAAATTAACTAATAAAGCTGCCAGTAGATTTTCTTTTTTTTTTTTTTTTTTTTTGAGACGGAGTCTCGCTCTGTCGCCCAGGCTGGAGTGCAGTGGCGCGATCTCGGCTCACTGCAAGCTCCGCCTCTCGGGTTTACGCCATTCTCCTGCCTCAGCCTCCTGAGTAGCTGGGACTACAGGCGCCCGCCACCGCGCCCGGCTAATTTTTTGTATTTTAGTAGAGACGGGGTTTCACCATGGTCTCGATCTCCTGACCTTGTGATCCGCCCGTCTCGGCCTCCCAAAGTGCTGGGATTACAGGCTTGAGCCACCGCGCCAGGCCTGCCAGTAGATTTTCTAATTCCCTCAACAGAAATGCTGTGGCCGAAAGATCACCTCTCTCGTTGCCTTTTTGGGTGCCCCATCTTTGTGGGAGGCTGTGGCATCCGAGCTTTGGCTCGCTAGGGCTGCTTCTCTGATGCCATGGCATGGCTTAGACGCTGTGCTATTGGTTACAAACAGCCCGCCACCCGGCAGCGGTGCGGCCTCTCACTAATGCCATACATACCTTGAAATCAAAGAGTTCTGAGCCTCCACTTTCATTCTTCTGGACAAACACAAAAGATTTCGATCCACACAAAGAAATTTATCTTGCACGCTTCTGAGTTCACTGGTCTCCCAAATATGTATTGTTTGGTTCATATAAAAGATCAAAAATCCCTCTTTTTGGCTCATTATGTGTTTTCCACAATCCTTTTGGCGGCCATTCTCCCTCCTGTGTGCTACTCATGTTGACCTTTCTGTTCATTGACCCATGTCTGTCAGTTTCTTGCCCGAACCCTGATGTGCCTTTAAATGATTGGGTGGAAAAATACAGCTGTTTTCTTTATAAAGCATATTTATTTGCTTCCCCGAAATGCTGTATTTAGTGCCACAAGGAGAGCACAGAGTCTGTGATGGGGCCCTGGACCACTGTGAGCTTAATTTCTGGTGTACCAAATCAATTTTGTTTTAAATCTTAGATTAGTTCATGCTGAGGAAAACAAAACCAAACCAAACAAAACCCTTGGAAGCTGGTGCACCGAGGAAACAAAGCTTGTCTACTGGTCAGTGATTACTCAACAAATCAGTCCCTTTGCTAATTAGTTTATCTAATGAATTATTGAGCCACACTGTATGGATTGCTGGAAATGCTTTTTATTTTTTTAAAGGACAACATGGGTGAGTCTAGAGATTGACAAGTCTCAGACAAAAGCTAGCAAACTCATGTAAGCTACGGTGCTCAGGGAAAGGAAACGGATTCAGAGAGGGGGGATTGTAAATAGGCATAAAATGTATGGGAGGAAGACAATCGGAAGCAAACAATGGGTAGAGAAGCAATTAAAACCAAACCAGCTCATTTCTAGAGTCTTTGCATTAGGTTTCAAGAGACCATGAACCATGGGTGAAGGATAACAAAGTTCCCACGTCTCCTTTATGTCTCCTGGTTCAGGGCTTCTCGGCCTTGGCACTATTGACATTTGGGGCCAGAGGATTCCTCGTTTTGGGGTGGGGGACACTGTCCTGTGTATAGCAGGATGCTGAGCAGTATCTCTGTCCTCTGCCCACCAGATGCCAGTAGCACCCCCTCCCCAGATGTAATAACCAAAAATGTCTCCAGACATGGCCCAATGTTCCCTGGGGAGCAAAACTGCCCCCCTCAATTAAGAACTCCTGATCTCATTCCACTTCACCATAATCTCTTCCATCACATAGTATCTCATTTGAATCCAACCACGTTACAACCTTGAGATGTAGGTAGGGTAGGTCTTAGTACCCAAACTCTCCAAATCAGGAAACCCAGGCTGAGAAATTAAGCCACTTCCCCAAGAATCCTCAAGGGTAAGCTTGGCACTCATCACTGGCAACTAGGGTACACCCATCTGCCAGGGTACGTGGCCACAGGTAACACAAGATGAGGTGGATGACAGTATTTTTCAGTGAGAGCAGAAAGGGGGGAAAACCGTAAGCACTTAGGTGGATTTGTCTCATTCTCCATTTCTTTATAAGTTCAGACATTTAACATTGACTTAAAGTCAATTGCTGAGAACAATAAGGTAGCTTTGAGAAACATAAATATTTGGACTCAGGATAACGGAAAATAACAAAATGCTCACTTATTAAGCTCTTTCCTGGGGCAGACCCTGCCTGCATTGTCTCACTCAATCCTTAAAACTCTCCCATGCTGGGGTGCTATTACCATTACATTTTAAAGTAGGGGAAACTGAGGCTTAAAGGGTAAGTAGTCTCATGGGTGGCAGAGCCAGTAAGTGGCTGAGACAGAACTCATTCCAGGATCTGCTGGCTCCAACCTGGCATCTATACCACATTGCTGGCCTTCCTCTCTGCTGAAGTAGCTGCAATTTTCTGTCTGCCTGGGCAACCAATCTATTTCGATATATTTTGTGGTTGTGTGAAAACAAAAGCTGTGGCCAGGCGTGGTGGCTCATGCCTGTAATCCCAGCAATTTGGGAGGCCAAGGTAGGTGGATCATGAGGTCAGGGGTTCGAGAACAGCCCGGCCAACACGGTGAAACCCCGTTTCTACTAAAAGTTCAAAAATTAGCTGGGCGTGGTGGCAGGAGCCTGAAATCCCAGCTACTCGGAAGGCTGAGGCAAGAGAATTGCTTGAACCGGGAGGCAGAGGTTGCGGTGAGCCGAGATTGCGCCACTGCACTCCTGCCTGGGCGATAGAGCGAGACTCTGTCTCAAAAAAAAAAAAAAAGAAAACAAAGAAAACAAAAGCTGCAGTCTGAAATCATTTTAACAGCCCTCCTCATTTATACTGTGGTCTTCACATACTGATGCAGGAGCTTGAAGGAAGATTCCAAGGACAATTTTATTTAAAGTTGAATCATTACCAATGACCAACAAATGCTGGCATTTTAAAAAAACTAATATAGGCCAGGCGCGGTGGCTCAAGCCTGTAATCCCAGCACTTTGGGAGGCCGAGACGGGCGGATCACGAGGTCAGGAGATCGAGACCATCCTGGCTAACACGGTGAAACCCCGTCTCTACTAAAAGCTACAAAAAACTAGTCGGGCGAGATGGCGGGTGCCTGTAGTCCCAGCTACCCGGGAGGCCTGAGGCAGGAGAATGGCATGAACCCGGGAGGCGGAGCTGCAGTGAGCTGAGATCCGGCCACAGCACTCCAGCCTGGGTGACAGAGCGAGACCTTCGTTCATAAAAAAAAAAAAAAAAAAAAAAACAAAAGATCAGCCGGGCGCAGTGGCTCACGCCTGTAATCCCAGCACTTTGGGAGGCCGAAGCAGGCAGATCACTTGAGGTCAGGAGTTCGAGACCAGCCTGGCCAACATGGTGAAACCCCGTCTCTACTAAAAATACAAAAATTAGCCAGGCATGGTGGCATATGCCTGTAATCCCAGCTACTCAGGTGGCTGAGGCAGGAGAATCACTTGAACCCAGGAGGTGGAGGCTGCAGTGAGTGAGACTGCACCACTGCACTCCAGCCTGGCTGGGCGTGGTGGTTCATGCCTGTAATCCCAGCACTCAGGTGGGTGGATCACCTGAGGTTGGGAGTTCGAGACCAGCCTGACCAACATGGAGAAACCCGTCTCTACTTAAAAAAAAAAATACAAAATTAGCCTGGCGTGGTGGTGCATGCCTGTAATCCCAGCTACTAGGGAGGCTGAGGCAGCAGAATCCCTTGAACTGGGGAGGCAGAGGTTGTGGTGAGCCGAGATCAGGCCACTGCACTCCGGCCTGGGCAACGAGAGCAAAACTTTGTCTCAAAAAAAAAAAAAAAGAATACAAAAGATCAGATGAGAAGCACTCAACAGTTATGGCATAGGCCAAAATCCACCAGGCACTGGATGAGTGTGACTGTGTGCCTTCCCTTGTTTTTGCCTGCCCAACCTGAGATTCTTGAGGCAGGAGTGAGAGCCCCGCAGATGAGTCTAAGGTTTAACACAGCCCAGGTCTCAGGGACCACCGCAAAGCCCTCTGCATACTGTCTACTCGAAGGGAATCGCTCAGCCCAAAGTCCTATGCCTGGTTACAGTGTTCATTGTCTGTGACACATTTACATGCATTACACACACACACACACACACACACAGAACTAACACCCAAAGCTAGCAAACTTCAAGCACAGCTAACATGTTGGTGGTCTCCATTGTTAGCATTTGATATAAAATACATTTAATTGTATTGATGTTTTTATTAAACTTTTAATATAAAGATGCATTTTCTTAAAAGGCTGTTTGAATCGGACATTTTACGAGACCTCCAATGCTCCTGAAGACCACAGAACAGTGTGCAAATCACTGCAATAGAAAATGGGGTTTTGAAATTTCGCCCACAGGGTCATTTGTAAATGAAGAAAACTTTGTCTTTCAAGATAAGGAACAAGCAGGCAGGATTATACAGTGAGCAACACTTGAGCCTGGAACGCTCTGGAAGGTGTGAGAAGGAACCTCTGATAAGTTCACCCCAGTCTCAGAATTATTCTGGAGGAACGGCCTTCCCGCCACGCCACCGCAGTGTTCTGAAAGCCACATAATCGGGAGGTGCTGAGTTCAACAGGAAGAACCCAAGTGCTTAGGGCTGAGGTCTGCGCTTAATTAATGCTTCAAAGCCAAAGCACACCTTCTTCAGAGGGACAAAGAGGACAGCGGGCTCCTCCAGCAGGGCAGCGGCTGCCGCAGAGTGGTGACAAGCTGGGGAAGGGGGCAGCTCGGCTTTCTGAAATGGCCAAGGGGCTGGGCAGGGGGGTTAGTTTCCTGCCTCAGCCCGACTCACTGAAGGATGTAACTGGGCACCCGAAAGCGGGAGGCTTTGGTTTAAAAGAAGAAAAAAGGAAAAACGGGCCAAGAGGGAGAGAGTTGCAAGGATGGATCAACCCACAGCACTCTCTAGAAAAATGAAACCGACCCACTGGCCCTCCAAGACGGGGCCATTAGGACGGGCAGCTCATTTTTTAATCCCTTTCTAAGGTTTTATTTTCTCCTATTACATTGTAATTGAACGTAAAAGGATTGGAGCAATCAGGGGTATATTCTCTTCAACAATAAAGCTGCATGTCACATTTTCAGATTGTACTCAAATGTAATAAAAATACTGACCCACGCTGGGATATTTGTACAACTGTGCTTTTGTCTGCCTTCTTTGTGCTGGTCTCTCTCCGTGCCTTTATGTTCGCCGGCATCAATATTTATTAGAGATGTTAAGCTATTAGTGGGCATGGTGTGGTTGCCTAATTTTGTAGAGCATCCAATTTGAACACACTGGCTCTACATAAACGCTTCCTCGTGATGATAATGATAATGATCCCAGCAACAGCACTGGGTCTTGTAAACTAGGACTCAAGTTGGGGTGAAAACCTACAAGCATTTAGGAGCTGAGGAGGGCGGAATTGAGCTGAATGACTTTCCCAACTCTGCTTTTTCACTTTTCAAGGTCTGGTTCCTGGTTCCTGAGACCTGCCCAGAGCTACCTTCCCACAAATCTGAACTCTCTGGGCAATGTAGCTCACTTGAAAACTATGAGGGTGGAGACGCATCACAATGCCTGTCTTATTTGTGCATACATGCCTCTGTGTGTGTGTGTGTGTGTATGTGTGTGTGTGTGTGAATAAGAGCTAACATTTCCCAAGAGCTTTCCTTACGGCAGGTGCTGTGCTAAGCTGCCTGCCTCTTTGCGTTCATCTCTATCTGAACATTTATAAATGTGTGTATGTATCCCATCTCCCCAGCTAAATAGTAAATGGTTGACTCCTGTGAAACTCAGCAACACTGAATTCTAAACTTCTTTCTATGCCCCCAGGAAAGCTTAGGGTGGCACTGGGCACTTGGTAAACCTTCAACAAATATTTCTTGGCTGTCAACAAGTCCTAAGAAATCAGTAGAGCTCACTTTGGAAGGAACATTGAATGAAATGATATTGGAATCTGGTTCATCTGTGAACACTGTTTCACTGCCTGCTATACAGGATGTTACCAACCTGGATTGTCTTTGGTTAATTAATCATATGTTGCGGCCAAAAGAACGTGGGGCTGGAACCCAGGAGACCTGAGTCTCATCCCACTTCTGCCACCAGGTGAGGATAGCACCTCAGATGAGTCTGTTTCCCTCACTGGGCCTTGAGCTCCTCAAAAAAGGAGGTGGACTAGATGTCTATAAGATTCCCTCCAGCCCCAAACGCTGTGTCTATTCTATGACTCTATTTTACAAATGCATGCACTTCTTACTGGTTACATAAAACCCCACAGAAAAACAAAGTCAGTAATAAATTATGAAAAAATCAGGTGCCAGCATCATTTGCACTTTCTAAGGGTGCTCGATTCCATAAATTCCACCCCTGTGCATTGGCAGCCTCTCCAGGGCGACAGAAGATCCAAGGCTGTCAGGGGAGCAAACCAAGCAGTCTCTCCCTATAATTGTATTGACAGGTTATCAGCTGAGTTCGGATGGCAAGAAAGGTGCAACCCTGACAGGTTTTGTGAAGGAGTCTTGAAGGCTATTGTAGCAGGATTCTGTGTGGAGTCACAGAATTCTGGGGAAATGAGAACCAAGCAGGGAGAAGCTTGTTTCTTTCTCTATTTAATTTTATTCTTCCCAGAGAGTCACATTTGAAGGAAAACTGGCTAACTGCACATCACTGTCTACACTAGAGTCGAAACCCTTTCTAATGGAAAATATTTACATCTTTTGTGGCCACGTAAAACACCGACTTGATTCAATCACTCCTATTAAATAACCAGTTGATTTGGTTTTAAATGAGGCAAATGATTGTTGAGCGTTTGTAGATAAAATACCTGCTTGGATGTTTCAGTTTTTCACTTTTCATTTGGTTACAGTGGCATCTTGCAGACATGTTCTTTTTTTTTTTTTTTTTTGAGACAGAGTCTCGCTCTGTCACCCAGGCTGGAGTGCAGTGGCCGGATCTCAGCTCACTGCAAGCTCCGTCTGCCAGGTTTACGCCATTCTCCTGCCTCAGCCTCCCGAGTAGCTGGGACTACAGGCGCCCACCACCTCGCCCGGCTAGTTTTTTGTATTTTTTAGTAGAGACGGGGTTTCACTGTGGTTGCCAGGATGGTCTCGATCTCCTGACCTCGTGATCCACCCATCTCGGCCTCCCAAACTGCTGGGATTACAGGCTTGAGCCACCGCGCCTGGCCAACATGTTCTTGAATAACTGATGTGTATACATCCTGGTAAATTTTATGAATGTGAAATAACACTGTTGAGTTTGTTCAGTCAGTGTTTCTACATCTTACATGAAAAAAAAAAAAATGCTGATCCTATTCATTGGAGAAAGCAACCCAAGAAACAACCCCCCAATACGGTAGAATAAACGCCTATTTCTAAGGTGCTATAGTCTTCCAATATAGATGCACACCTTCAGGTTCAGACTTAGACAAAACCAAAATATGCTTTAGTTCTAATGACCCTCCTAAAGACACCAAGGCAGAGTGCATTCCCAGCCTCTACCATACTTAGCGGGGAGGCACAGGCTACCAGGGGGATCTGAAAAATCTGTGGTGGTGAAACTGACATGCCACAATGAAGAAATCCACAAGCCGAGCTCGATAGAAATTTCCATAACATGAGAAGAAAAACATCTTAAAGCTCCACAACCTCACATATTTTCCATTTTCCCTTTTGTTTAAAGTCAAAAACACCAAAGTTGTTTCATAATTAAATAAATAATAATATAGGAAGCTGTTTGGAGTGGTAAAAATAATGCTGGGCTGGGAGTTAGCCAACGAAGCTGCAAACCCAAGCTCTGCCAAAACCTTCAGCAAAACAAAAACAAAAACAAACAAACAAACAAACAAACAAAACAGAGGTGGCCTCCGTGTGCTCATTTGCAAAAGGGGTCTGGAAAAGGTAACGGTCAAGCTTCCCTTTTGTGGTCAATTTCTCTGCCAACTTCTATTTAGGTCAGGTTTTGACCTCTAAAGTTACAAGATATTCTAATATTATATGACATGGTAAATACTGAAAAGTGGATGTCATCTTAACTGCTCCAGAAAGTACCTTACAGACCCTGAAGAACCCACTAAGGAAAGCTAGAGGTAAAGGCTGCCCCCTGGCTGCCCCTGACGGAAGAGAACCCCAGGCTCCATCTTCAGAGAGCAGGAGCCTGGAAGTGGGTCCCTGCTGCTTCAGCATGGTCACCAGGGGCCAGGGCAGACCCGCTCTGCATCTCGTGCCCTGAAGACAGAACCCCAGTCGTGGGTGAGTCATCTCCTGTACATTTTCCAACCCTAAGCTTGGGTTCAGAAATCAGGGATTGAATTGGTCCTGGAAGCTGTTCAGCTAGTGCCATCCAGAGGCCAAATGCTCTCCTCGATATAGCTGGGTGGGTCGGGGGAAGCAAAAGGAAAAAGGAAAAGAAGGGGGAAATTTACATATATGTACATACATTTTACACATATGTACATGTATATTAACATATGCGTGCATGTATACATGATGCAAAACATATGTATATGGGTGCATACACAAATGCATATGCATGTACGTGTGTGTACGTACATATCGCTCAGCGTGGGCACCACATGCTGACTCACCACGGAGAATAACTCCATATGCCCTCACTCTACACTTCAGTAGGAAGAAGTTGGCTCACTACTAACTACTTGAACAAAAGCAACGACCTAACCTTAACGCAGGTAGTTAGAGGTGGCGGGCGTGATTCTCTCCTTGATACAAGAATAGTGAGCTCCACCTGCCTGTCCTGCCTGTCCACTGAGAGTGGCTCTTCTCATCTAGAAGTAAGTGAAGGACCTTGTTCCACTTTGAGGGGCCCAAAGGCCTATTGGATGGAAAGGCACGAGTGTGGTAAGTCAGCCTCCCCCAGGTGCTGCCTGCACCTGGGCAGTGTCCTTCCTCCTCTGCAGGACAGAGTTTAGGGAAGGCAAGAGGAGGGAGTCAATGTTTTGCCAGGAGCCAATTAACTCAGTTAATTCTAGCACGGGTTCCCTTTTCCCCAAAACAAAAACAAATCGCCACCACCACCTCTGGGCTCTACTCAGCGCCTGGCGGTCACACAAATAATTGTTGCTGAATCCACGGTTACCACCTGCGCCTTCCACTGCCGCACCTGGGACGCGGAGTGCATTTTTAAAGGCGCACTGCCCTCCAGCGGCGCAAGATAAATTCGCCCCGAGGCTTGCTCCCCGACCCCCAAGCCTGAGCCTGACTTCTCCCGTAGCCCCCGGAAGGTGTGGCCGCCACAGCAGTGTTGGTTTCCCAACAGAGGGAAGCGAGACTAAAGGTGGGGAGGAGGGAAGCGCAATGTGATGTAGCCGAAACCGCAGCTCCCTCATTCTTGTCTGCGGAGCCTCCTAGGCCAAAGACTGCTTTTTTTCTCTTAGGGTTGTAATTTGGGTTAGAAATAAGTATGATCGGACGGAAATGAATATTCGACGTGATGCTTCCAGGACAGACACGGAACCCCCGCTGCATAGACGTACCCCAGGTGTGCAGGGGAACGGAAGAGGCGGCCTTTACCCTAGGAGTGCTGGCAGCCAGGACTTAGGCTGGGCGTGTGCGACCTCTCACCCTGTGGGTTCACTCTGTGGGAAACCACAGCAGCCCCCATTGCAGCCTTACCCCATGTCAGGCTCTGTCCCGGGATCCCGCAGAAATTACCCTATTCCGTCTTCCCAATCAGTCCCTTTAGTGGTGCCATTATCATCCCACTGTGAGGATGGGGAAACCGAGGCTCAGAGAGGCGACGCGACCTGCACGGGGGTTCAAGCCTGTCTGAACCAGAGCTGGAGCTTCCCACGCTGCGCTCGGACCCTGGGCCGAGGGGCCAGGGCGCGGCGGGTGGGGACCCCCGGCGGCGCGGGTGCCCGGAGTCGGCGACCGCGAAAGCGCGGTGGGCGTGGGGTGCTCACCTTGACGATAAGCGGGTTCTGAAACATGGAGTCCCGCACGACCCCCAGCCGCTCGTTCTCCATGCCGGGACGGATGTCTGCCATGGTCAGGGGCCGCCGCGGGGGCGGGCAGACCTGGCTGACCGTGCGGCGCACAGGCTGCTGCTGCTTCCTCCATCGCGTGAGGTCCAGTCCGGAGCTCCTGGCCTCTGGCATCCTTGGGGTCGCCGGGGAGCCGGCCCGCGGGCTGGGTTGGGCGCGCTTCCCCAAGTCCAGGCCAGCCGGGAGCTCCGAGGCGCCTGCCTGGCGACCCGGGCCGCACCACCGGGATCCTAGGGGGGAAACTCAGATGCCGGGACCCCTCCGGAGCCAGGCGCGCCCCCCTCTCGCCGGCCCCTCATTGGAAAGAGCGCCGAAGCCCTGCAGAAGCCCCGCTGGATCCTCAGGGCGTCTCCTGGGCCCCGCGCTGCGGACTTGGAGAGGAAAGAAAACCAAGACCACCCCTGGAGAACGAATGCAACGGCCCGTCTCCTTGGCGACGGGACGCCAACAGAGCCCGGCTCGGCTTGTACTTTTCTTTCAAGAAACTCTTGGTGGCTACCAGTGTGGACTTGTTTGGAGTTTTCCTGAATCGATACAGGAGAACCGAGAATCTCCAGTGGGTTGCGTTCAAAGCGGCGTGGCTCTTAGCGGGTCATTTACACTAGTCTTTCAAGTCAAAGACTCCATCCTCTGCTCACCCCCATTCCACTCACAAACCTTCCCCACCTCTGCCCCTTGCG
Organism: Rhinopithecus bieti; assembly: GCF_001698545.2. Taxonomy (NCBI): domain Eukaryota; kingdom Metazoa; phylum Chordata; class Mammalia; order Primates; family Cercopithecidae; genus Rhinopithecus; species Rhinopithecus bieti. Next base: position 1,299,410 of record NW_016814121.1, read on the forward strand.
CCGCACACACACCCGAGAGAGAGCACGAAATGCATTCCAAGTCTGATGCTGATGCTGACCCACTGGGAGGACTCGGGCGAGTCACCCTCTTGGATCCAATGGGCTTTTTTTTTTTTTTTTTTTTTCCTGTGAGATGGGTGACAAGGAAAGTCTACAGTTGGATTAGAACAATGGTTCCCAAATTTAAGCCACAGAATGAAGGGTAATTGAAAAATACAGATTTGGGCTTACCCATGTAATCCCATTGCTTTGGGAAGCCTAGGAGGGAGGATGGCCTGAGGCCAGGAGTTTGAGACCAGCCTGGGCAACATGGTGAGGTCTCATCTCTACCAAAAATTTAAAAAATTAGCCAGGTGTGGTGGCACACACCTGTGGTCCCAGTTATGGGGAGGCTGAGGCAGGAGGATCGCTGGAGGAGGTTGAGACTACAGTGAGCCGTGTTTGGGCAACTACATTCCAGTCTGGATGACAGAATAAGAACGTGTGCCAAGAAAAAGAAAAACGAAGATTCACAGGACTCACTGAATCAGAATATCTGGAAATGGCACCTGAGGCTTTTTTTTTTTCTTTTTTTTCTTTTCTTTTTTCTTTTTTTATTGAGACGGAGTCTTCGCTCTGTTGCCCAGGCTGGAGTGCAGTGGCGCGATCTCGGCTCACTGCAAGCTCCGCCTCCCGGGTTCACGCCATTCTCCGGCCTCAGCCTCCCGAGTAGCTGGGACTACAGACGCCCGCCACATCGCCCGGCTAATTTTTTGTATATTTAGTAGAGACGGGGTTTCACCGTGTTGGCCAGGATGGTCTCGATCTCCTGACCTCGTGATCCGCCCGTCTCGGCCTCCCAAAGTGCTGGGATTACAGGCTTGAGCCACCGCGCCCGGCCTTCTTTTTTTTTTTTTTAAGAGACAGAGTCTTGCTCTGATAATGACATGAGCCACCTCACCAGGACAGATGCTGCATTTTTTAAAATCCCCTTAACCACCCACCCCAACTTTGTGAAAAGTTCAAACCTATAGGAAAGTTGAAAGTCAAAAGAAGAATACAATGAAAATACATATAGGCTTCACCTAGATTCTGTTAGATTTTGAAGGGAAGGGGAGGGTTAAAGAAAGAGAGAGTGGCGGCTCTACAGCAAATGCAGGCTTTATGTCCAGCATAAGACCTACAGAGGTGGGAGACCAGCTTAATGCCAGTGCCCACCACTGCTTACAAGCTGGGGAAATTATAGGCCTGGGCAGGGAGGGGCCCCAGGGGTATAGCCTACTGCCCGGGAAGATGTTGATAAGGTATTCCCATGATGAGGCAGTTTGGCCCTTGTTCTGGTGGAATGTGATGTTCCTGGCACTTTCTCCCAGCAGAATATGATAAGAGGCATGCTGTTTCTCACCGCCTGAACCCCCATAGAATGTTTCACTCTAACCAAGGTCTGTGAAATGGCAGGGGGCTTACAAAATGGTGTAGTCTGAACTAACAGATTCACTCATCCCCAGCACTGGCCACATTTTCTTGCTCTCTCTCTGTGAGTGTGTGAACATGCACGTACACACATTACAAAATCACCTGAAAAAATATCTGTCAACACCGTATTTAACCCTAGGTACTTCATCAGGTAGCAAGCACATTCCCGTTTATAACTACAATGTCATTATCATGTCCGAAGATTTTAATGTGATACAATAGTGTTTAATATAAAATCCATTGCAAAGTTGAGAATCTGCATTAAAAAAAAAAAAGCTTCCCAAGTGATTGGTGCAGTTGGAGGAGGATTGGAAACCACTAACCTGGATGATCTCTAATCTCTCCTCTAGTGCCAGCCTTTTGTGGGTTCATTCATGCATCACTAGCACCACAAGGCTCTGGGTAAGTGGGCTCACCACAGAACACGTGACACCAATGACGAACCTGGACTTCAAGGCCTTACGTATCAACAGTGGACACCACCACATTTATAGACTTCTCCAGACAGAGATCCAACTGCACATCCACGTCCCAAAGCAGTATATATAGGTTCATCGTTTCTCCAACCTGCTTCCCTTCATGGAAGCATAGGTTGTGCATTTTTTAATCAAAGACACTTGGCAGATCACATAGAAGTCAGGTGGAGCAGTGAGGGGCAAGATAGTGGAGTAGTAGAAAGAGCATAGGTCTGATTTCTGGCTGGCCTATTTAAGTCACCTTTGACAAGTTTCTGTAAACCCAGGTTTCTTATCCACAATGTGGGGCTAATAATACCTCATAGATACCTACAAGGATTAAGTGAGAAAACTTGTTGCCTATATCGTATATGTTCACTATCCAAAAAGGTTAAACGTTTAGTTGGTAAATATAATGGCCTCAAATTGATAGCCAGGTTAAAGCTGCCCTTTTAGCTAAGTCTTTTCAGGACTCTGTTGAAATGGGAAGACTGGGCTAGATCTCCAAACTCCTGCCAGCTCTAACCTTCTGAGACTTCATCCAAGCTTAACATCCATCAGATTCTGCACCTGCAGACCTCTGACTTCATCTTCTACCCCCCTCCCCTGCATTCACATGCATTCACTTAGGCTGGGCGTGTGCGACCTGTCACCCTGTGGGTTCACTCTGTGAATTCACTCTGTGCTACAGCTGCTCTGGTCTTCTCCCAGGTCCTCCAGCAACCAAGTTCAGGACTTTTCCATTCACTTCCAGCCTGGAACACTCTTCTGTCTAGATTTTTTGCCTGCCCTTTTCATTTAGAACTCAGCTCAAATATCACTCCTCAGTGAGCCCTCCCTTACATCTAAAGTAGCACTCACTGTCCCCTAGTCACTCTCCATCATGTTACCCTATTTTATTTTCCTTACAAGGTAATCAGAAATTATCTTAGTTGCTTTGTTTGTCATCTGTCTTCCCAAGTTGTTCCTGGAGTTCACCAAAAACTCAGCTCAAATGTCACTCCTCAGTGAGCCCTCCCTTACATCTAAAGTAGTACCCACTGTCCCCTAGTCACTCTCCATCATGTTACCCTATTTTATTTTCCTTACAAGATAATCTGAAATTATCTTAGTTGATTTGTTTATCATCTGTCTTCCCAAGTTGTTCCTGGAGTTCACCAAAAACTGGAATAAATGGAATGCACGCATGCATTAGTACGTCAATGGAGGGGGATTCTGTCCTACTTTCTTCGTTTTGGGAGCACGCTCTACCCCACCTGACCTCTAAAGGACCTAGAAGGAAAATGGGTAGACAAATGCGCGCGCCTCCACTGCCTAGCGGCAGCCTTGTTACCATGACAGCGTGACGCCGAGGGGGCCGGAAGGCGACGCATTACTACTTCCGCTTCCTTAACAGCAGCATTTCCGGGTTGGGAGAAAGGTGGCAGCGCTTTCGGAGGGTAAGTTGAAAGCGCCTTTGTTAGTTGTTTCTGTATTTCAAAATGCGCACGTAAAAACCCAGCGTGGGGTGGTGGATTTCCCCGTCTTCTGGGAGACCCACCTTTTGGCCTGAGGTCTCCAGGCCGCGGTCTTCGCCCCAGGCCTTATCTTGGGGAAACTGAGGTTTGGGTCTTTTTTTTTTTTTTAAAGATGGAGTCTTGCTCTTGTCGCCCAGGCTGGAGTGCGGTGGCGCGATCTCGGCTCACTGCAACCTCCGCCTCCTGGTTTCAAGCGATTCTCCTGCCTCAGCCTCCCAAGTAGCTGGGATTATAGGCGCCCGCCACCACGCCTAGGTAATTTTTGTATTTTTAGTAGAGACGGGGTTTCACCATGTTGGCCAGGCAGGTCTCGAACTCCAGACCTCAGGTGATCAACCCGCCTTAGCCTCCCAAAGTGCTGGGATTACAGGCGTGAACCACCGCGCCTGCCCGAGGCTTGGGTCTTTGGGAGTGAGAAGATGGAGAATTCACATCTGGTTGGTTCCTCCCCTCTCAGTCCTGGAGCGCCCAGCCCACCCGGGAGCAGAGCGAGGTCTTTCTGGCACCTCAGAGGCGGTGAGAGAATCGGGGACCAGGTTTGAGCACATACCTGCAGGGCGGGAAGTGTATGTTCTGAGTAAGGGGGGATAAATGCATATCCCTTCTTTCAATATGTTTGGAGCACTGGGGAGCCATTTGGGAGCAAGGTGGCCAAAATTCCAGCCCTCAAGAAGCCGATCATATTATAACTGCCAAAAGTGTGATGGGAACTGAAAAAAGCAGGGTTTCTGAAACCTAGAGAGAAGTGAGAGGTAGAGAAGTAGGCATGGACCTACCTCTCTCCATCTCTAGGCTAGATTATGAAGAAATGAAGACCCTTGCAGGTCTGTGAGGATTTTGACTTTATCTTAAGAATAACAGGAGAACTCTAAAAAGTTTTTAGCAGGGAGAGACTATATATTTAGAAGGTTGTACTAGGCTCCAGAGACCAGAGGAAGTATTTACAAAAAAGAAGGAAAGGAACTGATGGAAGGGGAAATGTTATATAAAGAAATCAAGGCCGGGCGCTGTGGCTTACGCCTGTAATCCTGACACTTTGGGAGGCCGAGACAGGTGGGTCACCTGAGGTCAGGAGTTCAAGACCAGACTGGCCAACATGGTGAAACCCCGTCTCTACTAAAAATACAAAGATTAGGCAGGATTGGTGGCGTGCTCCTGTAATCCCAGATTCTACTCCGGAGGCTGAAGCAGGAGAATTGCTTGAACCCGGGAGGCGGAGGTTGCAGTGAGCTGAGATCGCGCCACTGCACTCCAGCCTGGGTGACAGAGTGAGATTCTGTCTCCAAAAAAAAGAAAGAAAGAAAGAAATCAGCCGGGCGTGGTGGCTCACGCCTGTAATCTCAGCACTTTGGGAGCCCGAGGCGGGTGAATCACGAGGTCAGGAGATCGAGACCATCCTGGCTAACACGGTGAAACTCTGTCTCTACTAAAAAATACAAAAAAATTAGCCGTGCGTTGTGGCGGGCACTGGTAGTCCCAGCTACTCTGGAGGCTGAGGCAGAAGAATGGCGTGAACCCGGGAGGCACAGCTTGCAGGACGCCAAGACCATCCCCCTGCACTCCAGCCTGGGCGACAGAGCCGAGACTCCGTCTCAAAAAAAAAAAAAAAAAAAAAAAAAAAAAAATCTTCTGATTTGTGATTTTTTTTTTTTTTTTTTTTTTGAGACGGAGTCTGGCGTCTGCTCGCCCAGGCTGGAGTGCGGGGCGGATCTCAGCTCACTGCAAGCTCGACCTCCCGTTTACGCCATCTCCTGCCTCCGCCTCCCAATAGCTGGGACACAGCGCCCGCCACGTCGCCCGGCTAGTTTTTTGTATTTTTAGTAGAGACGGGGTTTCACCGTGTAGCCAGGATAGGTTTCGATTCCTGACCTCGTGATCGCCCCGTCTCGGCCTTCCAAAGTGGCTGTGATTACAGAGCTGAGCCACCGCGCCCGGTCCCGTTTTTTTTTGTATTCTTGTAGGACGGGTTTCACCGTATTAGCCAGGGGTTGGTCTCGATTCTGACTTGTGATCTTGGCCCGTCTCGGCCTCCCAAAGTGCTGGGATTACAGGCTTGAGCCACCGCGCCCGGCCCTGTTTGTGATTTTTTAAGAGGTACTAAAAGATGGGCCTGAAAAGCATCTGTTGAAGTTAGTGGCTTTAAAGACACTCTTGCCAGAGCAGTCTCAGTGGAGTAGTGGGGTGGGAGCTCCAAGGATGTGGGTTAATAAGTGGATGAAAGGTGAGGTAACGGAAAGAGTGATTTCTCTATCAGGAATGTTGCTGTGAAGGGGAAGAAAGATAACAGCTGGATGAGACTTAGGGTTAGACGACAGTTGCTTTTTTCTTTTTTAAGTTAGAGGAGATTAAATATTATTGGTGTTTTGCTAGAAAACACAGGCTGAAGATACAGGAGAGAGATGGGGTACCTGGAGGACCACTATCTCTCTGAGAAGGCAGGAGGGGGTTGGGAGCCAGCACACATTTTCCTTCCTATAACGGAAGGAAATAGCCTTTGACAGAAGAAGGGACACTTCCTTTGTTGCAGCAAGAGAGAGAGAGAGAGGATGTGGCAGCACAAGCAGGTGTGTTAGACTTGGGGGAGTGACATATTTCTTGTCTAATACAGCTGATATTTACTACCCAGGATAAGTTAGGTAGCTTCTGTAGAAAATGTGCTTAGCATTCAGACTTTAAAGACCGCTGATATAGAGAGAGCTCCGGGGTCTGTTGTTAACGGAAAATAGCAAGTGCAGATCACAATATATAGATGTTACCTTCTGTGTAAGAAAGGAGAAGAAATATGAAGATTATTTTGATTTTTGTACCATGTAAATGTGTTATTTAGCCAAAGATAAAATCTAAAAAAAAAAATGAAACCCAGAAGCAACACAGAGCCAAGAGAAAAATAAGACATGTTTGCAAAATTATATTTGTAATCATCTGTTTTGGAAAGTGCGTTTCCGTTACTGTATTTTAATTCCAAGTGCACACACCTGATGTGTGAGTATTAACGTTAGTGGCTTATGAAATTTATTCCAGTGTTTTGCAGAATGTTTGCTCTTTGGTGGACACAAACAAGGCATATCCAACTTGTTTCACAAAGAGGCTGACTTCTGGTTTGAGGTCAGTGGATACCTGATATCCCCACTGCGAAGCCGTTTTGTGGATCCTGCACTCTAATGGAGTCTAATGGCTTCTCCATGGTAGAAACACAGAGGGGAACAAGATGGATAAACCATCTTTTTCTTCCTTTTCTTTTTTTTTTTTTTTTTAACCAGAGAAGACAGCCTGTAAATGACTAAGTGTTTATTTTTTAAATGTTCAAGTATGTTACTTGGGAATCAGGCCAAGCCCAAGGAATCAGGGAAAACTTTCTTGAAGAACTGATCTTCAAACCAAGCTCTGAAGGATGGCAGGAGGCAAGGAGGGTGGGGAGACAGTGACGAGAATGTCATGGAGAGCTGGGGGGAAAGGTTGTGGTGTGTTTGAGGAACCGAAACGAGCTGCTTGTGGCTTAAACGCAGAGTTGGACAGATGAGTCAGAGGTGAGGCTGTGGGGGACAGGGCACTGTTGTTCTCTGTTAACTATTTTTTTCTCCATCATAAAGGCAGTGGGACCAGACAGAATTCCAGTGAGCCACCTGTGTATCTAGAATAATATAAAATTTGTAATCATGACTACAGGCTTGTCATTTGTCATACAATTTCATTTTGCTGTGTTTTTTTCCCCTGAGGCTATGTTTAAAATGCAAAAATAGGCCGGGGCGGTGGCTGACGCCTGTAATCCCAGCACTTTGGGAGGCCGAGGTGGGTGGATCACAAGGTCAGGAGATGGAGACTATCCTGGCTAACACGGTGAAACCCCGTCTCTACTAAAAATACAAAAATAAAATTAGCCAGGCATGGTGGCAGGCACCTGTAGTCCCAGCTATTCGGGAGGCTGAGGTGGGAAAATGGCGTGAACCCAGGAGGCGGAGCTTGCAGTGAGCCGAGATCGCGCCACTGCCCTCCAGCCTGGGGCACAGAGCGAGACTGTCTCAAAAAAAAGGCAAAAATAAACCATTGTTGTCGTCACATTTCCATATAGGAATAAAATGGAAGGAGAATCAAGCAGATTTGAAATCCACACTCCAGTTTCTGACAAGAAAAAGAAAAAGTATTCTGTACATAAGGAAAGACCTCAGAAACATTCCCATGAAATTTTTAGAGATTCCTCCCTGGTAAGTGAACAGTCTCAAATAACTAGGAGGAAAAAGAGGAAAAAAGATTTCCAGCATCTCATTTCTTCTCCTTTGAAAAAATCCAGAATCCATGATGATGCTGAAAATGCCACTGCTACACTCAAAAAGAGAAAAAAGAGAAGATACAGTGCTTTGGAGGTGGAAGAGGAAGCAGGTGTTACGGTTGTCCTTGTGGATAAAGAAAATATTAGCAACACACCAAAGCATTTTAGAAAGGATGTTGATGTCATTTGTGTTGATAGGAGCATGGAACAGAAGTTACCAGGAGAGCCTAAAACGGACAAATTTCAGGTACTTGCAAAGTCACATACACATAAATCAGAAGCACTGCACAATAAAGTTAGGGAGAAAAAGAATAAAAAGCATCGGAGGAAAGCTGCATCCTGGGATGCTGTGCAGGAGAGCCAGCGGGCAATGGATGCCCTGCCTCAGTCGGAATCCCACCAGGAGGAGTCCTGGCTTTCTATGGGTCCAGGGGGTGAAATGACAGAACTACCAGCATCTGCTCATAAAAACAAGTGTAAGAAAAAAAAGAAAAAGTCCAGTAACCAGGAATATGAGACATTGGCCATGCCTGAAGGATCACAAGCGGGCAGTGAGGCTGAGCCTGATATGCAGGAATCCCGGCCTACTGTGGGCTTGGATGGTGAAGCTCCAGAACTACTAGGACCTACTCACAAAAAAAAGTCTAAGAAAAAAAAGAAGAAAAAGTCCAGTTACCAGGACTCTGAGGCATTGGCCATGCCTGAAGGATCACAAGTGGGCAGCGAGGTTGGGACTGAGACGCAGGAATCCCGGCCTACTGTGGGCCTACATGGTGAAACTGCAGAACTACCAGCACCTGCTTATAAAAACAAGTCTAAGAAGAAAAAGAAAAAGTCCAATCACCAGGAATTGGAGGCAATGGCCATGCCTGAGAGCCTTGAGAGTGCATACCGTAAAGGATCACAGGTGGGCCGTGAGGCTGGGATTGTGGAAGGCAGGAAGGCTCTTAAAGGGTTCAAGGAATCCAACAGTACAAAGAAGTTTAAGAAAAGGAAGCTTAAGTCTGTCAAAAGGGCCGCAGCGTCTGGTGATGGTTTTTCAGTGTCCAGTAAGAACTCTGAGAGCACACTCTTTGATTCAGTAGAAGGTGATGGCGCCGTGATGGAAGAAAGTGTGAAACCCAGGCCCCGACAAAAGAAAACCCGGGCCTGTTCAGCAAGCAAGCATATGCAAGAGGTGCCAAGGTAACGTGGGAGTGGTATTCCAGCTACTGGTGTATTTCTTTTGTATGGATTCTGCCCATGCCTCTTTATTTAGCACAGACTCTTTTTT
>NW_016814121.1:1310106-1313815 GCF_001698545.2 Rhinopithecus bieti
AAAAAAAAAAAAAATAAAATACTGTCAGATTAAAATCATTAACTTTAGTGAGGTATCGTTTCTTTCTCCAAGGTATTAAATTGATGGTGAGCTGGTTGTAGTGGACTTGATCACCTTCTTGATTTCACTGTGTTTCTGAACCTCTCTTATTAAGAATTATTATTAAGAAAAGCAAATAACCTTTATTCTTAAATCCAATAATAAAGCTTATTGGATTTAAGAATAAACTGCAAATGTAAGGCTGTGTACTACCAGTGAGCGATATTTACTGAATATCTGCTGTGTAAGACCCAATACAACTGGTCATTGGAAAAAGTAAGAAGAGGAGTCATAGCCTTCCAGAATTCATGGGATTGAAGAGATTCAGAAAATAGACAAGACAAGTTAAGCAAAAAAGACAGCACTACACACATGCACACAATTGTAGTATATAATCCCATTTTATTGGTGTATTGTGTTGAAATTCTTATGAGTATGTATTTTATAAAAGACTTTTTTTTGTTTGTTTTTGAGACAGAGTCTCGCTCTGTGGCCCAGGCTGGAATGCAGTGGCGCAATCTCGGCTCACTGCACCCTATGCCTCCTGGGTTCAAGCGGTTCTCCCGCCTCAGCCTCCCAAGTAGCTGGATCTACAGGCGCCTGCCATGCTTGGCTAATTTTTGTATTTTTCATAGAGACGGGGTTTTACCATATTATTGACCAGGCTGATCTCAAACTCCTGACCTCATGATCCGCCCACCTCGGCCTCCCAAAGTGCTGGGATTACAGGCATGAGCCACCGTGCCTGGCCCGTAAAATATTTTTAAAGTAAACCTAGGCCAGGTGAGGTGACTCATTCCTGTAATCCCAGCACTTTGGGAGGCCAAGGCAGGAGAATTGCTTGAGGCCCGGAGTTTAAGACCAGCCTGGGCAAAACAGCAAGACCCCATCTTACAAAAAATAAAAAAATTAGCCAGGTGTTAGTGGCACACGCCTGTAGTCCCAGCTACTCAGGAGGCTGAGGCAGGAGAATCACTTGATCCCAGGCGTTTAAGGTTGCAGTGAACTTTGATCATGCCACTGCACTCCAGCCTGGGTGAAAAAGCAAGATCCTATCTCTAAAGAATGCATGAATAAATTTGAAAACTTTTTTAAAAAGATAGGTGAAACAGGAAAGGTCACTTTGGAATAGGATGACCAGGTAAGACATTGTCAGAAGAGGTGTGGCTTGGCTGAACCCTGGAGGAAAGGCCGAATCTGCAAGTGGGGGCAGGAGAGCAAATGTCAGGTGTTGGGACTGTTGGGCCATGGTACTGTCATTGCTGATGAAAATCCAAGTCATAGGTTTGCTTTTGTTCATTATTAACGATACACACTTTCTCCCTGTTCCTTCCCAATCCTAGGTGTCGCTATTAAATTTGGCAAGTTTTCTGTGAAGGAAAATAAGCAGTTAGAGAAAAATGTGGAAGACTTTCTAGCCCTGACAGGCATCGAGAGCGCAGACAAGCTGCTGTACACAGACAGATATCCCGAGGAAAAATCTGCGATCACCAACTTAAAAGGAGACACTCGTTTAGATTGCACATTGGTAAGTTTAGAAACAATCACTCTTTGACCATCCACAGCCTTCCAGCCATAAACAAGATAACCTGTGGTAAGTGTTAGCACGGTACCTGGCCATTGTCTGCAGGCAGTGCACATTAACTGCTGTGATGGCTGATGATATTCTTTTTTTTTTTTTTTTTTTTTTGAGACAGAGTCTTGCTCTGTTGCCCAGGCTGGAGTGCAGTGGTGCAATCTTGGCTCACTGCAACCTCCATCTCTGGGGTTCAAACAATTCTCCTGCCTCAGCCTCCCGAGTAGCTGAGATTACAGGCACCTGCCACCACGCCTGGCTAATTTTTTATATTTTTAGTAGAGACAGGGTTTCTCCTTGTTAGCCAGGATGGTCTCCATCTCCTGACCTCATGATCCACCTGCCTCAGACTCCTAACCTGCTGGGATTACAGGTGTGAGCCACCTCACCCAACCCTGATGGTATTCTTATTGCCAGTCTCTACTTTTGGGGATTTGGAATGTGTTCATGTCTCCCAAGTTCAGTGTGAAACTTTGAATGATGAACTTTTGCCTTTCTTCCTTGGCAATAGTTACGGTTTTGGTTTCTCCTCCTGTTCCTTATTTATATTTTGTGTACGCTATGCAAAGCACATCCTTATACGCACCATGGTCTCCCACGTTTTTTAAGTGTGGCCATATGTGTGCTTTGTAACTGGAACTCTCCGACTGGAGGTGCTGCTTGTGAAGTTAGAAGGTCATGCTGTCATGGAGGATCAGAGCCAAAGCAAATCTCTCTTGGATTTAAAGAGGATAATTTCTTAGGTGTTCTGTGGGGGCCACGAAGAAAAACAGGCTAGTGCGCCCCGTTGAGGGATTATTTCACCTTAGAGTGAGAAAGTGAGAAAAGCTGATTTGGGAAAGATTTGTTGTTCATCTTCTGGAGAACTGTTACCCTGTATTCTCCACCTTAGTGTTCTCTTCCTCTTAATTCAAATCATGTTAAAATTACTTTGTCTTGTAAGGATTCTTTCCACAAATTGCATAGACGGGAAGCTGGAGCCTCGGGGTACTCAGCATTTAGTTTTCGGAGATCTCCAAGGAGACTGGTGATTGTGTATATCTGCTCTCCAAGACAGCTTTGTTCAGGACACAGGAAATCCCAGCCTTAACACGGGGCTTAGGATAGTTCATGTGGTTACAAGGGCTGTTCTGAGTTCCTTTTACAAGTGTGACTTCATGTCACGTGAGCCCCTCTGATCACCTTTCTTCTGACTTTAGGTAGGAACATTGCCCGGCCCTGGAAACTTATATACTATCGAGCAAAGAAGATGTTCGATGTCAACAATTACAAAGGCAGGTAAGAAAAAAGTCTTAGCAGCTTGAGACAGAACGTTTCTCTAGTCTTTGCTGATACCATAAATCAAAACATTCACAGCAATGGATTAACAGTAAAAATTATGAAGATTTGTGTGTGTGAAGCCAGATGGTGTGTCAAATGTGTGCATCTTCAAGGCCCTTTTCCATTCTCAGCTCTTTAGTGAAGCCTTAGTGACCTGTTTCCTGCATCTGCAGCTTTCTCTACACTTTTTCTTTAGCACTCCCCATACGCTGCCTCATGTGCTGTTACTCCTGTTTGCTCTGCTCTCTGCTTACTTCGTAATCTCCTTGTGAACCCAAACATCCCATCTTGACAGATGTTCTCTTCAGCACTTAGCAGAGTGCTGTGGGTTTTTAGTAACTATTTGAAGGTGGAGGTAAGCGCTGGGATTATTAGCTCCGTTAAATGCAGTTCAGTGGTATCAACCCAGGGTGCTTAACCCGGTTGTCATTCTCTCCTTCCTTTTCCCCAAATACAATGTCCGATTATAATGTGCTTCCAACATTCCACATTTAAAAACACACCAAACGTAGACCGAGTGTTTGGGTTAGCACGTTAGCACTCTGCTCAAGGACAGAAGGAGAAGCAGGAAGGTGTTAGCTTGGATTCCAAGAGCCCCCCAAAACTACCTTCTACTCAACTACTTGACCTCTCTCTGAGAGGCAGGTTTCTTAAATCTTCTGGTGGCAGCTGAGTTCTGCTTAGCTCTGTGATTGTAAACCAAGACATAGGGCATTACCTAAACTTCCAACCTTGATGTCACCTCAATTTCCTTTTTTTTTTTTTTTTTTTTTT
>NW_016814121.1:1315957-1318148 GCF_001698545.2 Rhinopithecus bieti
AAAAAAAAAAAAAAAAAAAAAAAATATCTTGAGTTCAAGGAAATATATTTTTTGTTTTGTTTTCATCACGCAATGCCCATGTAAAAAATATATTCTTAAAGTTCCTTTTATTAAAACCAGGTTAAAGTGAATTTTCCTATGACTACTAGGAAACTTAAAATCCATAAGAGGCTCGTATTATGTTTCTGTTGGGCAGTGCTGGTCTAGAGGAAGAGGCGTGAACAAGGGAGCCTGTGCATGTGTGAGTGCGGTTTGTGACCAGTGCTATGAAAGAGAAGCACAGTGTTCTCCAGGAGCAATCAACAGGGGGACTTCAGGTTAAGGGAGTCAGGGAAGCGTTCCCTGAAAATGCACCGTTTAAACTGCACTGGCGAGCGTGCAGGCACTGTCCAGGTGGGGTAGAGGAAAGCCATTTCCACCACAGGAGGCTCTGAGCTGAAGAAGGGCTAAGTGATTGCTCTGGCTGCTGTTCAGTTGAACCAGGCCTCTGGTCTCGGCTTCAGTGATTGATTGATAGGATGACCACCATTGAGAGGCCAACAGGAAATGAAGAGAGCTCTGACCGGGTTCCCTGACAGCCTACGCCATTTAGCTTTTCCCACGATTGCTGCGTACTGGGATGAGAATACCGTATTTAATCTGATAGTTAGTTTAAACTTGGGAAATGTTTTCCCTTTCTGTTAGGTATAGCGAAGGAGACACTGAGAAGTTAAAGATGTACCATTCTCTCCTTGGGAATGACTGGAAGACGATTGGTGAGATGGTGGCCCGAAGTAGCCTCTCCGTGGCCCTGAAGTTCTCGCAGATCAGCAGTCGTAAGTGGCAGCCACCAGTGCCCACCTCGCTGAAGAAATAAGCCCTGACAGGCCTGGTTCAGCCATAACTGATCCAATGCCCAGAAATCACCGCAGACCTGTCTTCTGCAAAAGCTCTGTGTGTTAAGCTATTCTCTATACTAATTCATTTGGTTTCCTCATGTATTCAGTGAAGCCATGCAACCTTTACCCACTAGGCTGATTTTTACCACACTTCAATAACTGTCCGTGCAAATGTAACTGCCAAGTGAACCCAAGAAACTGGTGGTGGGAGAGCCTGGGCAGAGGGTCACTTTCCCGCGGTGGCACGGGACACCTTGGGTGGGAGGAAGGCATGCAGTTCGTGCCTGTCAGGTGGGAACTTTTCTCAGAACCAGTGTTGGTGACCTCCTGTCTCTATCTCCTCTTTCTTAAAAGGTTTCCTTTAAGAAGACACTCCTTATCGGGTTTCTGTTTAGCACAGGGGCTCACATACTCCGGCCACACAGGTAGTGCCTTGCAGCCAGTTCTTCACATTTCCAAGAAATAAAGGAAAAATCTTGAATTTTTTTTTTTTTTTAATTTTGTGAACTCTAGATATCTTTTTTTCTTTCTTGGAAATCTCTTGATTTTTAAATTGTCATCCAAATTGTTATTGAGGGGAACATGTAACATTCTGTGGAATGTTACCAAAAGCACAGCCAAGCAGCTGCCAGTGTGAGACTCCTTACTTTCTAAGGCCTCAGTCTGTGTGTGACTGTGAATGTCTCTAGTGAAGAAGGGTGAGCCATCGATACTGTGGGCATCTGCCATAGATAATTGGCTTCAGAAATTCTCAAGTGCCTTCATCAAGTACTGTGTTGGTATCACTGTGGCTATTATTGTTACACTAGGAACTCTTGTCCAAGAGACATGTACATAACATAAAAGCCATGTGGCTGGCTTTTTTTCCCCATTAAACGTTTGGGAACCTCACAGTTTCATGCGGGAGACATTGTTCTCAGAAACAGGATGAACAACTGTTTTGAAATAAATAAACAAAACAATGCCTTAAGAAAGGACTTATTTAATAATTTCCGGCTTTAGTTCTTAAAAAGAATCCATGACCGGCCGGGTGCGGTGGCTCACGCCTATAATCCCAGCACTTTGGGAGGCCGAGGCGGGTGGATCACGAGGTCAGGAGATTGAGACCATCCTGGCTAACACGGTGAAACCCCGTCTCTAATAAAAAATACAAAAAATTAGCCGGGCGTGGTGGCGGGCGCCTGTAGTCCCAGCTACTCGGGAGGCTGAGGCAGGAGAATGGCGTGAACCTGGGAGGGGGAGCTTGCAGTGAGCCGAGATCGCACCACTGCACTCCAGCCTGGGCGACAGAGCGAGACTCCGTCTCAAAAAAA
>NW_016814121.1:1318548-1341605 GCF_001698545.2 Rhinopithecus bieti
TAACAACTTCTCTTTGGCTAGAGACAGAAACAGTTAAGAGGCGTCCATTTCTATTTTTCCTACCTTTCAATAAGGCTGACCTTGGCCCGCAGGGCATTAACGCCACAGTATATGCGCCGACCATTAGTCATCCTCTTGGTTAGAATTTCTGTCCTACATTAAAAGGAAGAAAAACACAGTTTAACACAGTTTACTTTCAAGGGTATAGTTTTCATTAAAATTTCCTATATTTTTCTCATCTAAATTGCTCTTATTCAGAACCAACTTCTAACTTTTTTTTTTTTTGAGACGGAGTCTGACTTTGTCACCCAGGCTGGAGTGCAGTGGCACGGTCTCAGCTCACTGCAACCTCCGCTGTTCAGGTTGAAGTGATTCTCCTGCCTCAGCCTCCCAAGCAGCTGGGATTACTTACAGGTGTGCACCACCATGCCTGGTTAATTTTTGTATTTTCAGTAGAGACAGGGTTTCATCATGCTGGCCAGGCTGGTCTCGAACTCCTGGCCTCAAGGGATCCACCTGCCTAGGCCTCCCAAAGTGTTGGGATCACAGGCATGAGCCATAGTGCCTGGCCCTCAATTATTTTGACTATTTATACACAGACAGGCATTGCTCTTATTACCATTACCAGCCTTGGAACATCAAATAAGACAAATTTAGTAAAGTGAGAAATGATTTGATGATTCCTCTAATGCCAAAGCTAGTGGCTGCAGGCTGACTGAAGTTTCTAGTAAAGGCAGTGACCCAATTAAAAAGATTTTAAAAGTACTTACCTTGAATAGCAAAATTTGTCACAATCTGATAGACAGATCATTAGCTGTTATATTTACATTCTTGGTAATGGAGATACATGATCCACACGCTGATCAACACCACTGTGGCTCTTAGTGAGAGCCATCCATGTTTACAGAGTTGAAATGTACCAATGGAGGTCATTTCAATGTTACACAAGGTAAACATACACTCAGAGTTTAAGTTTACTATTTTTTATCTCAAATTAATAGCTAAATCTTGCATGTTATCTTAATTATGTTGATCCTGAACCAGTACTACCCTTAATGATCACCATGTCCTCTTTTTAACATTGGTATGTCATCCTCCAATTGAGGCTTATAATTCACTCTTCCTTTTTTTTTTTGAGATGGAGTCTCGCTCTATTGCCCAGGCTGGAGTGCAGTGGCGCGATCTCGGCTCACTGCAAGCTCCACCTTCCGGGTTTACACCATTCTCCTGCCTCAGCCTCCCGAGTAGCTGGGACTACAGGCGCCCGCCACCTTGCCCGGCTAGTTTTTCATATTTTTTAGTAGAGACGGGGTTTCACCGTGTTAGCCAGGATGGTCTCGATGTCCTGACCTTGTGATCTGCCCGTCTCGGCCTCCCAAAGTGCTGGGATTACAGGCTTGAGCCACCATGCCCGGCCACAGCTCTGCCCTTCTAATGTGCTTTCTGCTTCTGTGGTTCCTCAGATGAAGTGAGGTAGGCGTGCTCCTGGCTACATCAGTCACATGGAGATAGTTTCAGTCCTGCTCTTGCCACACATTCTTTGCTGGATATAGGTTTTCCAGGACCTGGAGAGTCGCACAGCTGGATGTCCAGCTGCAGCGAACTCCTGAAACCAGTGGTTCTGCATGCTCATGACCCCCGACCTTGCACACGAAGGGCACTCAGTGGCTCCTGAATAATAAATAGTAGGAGTGAAATCCAGAGTAGGCATATTTTATGTTAAGAGCAGACTCCTAGATCACACTGCTTATATACCTTACAACTCCAGGGAAATAAACTCCAAAGAACAGGAAATGTTGAAGGAACCAGAGCTCTTTCTACTGTCTGTTTTCAGCTAAAAGAAGGAAGAGTGAGGGCCGGGCATGGTGGCTCATACCTGTAATTCCAGCACTTTGGGAGACTGAGGCAGGTGGATCACAAGGTCAGGAGTTCGAGACCAGCCTGGCCAACATAGTGAAACCCTGTCTCTACTAAAAATACAATAAAATTAGCCGGCATGATGATGGGCATCTGTAATCCCAGCTACTCAGGAGGTTGAGGCAGGAGAATTGCTTGAACCTGGGAGGCGGAGGTTGCAGTGAGCCGAGATCGCGCCATTGCACTCCAGTCCCAGCAATAGTGCAAGACTCCGTCTCAAAAAAAAAAAGGAAGAGTGAATTATAAGCCTCAATTGGAGGATGACATACCAATGTTAAAAAGAGGACATGGTGATCATTAAGGGTAGTACTGGTTCAGGATCAACATAATTAAGATAACATGCAAGATTTAGCTATTAATTTGAGATAAAAAATAGTAAACTTAAACTCTGAGTGTATGTTTACCTTGTGTAACATTGAAATGACCTCCATTGGTACATTTCAACTCTGTAAACATGGATGGCTCTCACTAAGAGCCACAGTGGTGTTGATCAGCGTGTGGATCATGTATCTCCATTACCAAGAATGTAAATATAACAGCTAATGATCTGTCTATCAGATTGTGACAAATTTTGCTATTCAAGGTAAGTACTTTTAAAATCTTTTAATTGGGTCACTGCCTTTACTAGAAACTTCAGTCAGCCTGCAGCCACTAGCTTTGGCATTAGAGGAATCATCAAATCATTTCTCACTTTACTAAATTTGTCTTATTTGATGTTCCAAGGCTGGTAATGGTAATAAGAGCAATGCCTGTCTGTGTATAAATAGTCAAAATAATTGAGGGCCAGGCACTATGGCTCATGCCTGTGATCCCAACACTTTGGGAGGCCTAGGCAGGTGGATCCCTTGAGGCCAGGAGTTCGAGACCAGCCTGGCCAGCATGATGAAACCCTGTCTCTACTGAAAATACAAAATTAACCAGGCATGGTGGTGCACACCTGTAAGTAATCCCAGCTGCTTGGGAGGCTGAGGCAGGAGAATCACTTCAACCTGAACAGCGGAGGTTGCAGTGAGCTGAGACCGTGCCACTGCACTCCAGCCTGGGTGACAAAGTCAGACTCCGTCTCAAAAAAAAAAAAAGTTAGAAGTTGGTTCTGAATAAGAGCAATTTAGATGAGAAAATATAGGAAATTTTAATGAAAACTATACCCTTGAAAGTAAACTGTGTTAAACTGTGTTTTCTTCCTTTTAATGTAGGACAGAAATTCTAACCAAGAGGATGACTAATGGTCGGCGCATATACTGTGGCGTTAATGCCCTGCGGGCCAAGGTCAGCCTTATTGAAAGGTAGGAAAAATAGAAATGGACGCCTCTTAACTGTTTCTGTCTCTAGCCAAAGAGAAGTTGTTAACCCAGCAGAGTCTGCAGTGAGATTGCCAAGGTCCAAATCCCTGTTCCAGCACTTCTCGCATGTATGACCTACCCGTCTGAGTCTCGGTTTACTCATCTTCACTCATCTACTGAGGATGACGATAATCATACCTACCTCTTAGTGCTTTCAGGAGGATAAAAGAAAATAACATGTGAAACGTACTGTGTACTCCATGTAATTATTTTAGTCTTTGAAGCATATCATGTGGATAAAATTATTTACGCCCATTGGAAAATGGGGGCAAATGATTCAGACAGAGCCCTCCTGTGCTCCAGCATGAGCTTGTTGGTGTCATCCTTGCTTGTCTTTGGTTTTGTCTTTGAGTTCCTGGTCCATGCAGGGTCCCCGCTAAAGTGTTGAAGGGTGACGAGGAAAAGGGAGACATGGGCCCGTTTTGTGATGCCTGTGAGACTAATGGACCTGGCCCATGTCGACTGAGGAACAGCAAAGAGCAGCAGAAGCCTGTGGGTTCTGGCCCTGCTGTCCGCCTTCTTGCCCTCTGCCTCACGCGTGAGCCCTGCCTAAGGCTCACTGTGGGTTTCCTGATCCTCCTATGCCCCTGCCCAGTCTTCCCTGCTAGAGAGACAGCATAGATTAGCAGATCCAAGAGCGCATCTCAAGTCAAACAGGCCTGGGTTCCAGTGTTGGCCCCACCTATTAGTCATGCAATCTGGAGCCCATGACTGAGTCTCTTGGCACTGTTTCCCTGTCTGTAGGTCGGGGGGAGGGTTACTGTAAATGAATTTGTGCACTTTAAGGTCTTAACTGGCTCAGTGTGGTGCCTCGTGCCAATAATCCCAACACTGGGAGGCCAGGAAGATTGCTTGAGCCCAGGAGTTTGAGACCAGCCTGAGCAACATGTGGAGACTGTCTCTACAAAAAATATCTAAAAAATTAGCCAGGTATGGTGCCACGTGCTTATGGTTCCAGCTTCTTGAGAGGCTGAGGTGGGAGAGTTGCTTGAGCCCAGGAGGTTGAGGCTGCAGTGAGCCATGATCACGCCACTGCAGTCCAGCCAGGGTGACACAGCGAGACCCAGTATTTTATAAAAAGACCTTCACAATGTCTGTCACATAGTACAGATGTCCTCTTACTGTGTGTCTATGTTGAATGATGAGGTGGTGTTTTTTGCTGTGAGAAAGCAACATGGAAGGCCGGGCGCGGTGGCTCAAGCCTGTAATCCCAGCACTTTGGGAGGCCAAGACGGGCGGATCACGAGGTCAGGAGATCGAGACCATCCTGGCTAACCCGGTGAAACCCCGTCTCTACTAAAATACAAAAAACTAGCCGGGCGAGGTGGCGGGCGCCTGTAGTCCCAGCTACTCGGGAGGCTGAGGCAGGAGAATGGCGTGAACCCAGGAGGTGGAGCTTGCAGTGAGCTGGGATCCGGCCACTGCACTCCAGCCTGGGCGACAGAGCGAGACTCTGCCTCAAAAAAAAAAAAAAAAAAAAGAAGAGAAAGCAACATGGTTTGGTGAGACACACAAAGGGCTCAGAAGGAGGAGAGAGGTCTTTTCAGCCCATCTCTGCAGCCCACCAACTCACTGACCTGGATTAACCTTGGGCTGGGATGCTGACCTCACTGTGCATGTGTAATGAGGGAGCTGGAATGGGGCGAAAGCATGGATACCTTCCAGCTCTTAACACTCCACGTGTCCATGAAGATGGCTATCATGCTGATTTTTGCTTGAAAATTTAATTTTTATTTTTTCTCACAGGTTGTATGAAATAAATGTGGAAGATACTAATGAAATAGACTGGGAAGATCTTGCTAGTGCCATAGGGTAAGACCATTTGTTTAATATTAAACTAATTAAAATATAGAGATGACTTAATAAATATAATAACTCTCTATCATCTTACAGGGCTGATAATGATGCTACATTTGGAATTTTGTATAAGTGGTGCTTAAAATTCAGTGTACTTGGTGAAACCCTGTCTCTACTAAAAATACAAAAAATTAGCCGGGTGTGGTGGCGGGCACCTGTAGTTGCAGCCACTTGGGAGGCTGAGGCAGGGGGCGCCTGTAGTCCCAGCTACTCGGGAGGCTGAAGCAGGGGAATGGCGTGAACCCAGGAGGTGGAGGTTGCAGTGAACCAAGATCGTGCCACTGCACTCCAGCCTGGGTGACAGAGCGAGACTCCGTCTCAAAAAAAAATTAAAAAATTCAGTGTATTTGCTAGGAAACCAATTTGTTAGTGCAGAGGAAACAATAATTTTAGGAGCAATGTATATGGAAAGGCTGTGAGCTGCTAGGTAGATCAGGTTTTCATCACATTAAATACATCATTAGTTGGATATGTTTCTGATTTTTCTTCTCTTTTTTTAGTGTCACATAGATCATCACGCCTCAGGAGTTTTGTGATGCCAGATTTTAGCTAGAGCATAATACCGATGGCCCACCCACCTCCTTCCCATTTCAGTTTTCCAGTGGAAAAATAATTGTGTAAGGAAGTATTACCATGTAGTCTAGTTGACCTTGGCAGGCATTGGAGGTGATATTATAGGTACTTTAGTAACAATGGAGTGAATTTTCCCAGTACATACCTTTTATCAGTTCCAATTATTGAAAAATCAAAGGTTCAGAATTACTGTTCACCCACCAAATACGAGTGCCTATATGCCAGGCATTTTTCTAGGCTCTGGGGATACAGCATTGAACAAAAACCAAGTTCCTTGCCTGGTAGAGTGTTCATTCTGCTGACACAAATACCAAGTTTTGTATAGTACAGAATTAACCTAAAAACCACATTGATGATAATGATACCAAACTAATAATAATTACTGACTACCTTCTGTATACCAGGCGCAAAACGTAGTGATGAATAAGGACTTTAGGAACTCACATTTAGTTCTGGGAAGAGACTGTAAACAAATAAGCTCATTTCAGACAGCATGGTACCAAAAAGAAAACAAAAATAGAGCAGAAGGGACTGGGGGCAATCAGGGTGGTTAGGGAAGACTTTGGAAGCAGAAGCGGTAGCAGGGTAGCCATGCGGGGATGAGACTGAAGGGTGTTCGGACGGAGTAGTGAATGCAGACACCTTGAGCCAGCGCTGGCTGGGCACATTCAGGGGACTGGAAAGGGGCCAGGTGGCCCAGGACAGTGAGTAAAATGATGGTAGCAGTGGGCTGGGTGGGTCTGCAGGCCAGACTCCCACGCCTCAGGGGACTCCAGACAGTTGACAACACAGCACACGCTCTAGACATCCAGGAGTTCCAGTGACCTTTGTGTACCCAATTTGAAACTTTGTAAGCACTAGCAATTCTCTGGTTTTCAGCCCAGCTCTCACTTCAAAATCATCTGGGGAACTTTTAAAAAATACAAGTGCCACATGAATGGGGATTGGTCTGGCGTAGGGGGTCTGGCTTCGCATGAATGGGATTGGTCTGGTGTGGGGTCTGGCCGTCGGGATAGTTCAGAGCTCCAGGTGACTGATGTGCTACCCTGCCGAGACCCCGTGCTTTAGCGCTGGTTAAATGACTTGGTTGGTTCCCAGTTAGAACATTTTAGTTGTGTGTAACAATTCAAATACAGAACTGAGTATCATGCCCCACCTGTAAGGAAAAAGGACTTGACTGGTCAGTTTGATTTTACCTTTTTTTTTGGAATAGGTAATAGATTACGTAGTCCATAATTGAAGAAACATAGGCCAGGCACGGTGGCTCTTGCCTGTATTCCCAGCACTTTGGGAGGCCAAGGTGGGCAGGTCACCTGAGGTCAGGAGTTCAAGACCAGCCTGGCCAACATGGTTCAACTCCATCTACAAAAATACAAAAATTAGCCGGGCATGATGGCAGGTGCCTGTAGTCCCAGCTACTCAGGAGGCTGAGGCAGGAGAATTGCTTAAACCTAGGAGGCAGAAGTTGCAGTAAGCCGAGATCGTGCCATTGCACTCCAGCCTGGGCACAGAGCAAGACTCCATCTCAAAAAAAAAAAAAAAAGAAAAGAAAAAAGAAACATGAAAGGAAACACAGTGAAAAGTGTCCCCTCACCACTCACCGGCCACACAGCCCTGCAGGAAACCAGTGTCTATTTCCCAGAGATGGTTTATGCAAAATGTCCGCAGGATCTGAGTAATGTCCTGATGGCTAATGTTGGCTATTTATACCTACTTTCTTTTTTTACTCCTTGAATAGGAGTTACCAGAGATTGTCTTTTCAAAACACCAGCTTTGATTGCATTGACCCTATCTTGTGAGTTTTCTAATGTCAGCTCCTTATCACACCCTCCCTTCAGCTCTCTTTGAGTTTATCTTGCTGCTGTTTTTCAACTTCTTGAGATGGGTTCTTAGCTCATTTGCCATTTTTCTTTCTTTGTAATATACATTTAAGGCCATATGTTTTCTTCTAAGTACTGCTTTATTAGCAATGCCCAATTCTTTTTTCAGAAACTTTATTAGGAAAATTTTAGACAGATAACAAAATAAACGAACCTTCATGTTCCCATCACCCCAATTTAGCAACTGTCAAAAGCCAGCCATCCTTACTAAACATCTACATTCACTCCCTCCAATTATTGTTATCTTTTTTGGTAAATTTTACATACTTTGCAGCCTTAGTACCTTTCAAAATTCAAATAATTCTAGTAATTCCATTTAGAATCAAGTAATTCCATTTCTAGAACTATATTCTACAAAACAACTTCACACATCCATGAAATGACTTGTATACAAAGTAACTGACTGCAAAATAGGGGACTGGCTATATATATTTTTTACCCATACAGTGAAATTCTTTTTTTTTTTTTTTTTTTTGAGACAGAGTCTCGCTCTGTCGCCCAGGCTGGAGTGCAGTGGCACCATCTCTGCTCGCTGCATGCTCTGCCTCCTGGGTTCACGCCATTCTCCTGCCTCAGCCTCCCAAGTAGCTGGGACTACAGGCGCCCACCACCACGCCCGGCTAATTTTTTGTATTTTAGTAGAGACGGGGTTTCACCGTATTAGCCAAGATGGTCTCGATCTCCTGACCTCGTGATCCACCCGCCTCGGCCTCCCAAAGTGCTGGGATTACAGGCGTGAGCCACCGCGTCTGGCCACAGTGAAATTCTTTATAGCTACCAAAAAGAATGAGAAAGCCCCTCAGTGATGGGGCACAGAGAGCGCCAAGACACAGTCTTGGGTGAGGAAACACTGCGTGGGTCGCAGGGTGGCATGCCAGCGCCACAGAACAGGAAAGCTGCGATGTGTGTGTTTATTCGAGACTTCCAGTCTCTGTGCTCTGGACCAAATAAATCAGACCAGCCCTCCCTGCAGCCCACCTGCCACCGAAGACACTCAGGAAAGGCAAATGAAATGTGTGCAAAGTCTCTTAAAGGCTTCAAAAAGCTAAACAAGTTGTAAGAATAACAGAAAGAACCCCGCATCCCCTTCACCCAGAGTCGCCTCTTCTGAACATTCTGCTACATTAACTTTATCATCCCTGTCCCCCTCCTCCAAAGGAATACGGTTTTTCCCATAACCATTCAAGAGTTAGTGGCAGATACCACTTCCCAAGCTATGATGTTATTTTACATCACCACAGTACAATTGAGAATCAGGAAGTTTCACAATGATATAGTACCACCCTCTAAAACATAGTCCACATTCAGATTTCACCAGTCCTCCCAGTGATGTCCTTGGTAGCATTTCCCCTCTTTAACTGTACCATTTCCTTAGTGTCCTTTTTTTTGTTTGTTTTTTTTTTTGGAGACAACCGTCTCACTCTGTTGCCCAGGCTGGAGTGCAATGACGTGATCTCGGCTCACTGCACCCTCCGCCTCCTGGGTTCAAGCAATTCTTGTGCCTCAGCCATCTGAATAGCTGGAATTAGAGGCATGCACCACCCTGCCTGGCTAAATTTTTTTTTTTTTTTTCAATTACTTAATTTTCTTTCTTTCTTTTTTTTTTTTTTTTTGAGACAGATTTTCACTCTTGTTGCCCAAGCTGGAGTGCAACAGCATGATCTCAGTTCCCTGCAACCTCCACCTTCTGGGTGCAAGCAGTTCTCCTGTCTCAGCCTCCGAGTAGCTGGGATTACAGGTAACTGCCACCACACCTGGCTAATTTTTGTATTTTTAATAGAGACAAGGTTTCACCATGTTGGCTAGGCTGGTCTCAAACTCCTGATGTCAAGTGATCCACCCACTTCAGCCTCCCAAATTGCTGAGATTACAGGCATGAGCCACCACACCCAACCTTTTGTGTGTGTGTGTGTGTGTGTGTGTGTGTGTATTTTTAGTAGAGATGGAGTTTCGCCATGTTGCCCAGGCTAGTCTTGAACTCCTGGCCTTAAGTGAAGAGATGGGGTTTTGCCATGTTGTCCAGGCTAGTCTTGAACTCGTGGCCTTAATCCCTCTCAAAGTGCTGGTATTACAGATGTGAGCCACCATGCGTGGCCTTCCTTACTGTCTTTTAATCTGTGAAGATCGTCCATCTTTGCTGTTGATGGTAGTGAAATATTGGAGGTATACAGGCTAGGTGTTTTGTCGAATGTCCGCAGTTGACACTTGTCTAGTATTTCCTCTTGAGGAGATTCAGGCTGTGTCCTTCTGGCAGGAGGACAGCATATTCCTGATGTTTTCTATCACTGCATTATGTCATGAGGCACATGATTCTCGTTTTGATTATTTGGCTAAGGCAGCATCTGCCTCTTTTCCCCACTGTATAAAAATACTGGTTCTTCCTTTGGTGGCAAGAAATGGCTGTGGGGAGACATTCTGAGACTATATAAAGATCCTGTTTCTCTTTAAGCTTCTGTCAGTTTCCTTGTGGTTTTCATTTGCATTTCTCATCTGTGAAGTGAGATTGAACATGGCTCTTGTGTTTATAAGCTGTCTCTCTTTACCTTCACTGTGAGCCTTCACTGTACATAGCTCTTGCATTTTAATCAGTTCCTGTGATTGGAGAGGCCACCACTCTCGATATCTGAACTTAACTGCTTGCTAAGTAAGGGAGAGCTGGGCTGCAGCGCACAGGCCCTCTGCGTGTTGTCGAGCATCATGGGGCTCAGGGATCAGTGACTTTCAGATGCAGGGATGTTGAGGGATTGCTTGGCCTTTGGTTTTGGAAGGTAGACAGTAGGGTGAGGCTGCTGCAGCCTGTCTGACTTCCAGAAGTGTGGCTACTGGTGTGAGGTCCCATTGGTCCATTAGGAAAGGTTTTGTTTTGTTTCTAGTCAATATTCTGTGGAACCATTAAGAAGGATTTAAACTGGTTCTCGTGGTTAGTCATTTATGGTTTGGGATTATAACCAAACAAGAAAGGATACTCTGTCTCTTCCTTCTTGAATGTGGAGAATTGGAAACTCTCAGTCCAGGCCCTGCCAGGATTCACAGATACATGCCGTGGTCCCAAAGCCTTTTCTTTTCTAGCTCATCTGAGGGTCAGGGTACCTACTCTTCAGCACCATAGGCCCCAAGCAGGGAGGGTGCCAGGTGCTTTGAAGGAGGTGACGCTGATGTGCACCCCACCAGCTCCCATCTTGAGAACGACTTACATTGACAAAGCCCTTTATAATGTCAAACCACTTTTAAAAAATTCAGCTTTCCGGCCGGGCGCGGTGGCTCACGCCTGTAATCCCAGCACTTTGGGAGGCCAAGGCAGGTGGATTGCTTGAGGTCAGGAGTTTGAGACCAACCTGCCCAACATGGTGAAACCCTATCACCCCATCTTTACTAAAATGCAACAATTAGCTGAGCGTGGTGGCAGGCACCGGTAATCCCAGCTAGTGGGGAGGCTGAGGCAGAATTGCTTGAACCCGGGAGATGGAGGCTGCAGTGAGCCGAGATTGCGTCACTGCACTCCAGCCTGAGCGACAGAGCCAGGCTCCGTCTCAAAAAAAAAAAAAAAAAAACACTTTTCCATTAAATTTGTGTTTACTTTGTGACATTTCTTTAAATCACATCACTTGTAAAATTAAAATGGGTTTTTATGGTTTTAAGTAAAACTACATGTTTAAAAACTGATTATTAAGCTGGGTATGGTGACACATGCCTGTTGTCCCAGCTACTCTGGAGGCTGAGGTGGGAGGATCGCTTGAGCCTGGGAAACAGAAGTTGCAGTGAGCCGAGATCACACCACTGCACTCCAGTCTGGGTGACAGAGTGAGACCCTGTCTCAAAAAAATAAATAAAAATAAATAAAAGGGCCCCACGAAATCCAGGCCGGGGGTAACTGAGGAACTGATTATCTATTTAAGATTTACAAATCTCAAAACTCTAAGATAGAGACTGTGGCATCTAGTCAAATCCTGTTTGAAACACTAGATACTCTCAAAGTTTTAATAACAAAATGGTAAAAATTATATTGAAGGTTCAGTCTCCTGAGATTCTTAAAAACTTCTTTTTTTTTTTTTCGAGACGGAGTCTTGCTCTGTCGCCCGGGCTGGAGTGCAGTGGCCGGATCTCAGCTCACTGCAGGCTCCGCCTCCCGGGTTTACCCCATTCTCCTGCCTCAGCCTCCCGAGTAGCTGGGACTACAGGCGCCCGCCACCTCGCCCGGCTAGTTTTTTGTATTTTAGTAGAGACGGGGTTTCACCGTGTTAGCCAGGATGGTCTCGATCTCCTGACCTTGTGATCCACCTGCCTCAGCCTCCCAACGTGCTGGGATTACAGACGTGAGCCACTGCGCCCGGGCCAATGAAAGCATTTCTTACCATTTTGGTGTATTTTTTTCTTTTTTCCCCCTTTTTTTTTTGAGACGGAGTCTTGCTCTGTCGCCCAGGCTGGAGTGCAGTGGCCGGATCTCGGCTCACTGCAAGCTCTGCCTCCCAGGTTCACGCCATTCTCCTGCCTCAGCCTCCCGAGCAGCTGGGACTACAGGCGCCCGCCACCATGCCCGGCTAATTTTTTTTTTTGTATTTTTAGTAGAGACGGGGTTTCACCGTGTTAGCCAGGATGGTCTCGATCTCCTGACCTCATGATCCGCCCGTCTCAGGCCTCCCAAAGTGCTGGGATTACAGGCTTGAGCCACCGCGCCCGGCAGATTCTTAAAAACTTCTTTGTGAATGATATAAGCAGGATTTAAGGATAGCATCTCCACCTAATGAGGTGTAACACTTGCTTAGTTTTAAAATGTCCAGATCAATGATTGTTATTTCTCGAAGCATGGGCTTGGGTCTGCAGCATGTTGGGTGCACAGCATTATGGGAAGGGGAAAGGCACAGGCTGCCTCAGAGCTGGGGTTTCAGAGTGAGACACATTTGGCATAGAGTCCAGGGGCTCCACTTCAAGTCTGTGGGCAATTGTTACCTCTTTGTCTGAGCCTTTTGTTTCCTCATCTGCATGATGGCCTAATAGGCCATCAGGAGGGCTAAAGGAGATAATGGGCCAGGTGCAGTGGCTCATGCCTGTAGTCCCAGCACTTGGGAGGCCAAGGCGGGTGGATCACCTGAAGTCAGGAGTTCAAGACCAGTCTGGCCAGCATGGTGAAACCCTGTCTCTACTAAAAATACAAACGTTTAGCCCGGCGTGGTAGCGGGCACCTGTAATCCCAGCTACCCAGGAGGCTGAGCCAGGAGAACAACTTGAACCCTGGAGGCAGAGGTTGCAGTGAACCGAAAATGTGCCTCTTCACTCCAGCCTGGGTGACAGAGCAAGACTCCATGCCCCCCAAAATAAAGAAGATAATACAAGAAAAAGACATAGTCTGGTACCTGGCACATACGTTCTCAGCTAGTGGTTACTGTAATGAAGAGGTTGGAAGAATCATCACCTTTTACCTCTACATACTTAACAGATCAAATTCTTCATGCTAATTATTTTAACTACTGGATTAGTTGTTTTTTAATGTTCCCCTTTTATTAGGAAAAGGTGCCCAAAAGTTAAGTTAGTGGTTTTACTGTAAAAAACAATTAAAGAGCCAGGCACGGTGGCTCAAGCCTGTAATCCCAGCACTTTGGGAGGCTGAGACGGGTGGATCACGAGGTCAGGGGATCAAGACCATCCTGGCTAACACGGTGAAACCCCATCTCTACTAAAAAATACAAAAAACTAGCCAGGCAAGGTGGCGGGCCCCCGTAGTCTAGCTACTCGAGAGGATGAGGCGGGAGAATGGCGTAAACCCGGGAGGCGGAGCTTGCAGTGAGCTGAGATCCGGCCACTGCACTCCAGCCCGGGCGACAGAGCAAGACTCCGTCTCAAAAAAAATAAAAAATAAAAAACAATAATTTCTGACCCACTTACTGTAAATTGAAATGTATTGTAAATTGAAAATGTACCAAAACCTCGTAAGCATCTGCTTTTTTTAGCTTTGTAAAATAAACATCAGGGAACATCTGTCTTTGAATTGTGACCAATACGTATGTGTCCTGAGTGTAATGATTAAGAGGGTAGGATCTGGAATCACACTACCTGCTGAAGTCTCTGCTCTATCCCTGATTAGCCGTGTGAGCTTGGGCAACTTCTCTGTGTCTCAGTTTCCTCATCTCTCCAGCACCAGGGAGAGAGTGGTAACTCCCTCCTTGAGTTGTCGCGAGGATTATTTATTGCTGCAGTTAACGTGCTTAGGCAGGGCTGAGCACCAGGTAAGCATCAGCACATTGGCCAGCATTATACTTTGCCTTCTCGACTAGTGATACAAGTTATTTTAATTTAAACAGAATCCATTCTATACTACTGATTCTTTTTCCCCTTTACGTTTTTTAAACCAAATAAACAGTAGCTTTCCATCTTCCACAAAAATTGTGTCATATTTGTATCACACATGTATGGTGATCTTATTTTATGTAAAGCTATAAACCTCACCTGAATAAATGTACTTACTACACTGGATTGAAATCATAGATTTTAAACTAACTTACTTTTATCTTTTCTTTCCTTTTCTAAAGTGATGTTCCTCCATCTTATGTTCAAACTAAATTTTCTAGGCTGAAAGCTATCTATGTTCCATTTTGGCAGAAAAAGACTTTTCCAGGTTAGTATTCTTAATATTTATATGGCTAAGAACATGGCGTTTGGTGCCACATGCTGGTAATGAAAGTCACCTAGGCAAGCGACTGGACTTACAGCCTCAGCTTCATCAGCTGCAAAATGGTGGAAACAGGCAGGTGTAATCCCTACATGGCAGGACTTCCCGAAGTCCTAAATGAGGTCATGAACGTGTACGGTGTGGTCATCCCGGTGCTTGACACTTAGTGACCACTCTGTAAATAGCTGAGTCCTGCTGGTGTTGCCATCACACACTCATGTGCACACAGCACATGCACACGACATGCCTGTGCACCACACCACATGCATGCACTCACACACACCACATGCACGTACACACATACACATGCACATACACACGGAAGCATACACACGTTCCGGAAAGAATGAAAGACACCCAGTTCCTTCTTTGTAGCCATTTGTGGATGTTTTCGATTTGTAAGTCCCAAACTCAGATCATCAGAGCCATGTGAGGAACTTGTTAAAAACACAAATTCTAGCCGGGCGCGGTGGCTCAAGCCTGTAATCCCAGCACTTTGGGAGGCTGAGACGGGCGGATCATGAGGTCAGGAGATTGAGACCATCCTGGCTAACACGGTGAAACCTCGTCTCTAGTAAAAATAAAAAAACTAGCCGGGCGAGGTGGCGGGCGCCTGTAGTCCCAGCTACTCGGGAGGCTGAGGCAGGAGAATGGCGTAAATCCGGGAGGCGGAGCTTGCAGTGAGCTGAGATCCGGCCACTGCACTCCAGCCCGGGCGACAGAGCGAGACTCCGTCTCAAAAAAAAACAAAACAAAACAAAACAAAAAAACACAAATTCCTGGCCAGATGCAGTGGCTTATGTCTGTAATCCCAACACTTTGAGAGGCCAAGGTGGGAGGATCACCTAAGACACGGAATTCAAGACCATCCTGGGCAACATAGAGAGACCCTCCCCCCCTCCACACACACCCCTATCTCTACAAAAAATACAAAAATTATCCGGGAATGGTGGTGCATGTCTGTGTTCGCAGTTACTTGGGAGGCTGAGGTGGGGGGATTGCTTGAGCCTGGGAGTTCCAGGCTGCAGTGAGTGTGATCACACCACTGCACTCCAGCTGGGGTGACACAGCGAGACCCTATCCCAAAAAAAAAAAAAAAAAAAAATACAGATTTCTGGGCCTCATTTCAGATCTACCAATTCCTAGTCTCTAGACCGAGTCCAGAGCCTGGATTTTCACTAACAAACTTGCAGGCCTGTGCTCTCTCTCAGTATCTGCGCAGCACTGGTGTTTCTCCTGGGCCCACCATTTGGATGATATCGTATCCTGGGCTGTGATGAAATGCGTCTTTGCGTTCAGCAGACATCACTACCCGGGTTTGAATCCTTATGAACTCCATGGCCTTGGGCAAGTCTCTTAATGTTTGTATGCCTTGGTTTCCTCAATTGAAAACAAGTTAAAATAGTGCCTAACTCTGTAGCATTTTTGCAAGGATTGAAGAAGTGAATGTGAGTAAACCAATTGGAACCAGAGAAGTGAATGTGAGTAAACCGATTGGAACCAGACCTTACACACAGCAATAACAGGAGCAGTTCATAGTCATTACCAGTCTCCTGTATGCCTCAACTGTGATAAGAGGCCTTGTATAGACAGATAATTGCACAATTAAATTTCTTTTCTGTAGAGATCATCGACTACCTTTATGAGACGACTCTACCTTTGCTTAAAGAAAAGTTAGAAAAGATGTTGGAGAAAAAAGGCACTGAAATCCAGACTCCTGCACCACCCAAGCAAGTTTTCCTGTTTCGAGACATCTTTTATTATGAAGACGATAGTGAAGGAGAGGACATATAAAAAGAAAGTGAAGGTCAGGCGCCGTGGCTCACGCCTGTGATTCCAGCACTTTAGGAGGCTGAGGCTAGTGAGTCATCTGAGATCAGGAGTTCAAGACCAGCCTGATCAACATGGTGAAGACCTGTCACTACTAAAAATGCAAAAATTAGCCGGGTGTGGTGGTACTCACCTGTAATTTCAACTTGGTAGGCTGAGGCAGGAGAATCACTTGAACCCAGGAGGCGGAGGTTGCAGTGAACCAAAGTCGCACCACCGCATGAGAGAGAGATTACTATTTCTTGTCCCTTTTTATCAGTTTGATTATATTTATATATATGTGTTAGTAAATCTGTTTTCAGTATTGATGTTTAATAAAGAATGTACAATGGCCAGAGTTCTACTCTTTCCTCTAGAGCATTAAAATGTATTGTCATTCATATTAAAGTGTATTTGAATGTGAAAAGAAAGAGGAACATATGAATTGATTTAATAAATAATTACAACTAACGGTTTTATTAAAGGACAAAAGTTTCACAAATCCCTCTAATTGTAGCAGAGAATAGGGTCACATTCTATGAACATTTCATTACGTGAGTTCAGCTATATGGGTACTGAATGAAAATGAGAGTTAACAATTTCAGAAAAGTATGTGCCCTTCCGCTGTGTTTCCAGTTGTTTAGATGTGTGCTCTCCATGTATATATGTATCACATTCGTGTTAGGTGGAAGTTGTGAATCAAGTTCCCTCAAACTGGTCTCTTTCCCTTGTACCTGTCATAGTGTACATAGCTCATCTTCCTGAGTTTGATTCTAGTGTTCAAAGATAAGTATTTTTCATATAAGATGTCCTGTCAAAGCAAGTCACTGAACTTACCTGGTATTTAACTGAAAACAAACAAAAAACAGCAATCTCTTCCATTGCTTGTAAAAAAAACTGGCTTAGGCCAGGCACAGTGGCTCACGTCTATAATCCCAGCACTTTGGGAGGCCAAGGCAGGAGTATCACTTGAGCCCAGGAGTTCGAGACCAGCCTGGCAACATAGTGAGAACTTGTCTCTATAAAAAGGAAGGAAGGGGCCGGGCGTGGTGGCTCATGCCTGTAATCCCAGCACTTTGGGAGGCCGAGGTGGGCAGATCACAAGATCAGGAGATCGAGACGATCCTGGCTAACACGGTGAAACCCCATCTCTACTAAAAATGCAAAAAAAAAAGGAAGGAAGGGAGGAAGGGGTGGGAGGACAGGAGGGGAGGGGACACTCTGTTATATTTATCGAAAGGTGCTAGCCAGGTGTGGTAGTGCAGCCTATGGTCTTAGCTACTCAGGAGGCTGAGGTGGGAGGATCACTTGAGCTCAGGAGTTTGAGGCTGTAGTGAGCTGTGATGGCACCATGTACTCCAGCCTGGGGGACAGAGACAGACCAGACACTTAAAAGAAAAAAAAATGTGTCAGGCAGTCAGGCACAACTCCTGTAGGATATTCAAAGATCATTTCAATGGTGGACTAATGGTGGACCTATTCCCATCAATCAGGAAAGCAGAACCACCCTAGATTATTGTTTTCCTTTTTCTTTTTTTTTTTTTTTTTTTGAGACGGAGTCTTCGCTCTGTCACCCAGGGCTGAGTGCAGTGGCCCAGATCTCAGCTCACTGCAAGCTCCGCCTCCCCCGGGTTCACGCCATTCTCCTGCCTCAGCCTCCTGAGTAGCTGGGAACTACAGGCCCACCACCGTCGCCGGTAGTTTTTTGTATTTTTAGTAGAGACAGGGTTTCACCGTGTTAGACCCCAGGATGGTCCCCCGTCTCCTGACCTCGGTGATCGCCCGTCTCGGCCTCGCCAAAGTGCCCGGGGATTTACAGGGCTTGAAGCCACGCGCCCGGCCCCACCCTAGAATATTTCAAATGGAAAGAAACTTAATATAAATTTTATGTCCTTTTGAGGGCAATTTGGTAAGATACATCAAAGCCTGAAGAGGCCAGGCACAGTGGCTCACACCTGTAATCCTAGCACTTTGCGAGGCCAAGGCGGGCAGATCACCTGAGGTCAGGAGTTAAGAGACCAGCCTGGCCAACATGATAAAACTCCATCTCTACCAAAAAAAAAAAAATGAAAATTAGCTGGGCATGGTGGTGTCTGCCTGTAATCCCAGCTACTTGGAGGCTGAAGCAAGAGAATCACTTGGGCCGGGCGCGGTGGCTCAAGCCTGTCATCCCAGCACTTTGGGAGGCCGAGACGGGCAGATCACGAGGTCATGAGATCAAGACCATCCTGGCTAACACGGTGAAACCCCGTCTCTACTAAAAAATACAAAAAAAATACTAGCCAGGCGAGGTGGCGGGTGCCTGTAGTCCCAGCTACTTGGGAGGCTGAGGCAGGAGAATGGCGTAAACCCAGGAGGCAGAGCTTGCAGTGAGCTGAGATCCAGCCACTGCACTCCAGCCCAGGCGACAGAGCGAGACTCTGTCTCAAAAAAAAAAAAGAGAATCACTTGAACCTAGGAGGCGGAGGTTGCAGCGAGCTGAGATCACGCCACTACACTCCAGCCTGGGTGACAGAGTAAGACCCAGTCTTAAAAAAAGTAATAATAATAATAATAGAGGCTGGGCATGGTGGCTCATGCCTGTAATCCCAGCACTTTGGGAGCCCGAGGCAGGAGGATCAGGAGGTCAGGAGTTTGAGACCAGCCAGACCAACACGGTGAAACCCCATCTCTACTAAAAATATAAAAATTAGCTGGGTGTGTGCGCCTGTAATCCCAGCTACTCAGGAGGCTGAGGCAGGAGAATCACTTGAACCCGGGAGGCGGAGGTTGCAGTGAGCCAAGATCCCGCCACTACACTCCAGCCTGGGCGGCTGAGACTCTATCTCAAAAAAAAAATAAGCATTGACAGTGCAGCCTTGGGGCCTGCTTTCTTGGAGGCTACACAGTCAAGCACTTCCGGAACACCATTTCCTGTTTATTTCCTGAAATACATGCGCAGGCATTCTTCAGCCTCCCTAAGTGCCATCAGCTCACTCCCAGCTTACCCAGGCTGTCACATGGTCCATTGGACAATCACTGCTTCCTGAACACCCTCCATCCCGGCATTCTGTCCCCCTGTGCCACTTCCCTGTTTAAGGCACCAGACCTGGGTGAACCCTTCCCTTTGCCTGTTACCTGCACCTGAAGAGCTGAATATTCCCAGAAGAAAATTACAGCTGAGCTGTGCAGATTTCACTGTAATGATGATAAAGCTCAAACGGACACAATGTTACCAAAGGATCCTACTTTGAATCTCTAGTTGGCTTGCTTTGCTTTTCCCCACATCAGATCATGTCCACAGTCAGCCCTCTCACACTCCCTTTCTGCCTCATGTATATAATCCACTTAGGAAAGTGAAGCCGTAAGACATAAGCTCCCTCCTCCCTCCACCAAGCAGACAAACCTACCTCCAGCCACACTTAAGCCAATGCCTACACCTAAGCCCCTGCAGCCCATCCCCTTGCCTTTTTTTTTTTTTTTTTTAAGAGACAGGGTCTCACTGTGTTGTCCAGGCTGGAGTTCACGATCACAACTCATTTCAACTTTGACCTCCCAGCCTCAAGCAATCCTCCCACCTCAGCCTCCCATGTAGCTGGGACCACAGCAGCCATGTGCTACCACACCAGCTAATTTTTATTTTTTATTTTTGTGTAGAAACACAGTCTCCGTATGTTGCCTAGGCTGGTCTTGAACTCCTGGGCTCAAGTGATCCTCCCACCTGTGCCTCCCAAAGTGTTGAGATTACAGGGTGTGAGCGCCTGGCTACCCCAGCATTTTCTGAGATGTTGATGTTTTCTTGATCCTTCTGAATTGTCAGCCTTCTGTTCTGGACCATTAACACCATACAAACAGGCTCTAGTATAACTCATCTTAATTTAACGTGTGTGTGTGTGTGTATATTTATATATGGACTCAATTAGTTTCTGCTACACTCCTCCCCCTGCACTCAACATTGAAAAGTTAGTGTTCCTCAGAGCTCAATTTTGGGCTTCTTCACATTCTCTCCACGCCTTGAAATAACGTGTATATGCTAATCCCTCCTCCCGAGTGTGTAGTTACAGGTCAGATTCTCCCTGAACACAAGGATAAAAAAAATTCATCTGCCTACTCACTGTCTCCATGCAGGGATCTTACACCTGAAATCTATTATCATATTACAAATAACATTCTTTCTTTTTTTTTGAGACAGAGTTTTGCTCTTGTTGCCCAGGCTGGAGTGTAATGACGCGATCTTGGCTCACCGCAACTCCCGCCTCCCAGGTTCAAGCGATTCTCCTGCCTCAGCCTCCCGAGTAGCTGGGATTACAGGCATGTGCCACCATGCCTGGCTAATTTTGTATTTTTAGTAGAGATGGGGTTTCTTCATGTTTGGTCAGGCTGGTCTCAAACTCCCGACCTCAGGTGATCCACCCACCTCGGCCTCCCAAAGTGCTGGGATTACAAGTGTGAGCCACCTCGCCCAGCACAAACAACTTTCTAATTGCTGACACCCATCTCAAAATGTGTCACTTGTCCCCCAGGCTTCCTCGTCTCTGCCAATGGTATTGTTACTGGGCATCCTGTGTTGGAATGGATTCTGTCATGCGCGTCCGTGTGAAGAGACCACCAAACAGGCTTTGTGTGAGCAACGTGGCTGTTTATTTCACCTGGGTGCAGGCGGGCTGAGTCCGAAAAGAGAGTCAGCGAAGGGAGATAAGGGTGGGGCCGTTTTATAGGATTTGGGTAGGTAAAGGAAAATTACAGTCAAAGGGGTTTGTTCTCTGAGGCAGGCAGGAGTGGGGTCACAAGGTGCTCAGTGGGAGAGCTTTTGAGCCAGGATGAGCCAGGAAAAGGAATTTTACAAGATAATATCATCGCTTAAGGCAAGGACCGGCCATTTTCACTTCTTTTGTGGGGAATGTCATCGGTTAAGGGGAGGCAGGGCATTTGCAATTCTTTTGTGATTCTTCAGTTACTTCAGGCCATCTGGGCGTATACTTGCAAGTCACAGGGAATGCTATGGCTTGGCTTGGGCTCAGAGGCCTGACAGATTCTTTAACCAAGATCAACAGAGCTGGAGCTCTGGCCCAGCAATCTCAGTTCGTGCGATAGCAAGCAAAGAATTGCAAACTAGGCCGGGCGTGGTGGCTCACGCCTGTAATCCCAGCACTTTGGGAGGCTGAGGCAGGTGGATCACAAGGTCAAGAGATTGAGACCATCCTGGCGAACACGGTAAAACCCCGTCTGTACTAAAAATACAAAAAAATTAGCCAGGCGTGGTGGCAGGTGCCTGTAGTCCCAGCTACTCCGAGGCTGAGGCAAGAGAATGGCATGAACCTAGGGGGCGGAGCTTGTAGTGAGCCGAGATCGCGCCACTGCACTCAAGCCTGGGCGACAGAGGAGACTCCATCTCAAAAAAAAAAAAAAAAAAGGCAAACTAACACTGAAATGCAAGCTTAAAGCAAGGTTTATTGCAACCCAGTAAAACATTCTGAGGGAGAGCAGGCTGATTTCTGGGAAGTAAAATCAGCACCTCTTTACAAAACTCAAGGTGCTTTTATGGGGTTTGTGGGAGGAGTTGAAACTTAGGCTGTTGAAAATTGGCAGTTTATGGTTACATCCCTAAAGTTAAACTGCGTGTGTTTTACCCATAATTCATTAAGAAAAGCCCACTCAGAGGGGCAAAACCACGTGTAAATTGTCTTATAATGACTGTATAATGAGGATGGGCCATCGTTATCTGTGCCCCAGTTTTCTTCCTCCAGGATGTGCTGGCCCCAGATTTTACCATAAATTCCATCCATTAGGGTGGAGTTAGGACAGTCTGGGGCTGAAGTTAGGTGGGCTAGGGCTGGTCTTAGTGACAGCCCTCCTGCTTTCTTCTCTCTCCCTCTCCCAGCTGCTAATGTCCATCTAACTACCTAACAGTATTGTCGTTCTGTTTGTTCAAGTCAGAAACCTAGAAGTCATTCTGTTTCCATCCTTTCTTCCAGGACCTCCACATCCAAACTGAGAGCAAACCCCAGCCCACATTTGCCTCCAAGCCCACCTGCACTCTAGCCACCTCCACTGCCACCTGCCATGACCTCAGACTTCATTCTCTGAGTTACACTGATCTCCCTGTGTTATGCCCAGACCGTTTATTCCCCGAAGAAGACCACCAGAGTCCAGAGTCAAAGCCAAGCGGCAAGGATCTTTAATGCAAGTTTGAACTTGGTCCCTCCGTTTTACAACATACAAGAGGGCCCCAAACAATGCGTGTGCTCGCTTTTATAGGCTGATGAAAACAGGATACGTAAGGTTACAAGGGAATTCTTCTGGTTACAGCATTACAATTGGTTAACGTATTAAGTTATACTTTAAGCAGCTTTCTTATTGGTTCCTGCGCTTTTACAAACGGTTGTAACCTTATCGGAGATTCTCCAGGTGTTGTTTTTCTTTGAGATGTATGGAGGAATGTGTTTGTGTCGGGCCCAGGAAGTGGAGGCATATGGGGGGGATGTCTCAAGGCTGTGATATATGGAGGAATGTGTTTGTGTCGGGGCCAGGAAGTGGAGGCATATGGGGGGATGTGATGTGTCGGGCTCAAGGCTGTGATATAGGGAGGAATGTGTTCTTTCACCTGCTTCCCCTACCAGCCCTTCTCCAATCTGTAGTCCCCACATCTGCAACAACTGATCCTGCACCACCCTGTTGAGAACCTTGAAATGGGGACGGGTGTGGTGGCTCACGCCTGTAATCCCAGCACTTTGGGAGGCTGAGGCAGGGGATCACCTGAGGTTAGGAGTTCGAGACCAGCCTAGCCAACATGGTGAAACCCTGTTTCTCCTAAAAATACAAAAGTTAGCCAGGCGTGGTGGTGGGCACCTGTAATCCCAGCTACTTGGGAGGCTGAGGCAGGAGAATTGCTTGAACCCAGGAGGCAGAGGTTGCAGTGAACCGTGATCACGCCATTGCACTCCAGCCTGGGTGACAGAGTGAGACTCTGTCAAAAAAGAGAGAAAAGAAATAGAGAGAGAGAGAGAGAGAGAGAGAGAGAGAGAGAGAGAGAGA
>NW_016814121.1:1343431-1350028 GCF_001698545.2 Rhinopithecus bieti
AAAAAAAAAAAAAAAAAAAGGCAAACTAACACTGAAATGCAAGCTTAAAGCAAGGTTTATTGCAACCCAGTAAAACATTCTGAGGGAGAGCAGGCTGATTTCTGGGAAGTAAAATCAGCACCTCTTTACAAAACTCAAGGTGCTTTTATGGGGTTTGTGGGAGGAGTTGAAACTTAGGCTGTTGAAAATTGGCAGTTTATGGTTACATCCCTAAAGTTAAACTGCGTGTGTTTTTACCCATAATTCATTAAGAAAAGCCCACTCAGAGGGGCAAAACCACGTGTAAATTGTCTTATAATGACTGTATAATGAGGATGGGCCATCGTTATCTGTGCCCCAGTTTTTCTTCCTCCAGGATGTGCTGGCCCCAGATTTTACCATAAATTCCATCCATTAGGGTGGAGTTAGGACAGTCTGGGGCTGAAGTTAGGTGGGCTAGGGCTGGTCTTAGTGACAGCCCTCCTGCTTTCTTCTCTCTCCCTCTCCCAGCTGCTAATGTCCATCTAACTACCTAACAGTATTGTCGTTCTGTTTGTTCAAGTCAGAAACCTAGAAGTCATTCTGTTTCCATCCTTTCTTCCAGGACCTCCACATCCAAACTGAGAGCAAACCCCAGCCCACATTTGCCTCCAAGCCCACCTGCACTCTAGCCACCTCCACTGCCACCTGCCATGACCTCAGACTTCATTCTCTGAGTTACACTGATCTCCCTGTGTTATGCCCAGACCGTTTATTCCCCGAAGAAGACCACCAGAGTCCAGAGTCAAAGCCAAGCGGCAAGGATCTTTAATGCAAGTTTGAACTTGGTCCCTCCGTTTTACAACATACAAGAGGGCCCCAAACAATGCGTGTGCTCGCTTTTTATAGCCTGATGAAAACAGGATATGTAAGGTTACAAGGGAATTCTTCTGGTTACAGCATTACAATTGGTTAACGTATTAAGTTATACTTTAAGCAGCTTTCTTATTGGTTCCTGCGCTTTTACAAACGGTTGTAACCTTATCGGAGATTCTCCAGGTGTTGTTTTTCTTTGAGATGTATGGAGGAATGTGTTTGTGTCGGGCCCAGGAAGTGGAGGCATATGGGGGGGATGTCTCAAGGCTGTGATATATGGAGGAATGTGTTTGTGTCGGGGCCAGGAAGTGGAGGCATATGGGGGGATGTGATGTGTCGGGCTCAAGGCTGTGATATAGGGAGGAATGTGTTCTTTCACCTGCTTCCCCTACCAGCCCTTCTCCAATCTGTAGTCCCCACATCTGCAACAACTGATCCTGCACCACCCTGTTGAGAACCTTGAAATGGGGACGGGTGTGGTGGCTCACGCCTGTAATCCCAGCACTTTGGGAGGCTGAGGCAGGGGATCACCTGAGGTTAGGAGTTCGAGACCAGCCTAGCCAACATGGTGAAACCCTGTTTCTCCTAAAATACAAAAGTTAGCCAGGCGTGGTGGTGGGCACCTGTAATCCCAGCTACTTGGGAGGCTGAGGCAGGAGAATTGCTTGAACCCAGGAGGCAGAGGTTGCAGTGAACCGTGATCACGCCATTGCACTCCAGCCTGGGTGACAGAGTGAGACTCTGTCAAAAAAGAGAGAAAAGAAAAGAGAGAGAGAGAGAGAGAGAGAGAGAGAGAGAGAAAGAAAGAAAGAAAGAAAGAAAGAAAGAAAGAAAGAAAGAAAGAAAGAAAGAAAGAAGACGCAAGGAAGGAAGGCAGGAGAGAGAGAGAGAGAACGAACGAACGAACGAACGAACCTTGAAATGGCTTCCCCCATGCTTTTGGATAATATTCAAACTGTATGTCATCGTGTCTACAGGGGTTCTGCACAATCTGCTGTTGCTTGTCTCTTCAACCCTGTCTCAGGCTCTTATTCCTCTCACCCACCATACTCCAGGAACCTGCTGTTGAATGAATGAATGAATGAATAGCAGGAAACACCCCATGGCCTTTGTGGGTACCATTCCTTGGCTAGAACAATGCAACAAAAATTTGCAAGGTTGACTCCTCATTTAATTTTCTACTCAATGGAAAAGAGTGGAAGGCTCATTTTTGCAAGGCTGACTCCTCATTTAGGTTTCCACTCAAATGTGGTTTCCTCAGAGAGAAGACATTTTCTGATCTCCCCTGGTGCCAAGCAGACCCCATGAATTTACCTTACTCTGCTGTTATGTGTATAGCATTTATCTCTATCCTGCTTTTTGAATTACTTGTTTACTGCCCAGCTCCTGCCTCAGAATATAAGCTCCAAGGAAGCAGAAATGCATTTATTTCTACGTCCCCAGTACCTTGAATGGTGTCTGGGTTGAATGAATGAATGGAAGGAAGGGAATAGTGGCGGAAGGAGGAAGAAAGGAAGAAAAGAAGCCAGGCAGGAAGACAACAAACAATCACAATCATGTTGAATGCTACAGAGAATTATAGGCAGGGCTATCCTTTCGGGAAAGGGGAAGGGGTGGCTGGGAATTTGGAGGATGGGGAGCCAGGATTCCTGTCTATATTAGCAACTTGAGACACCTCAAAGTCATTTTTTTTTTTTTTTTTTTTTTTGAGACGGAGTCTTATTCTGTCGCCCAAGCTGGAGTGCAGTGGCCAGATCTCAGCTCACTGCAAGCTCCGCCTCCCGGGTTCACGCCATTCTCCTGCCTCAGCCTCCCGAGTAGCTGGGACTACAGGCGGCCGCCACCTCGCCCGGCTAGTTTTTTGTATTTTTTTAGTACAGACGGGGTTTCACCGTGTTAGCCAGATGGTCTCGATCTCCTGACCTTGTGATCCGCCTGCCTCGGCCTCCCAAAGTGCTGGGATTACAGGCTTGAGCCACTGCGCCCGGCCCAAAGTCATTTTCTAGATACCATGCTAGTGGTCCAATCTCAGGCAATTCTGCAAAAGAAATAGCTCACTGGTCAGCTGCAGTAAGTGGCCCACCACCCCACCTTCCTAGAACCAGAGCCAGCCACACAGCCCTGGAAGAAGCCCCTTAGTACAAGTTTCCCCAAGCTCCTGGGAGC
This sequence comes from Rhinopithecus bieti, assembly GCF_001698545.2. NCBI lineage: Eukaryota > Metazoa > Chordata > Mammalia > Primates > Cercopithecidae > Rhinopithecus > Rhinopithecus bieti. Next base: position 1,346,432 of record NW_016814121.1, read on the forward strand.
ATCTGGTCCACCCCACGTGTAAGGGGTAGTGGTAGAGATTTGGAGGTTGCCCCCAACAGGGAGAATTGGAGCTTAGGACCTCAAAGTCCTGCTCCAGGATCTTAGCCCTCTGCCCAAGGAAGGTACTGTGCCAGGCCAATTCTCCCTGACAGTCACACAGACAGGCCTGCATAGCACCCCAGTTACACAGACAAATTTTCACAGCACTGTCTTAACATTGAGCTAATAATTAGACCCAGAGAAATCGATGCCCAACTCGAAGCGTTAACAATTTTCTCAGTGCTTACATGTGAGGGGGTTATATGGCTATGTGTGGTATCGCATTCAGCTAAGTCTATAGGTGACTAATTTTATTCAGAAATTAAATATACGTTCAGGAGAAGCTTTGCATAGGCCTCTCCCAAACCTGGAGCAAGTCAAGATAATGGAGACAGCCTTACATTCCTTGTGCCAGGACCCATCTCAGGTCAATGAAATCTGGGGCACATTAAGGTAACAAAGCCAGCAGTGTGAACAGATTTATTGGAGAGTCTAAGGCAGCTCTCCGGACCAAACCGTAAAAGAGATAAGATAGAAATAATCACTTCAGTACCACAGTCCTTATTAATTAGAATTTAGGAGACACGGCCGGGTGCGGTGGCTCAAGCATATAATCCCAGCACTTTGGGAGGCCGAGACGGGCAGATCACGAGGTCAGGAGATCCAGACCATCCTGGCTAATACGGTGAAACCCTGTCTCTACTTAAAATACAAAAAACTAGCCGGGCGACGAGGCGGGCGCCTGTAGTCCCAGCTACTCGGGAGGCTGAGGTAGGAGAATGGCGTAAACCCGGGAGGCAGAGCTTGCAGTGAGCTGAGATCCGGCCACTGCACTGCAGCCTGGGTGGCAGAGCAAGACTCCATCTCAAAAAAAAAAAAAAAAAAAGAATTTAGGAGACAGGCTTCGATGATACTGGGGTCCTCATAGATTCACTAAACTTAAAGCATTTTTGACTTCTAACCTAGTTAGAACAAAATCAGTCACCTATAGACTTAGCCGAATGCGATACCACACGTAGCCACATAACCCCCACACATGTAAGCACTGAGAAAATTGTAACGTTTCAAGTTGGTCTGGCGAAACTATCTCCGACCTTCTCCCTGTATCTGGTTACAGCAATAAACTTCCTTTCCTAGTTTATCTCTTCTTGTTACTGAGCCACGAGAACACGCAGCCAGCCCCTGCTTGGGCTTGGTCTGGGAACAGTACTGGCAGCCCCAACTTGTCCCAGGGAGCAGAGAGGGACTTCGAAAATGTTGAGAAGTCACTCCAAACAGCAACGGTCCCTGAGGGCTGGCCCAGGTCTGAAGGTGGGACTGAGAATACAGGCCTCCTTGGAAGGGCTTAACCCAGTTGGGAAGGAGAAGGCTCTCAGAACACCCTGTACTCACCCTTGTGTAACTTTCAGCACAATGGAAATTGCTCACCTAATGCCTGCCCCTCCCTTTGAATGTGAATGCCACTGACTGGTCATAACCACCCTCTGGTGAGGATTTATTCAATGTTTATTGAATATATGGCAGCATGCAGGGTGCTTTTTACCTTAAACTTTTACGTACTCAAAACTTTTCAACATCACTTTTCCAAGGCCTTTGTAGTTTTTTTTTTTTTTTTTTTTTTTTTTTTTGAGGCGGAGTCTCGCTCTGTCGCACGGACGGGAGTGCAGGGGCCAGATCTCAGCTCACTGCAAGCTCCGCCTCCCGGGTTTACGCCATTCTCCTGCGTCAGCCTCCCGAGTAGCTGGGACTACAGGCGCCCGCCACCTCGCCCGGCTAGTTTTTTTTGTATTTTTAGTAAAGACGGGGTTTCACCGTGTTAGCCAGGATGGTCTCGATCTCCTGACCTCGTGATCCGCCCGTCTCGGCCTCCCAAAGTGCTGGGATTACAGGCTTGAGCCACCGCGCCCGGCTGTAGCTATTTTTTGTTTGTTTGTTTGAGATGGAGTCTTGCACTGTCACCCAGGCTGGAGTGCAGTGGTGCAATCTTAGCTCACTACAACCTCCACCTCTCAGGTTCAAGCGATTCTCCTGCCTCAACCTCCCAAGTAGCTGGGATTACAGACACCCACCATGACGCCCGACTAATGTTTGCATTTTTAGTAGTGACAGGTCTTCACCATGTTGGCCAGGCTGGTCTAGCATTCCTGACCTCAAGTACTCTGCCCACCTCAGCCTCCCAAATTGCTGGGATTACAGGCGCAAGCCACCGCGCCCAGCCCACTGTAGCTTTTTTTGGTTATACGGAGTCTGGTTGTGTTGGCCAGGATGGAGTGCAGTGGCACAATCTCGGCTCACTGCAAGCTCCGCCTCCCGGGTTTACGCCATTCTCCTGCCTCAGCCTCCCGAGTAGCTGGGACTACAGGCGCCTGCCACCACGCCCAGCTAATTTTTTTTTGTATTTTTAGTAGAGACGGGATTTCATTGTGTTAGCCAGGATGGCCTCGATCTCCTGACCTCGTGATACTCCCGCCTTGGCCTCCCAAAATGCTGGGATTACAGAAGTGAGCCACCGCCCCCGGCCCACTGTAGCTGTTTTTAAGAGAAAAAAAGTATATTAAAATCATTCTGGGATTTTTAAAAAAATGCACAGGGATTTGTTTTTGGCAGTTTAGCAATGTAGGTATCCAGACTGCCCCGACCTCCCTATGAACACCAGAAAGGTTGAATGAAGGTTTTATTCAATGTTATTAAATGCATCAATGAGCTGGCAAGAAAGTTGGTGAACGTGGAAACCCATAAGGTAAGCCAAGCGCCGTAGCTGGCCTTCAACTAGTTATTAAATAAAACAAATAGAACTGGCCGGGTGCGGTGGCTCAAGCCTGTAATCCCAGCACTTTCGGAGGCCGAGACGGGCGGATCACGAGGTCAGCAGATCGAGACCATCCTGGCTAACACGGTGAAACCCCATCTCTACTAAAAAATACAAAAAACTAGCTGGGCGAGGTGGCGGGCGCCTGTAGTCCCAGCTACTCGGGAGGCTGAGGCAGGAGAAGGGTGTAAACCCGGGAGGCGGAGCTTGCAGTGAGCTGAGATCCGGCCACTGCACTCCATCCTGGGCGACAGAGCGAGACTCCGTCTCAAAAAAAACAACAAAAAAAAAAAAGAAAAAAAAAACAAATATAACTAATAGTAACTGAAAAAAGAAAATAATAGACATATAAAACTCAGTGGAATGGATCAACAAAAAGTGGTATACAATAGGATTCTATTCAGGCACAAAAAGGAATGAAGTACTGATCCATGCTATAGTGTGAAGGAACCTCGAAAATATCGTGCTCAGTGAAAGCCAGACACAAAAGGTCACATATTGCCTGATTCTATTTATATGAAATGGAGTAGGTAATTACACAGACAGGAAGCAGATTGCTGGTTGCCAGGGCCTGAGAGAAGTGGGGAATAATTGCTGAATGGGTGTGGGATTTCATTTAAGGGTAAAGAAATGTTTCGGAACTATTTCAAGTGGTTGCACAACATTGTGAATGTATTATCATGGAATTGTTCACTTCAAAATGGTTAGTTCTATGTTCTGTGAATTTCCTTTCAACAACAACCAAAAAA
>NW_016814121.1:1351627-1353406 GCF_001698545.2 Rhinopithecus bieti
CAAAAATACAAAAAAAAAAAAAAAAAAAAAAAAATTAACTGGGCATGGTGTCGGGCATCTATAGGCCCAGGAGTTCATGACCAGCCTGGCAAACATGGTGTAACCCTGTCTCTACTAAAAATACAAAAATTAGCCAGGTGTGGTGGCACATGCCTGCAGTCCCAGCTACTCAGGAGGCTGAGGCAAGAGAATCACTTGAACTGGGGAAGCAGAGGTTGCGGTGAGCCGAGATTGCGCCATTGCACTCCAGCCTGGGCAACAAGAGTGAAACTCGGTCTCAAAAAAAAAAGACTCACTTTATATTTAAAGACACAAATAGTTAAAACATTCTTTGCAAATAGTAACCAAAACAGAGCAGGAGTAATTACACTAATGTCAGACAAATTAGCATAATTTGTAGCTTGTTACAAATTATTGTTACAAAAATTGTTACAAGGAACAAAGGATATGATATAATGATAAAAGTGTCAATCCATCAGAAGATATAACCCTTATAAATATATATGTATATATAACCCCCCCCACACACACACACATACACCTAACAACAGAGCCCCTCAAAAAATAAAGCAAAAACTGATAAAATTGAAAGGAGAAATAGATGTACAATAATATTTGGAGACTTTAACACCCCATTTTCCTTTTTTTCACTTTTCTTTTCTTTCTTTCTCTTGTTTTTAAAGACAGGGTCTCGCTTTGTCACCCAAGCTGGAGTGTAGTGATGCAATCTCAGCTCACTGCAACCTCTGCTTCCCAGGTTCAAGCAATTCTACTGCCTCAGCCTCCCAAGTAGCCAGAATCACAGGCGTTGAGTCACCACGCCTGTCTAATTTTTGTATGTTTAGTAGAGACAGGGTTAAACTATGTTTGCCAGGCTGGTCGTGAACTCCTGACCTCAAGCGATCCACCTACCTCGGCCTCCCAAAGTACTGGGATTACAGGTGTGAGCCACTGTGCCTGGTCCTAACACCCCATTTTCTTTTTTTTTCTTTTTGAGATGTTGTTATGATCTTGTTGCCCAGGCTGGAGTGCAATGGCATGGTCATGGCTCACTGCAACCTCCGCCTCCTGGGTTCAAGTGATTCTCTTGCCTCAGCTTCCTGAGTAGCTGGGGACTACAGGTGCCTGCCATCACGCCCGGCTATTTTTATTTATTTACTTTTTTGAGATGGAGTCTAGCTCTGTCGCCCAGGCTGGAGTGCAGTGGTGCGATCTTGGCTCACTGCAACCTCCGCCTCCTGGGTTCAAGCGATTCTCCTGCCTCAGCCTTCTGAGTAGCTGGGACTACAGGCACCCACCACCGCACCCCACTAACTTTTGTATTTTTAGTAGAGATGGGGGTCTCACATGTTGGTCAAGCTGGTCTCGATCTCCTGACCTCATGATCCACCCGCCTCGGCCTCCCAAAGTGCTGGGATTACAGGTGTGAGCCATCACGCCTGGCCTAACACCCCATTTTCAATAATGGATGTAACACTCAGACATAAGATCATTAAAGAAACAGAGGAATTGGGCTGGGCACGGTGGCTCATGCCTTATTCCCAGCACTTTGGGAGGCCGAGGTGGGCGGATCACGAGGTGAGGAGATTGAGACCATCCTGGCTATCATGGTGAAACCCCGTCTCTGCTAAAAAATACAAAAAATTAGCTGGGTGTGGTGGCAGGTGCCTGTAGTCCCCGCTACTTGGTAGGCTGAGGCAGGAGAATGGCGTGAACCCAGAAGGCAGAGCTTGCAGTGAGCCGAGATCGCGCCACTGCACTCCAGCCTGGGCAACACAG
>NW_016814121.1:1356634-1364450 GCF_001698545.2 Rhinopithecus bieti
AAAAAAAAAAAAAAAAAAAAAAAAACAATTGTTGAAAAGAAGAACGATATTGGAGGACTCATACTTCCCAGTCTTTTTTTTTGTTTGTTTTTTGGTAGATGGAGTCTCTGTTGCCCAGGCTGGAGTGCCATGGCACAATCTCAGCTCACTGCAAACCTCTCCTCCCGGGTTCAAGCCATTCTCCTGCCTCAGTCTCCTAAGTAGCTGGAACTACGGGCCCGCACCGCCAAGTCTGGCTAATTTTTGTATTTTAGTAGAGACCAGGTTTCACCATGTTGGCCAGGCTGGTCTTGAACTCCTGATCTCAGGTGATCTGCCCACCTCAGCTTCCCAAAGTTCTGAGATTACAGGCCTGAGCCATCGCGCCCGGCCATGTTTATGTCTTCATCAGCTTTAGAAGTTTGTAATTTGTACTAATTTATTCATTCCAAATAAGTATTAATTTTCATTTCTAATTTTATATTTACAAATTCTATCGCAGTGCTTCTGTTTAACATTCTACGGGCTGTGTAAGTTTTGGGCTCAATAATCCCTGAATGCACCTGAATCAATGAGTCTCAGGACATAACGTTGAGTGTAAAAAGCAAAGTTGCAGAAAAATACATCCTCCATAATTCCATATACAGAGTTAAAAAGCATGTAAAACTTATAAACAAATGTGGGAAGACGATAAGGCCCACAGAGGGCTTCGGGGCAGGAGGAAATTATGACTTTTGTGGGCTCTGGGCACACGTTACCCTCATGGCGCTTCTCTCCATTGAAAAAAATGATAAAAATTATATTTTATGGCCGCATGCGGGGGCTCACGCCTGTAATCCCAGCACTTTGGGAGGCCGAGGCGGGCGCATCACGAAGTCAGGAGATTGAGACCATCCCGGCTAACATGGTGAAACCCCGTCTTTACTAAAAATACAAAAAATTAGCTGGGTGTAGTGGCAGCGCCTGTAGTCCCAGCTACTCGGGAGGCTGAGGCAGGAGAATGGCGTGAACCCGGGAGGCGGAGCTTGCAGTGAGCCGAGATGGCGCCACCGCCCTCCAGCCTGGGCAACGGAGCGAGACTCCGTCTCAAAAAAAAAAAAAATTATATTTTATGACTGTTGGTATAAGGCTGCGTTGGTATATTAGTGTTATATGGTAAAACAACTAAATATGTTCAAAATATTTGACAGGATGAAGAACCAGACAAGAGGAAAATAACGGTCAACGCCCGCTGCTCCCTGGACGGTTAAATTTGCATAACGGCCACCACGCCCTGCCAACAAGCCACGCCCCCTTCCCCAGAATCTTCCTTTGCCTGGGGCCGTTCCCGCAGTGTTCCCTCGGGCTTGCTCCTCATCCTCAGTCCAGGGTTCTCCTCGGTAAGGCTGTCTCTGACCCACTTTTCCCAAGAGGGCCCATCTCGGCCTCTTTATCGCCTGAGTCACTAATTGTTTAATTTCCTTGGCTCCTCTCTTCACTGTAAGATGGTGACGCTGCATCATCGGGGTCAGTAGTAGGCGTTACTAAAAGGGGGTAGGGGCCGGGCGTGGTGGCTCAGGCCTGTAATTCCAACACTTTGGGAGGTCGAGGTGGGGCGGATTACTTGAGGTTGGGAGTTGAAACCCCGTCTCTACTAAAAACATGAACATTAGCCGGGTGTGGTGGTACACGCCTGTAATCCCAGCTACTAGGGAGGCTGACGCAGGAGAATTGCTTGAACCCAGGAGGCGGAGGTGGCAGTGAGCCGAGATTGCGCCACTGCACTTTATTTTACTTTTTAATTTATTTGTAGACTTTTCTGAGACAGGGTCTTGCTTTGTTGCCCAGCCTGGAGTGTAGTGGCACAGTCACGGCTCACTACAGTCTCGATCTCCTGGGCTTAATGGATCCTCCCGCCTCAGCCTCCCAGGAAGATGGGCCCACAGGTGCTAATTTTTTTTTTTTTTCCTCCTGAGAATCTCGCTCATTTAGTGGCGCGATCTCGGCTTACGGCATCCTCTGCCTCCCGGGTTCAAGCCATTCTCATGCCTCAGCCTCCTGAGTAGCTGGGATTACAGGCACCCGCCACCACGCCCGGGTAATTTTTTTTATTTTCAGTACAGACGGAGTTTCACCATGTTGGTCTGCCTGGTCTCGAACTCCTGGTCTCAGGTGATCCGCCTGCCTCGGCCTCCCAAAGTGCTGGGATTACAGGCGTGAGCCACCGCGCCCGGTCTCGGTGGCTAAATTTTAACTTTTTTTTTTTTTGTAGACACGGGTGTCTCGCTGTGTTGCACAGGCTGGTCTCTGAACTCCGGGCTCAAGCGAGCCTCCCGCCTGGGCCTCCCAAAGCGCTGGGATTAGAAGCGGGAGTCACCGCGCCGCCGCGGGATATACTCCGCTGTGTTGCGCATCGCGCGCATTGTTCGCAAGACCTAAGGTCTCTCTTTCTGTAGTATAAAGGATCTATATATATTCCTGCGAAATTACACGTTTCCATAATTTACATTTTAGGTCTTTAAAAGAAATCTAAAGAGAAAAATTACTTCGTCACCGTAGTACATCCGCTGAGACACCTGAGGCGTGGAAAAAAGAAGAAACAGGAACGGAAATGGCCAGCGGGTAGGGGCTGACCCCACCCGCTGCGCGGCTCATCCCGGAGCCGCCCCGCCCGCGGGAAGCCCGGGGCGGGGCCGAGGTCACGGTTCCGCCGCAAACTCTCCCAGTCCACTGTGACGGGGACTCCGGATTGGTCGGGCCCCAGCTGTCCGGACGTGACGCCAGCGCCCGGCGTGGGCGGTGCACCGCAGCTGCTCTTCCCATGCCCCGCCCGCCGAGGGCACAAAAATCTGAAAGCAGCAGCCGGGGCGGGGCCTGCGGCCGGCCGACTTGGCGCGGGGGGCGGGGCCTAACTCGCGGCAACGCCTGGTTGGTAGCTGCGGCTGCGGGCCCGCACTTCCGCCGGTGGCCGAGAGCGGGGCCAGTCATGGAGGTGGGCTAGAGGGCGACGCCAGGCAGAGCGCGGTGAGGGGAGCGGCGGGCTGGAAGCTGCAGGCTGGGCGGGCGTGAGCGTAGACGCGGCTTGTGCTTGCAGGGCCGCGTCGGGGAACCATCGCGGCGCTTAGGGCCCTGTGGGCGGATGTGGGAAGAGTCGGCGCGGGCTTGGCCGCTTCCCTCGGCGCAGGGGCGGGAGCACCCCTTGACGGCTAGCGGCCGCCTGTTGCCTTCCTGCGCGCTGGACCCGGCCGCTGCGACCGCCTGTCCTTCCGTTGTTTACACTGCGGTCTCGTGTGAGCTGTTTTTCGGTGTGGACACTGCGTAGTTTCCTTGGGACTGAGCAGGAGGTCTCGGGGTGGAAAGTGTGGGTCCCCTCCATACCCTCGCCTACCTCCCGCCCAGAGTCCCTCCGTTTGCTGTTTTTTTATTTTTTATTTTTTCTTTTTTTTTTTTTTTTTGAGACAGGGTCTCGCTCTTGTCACCCAGGCTGAAGTGCAATGGAGCAATCACGGCTCACTGCAACCTCGACTTCCTGGGCTCCAGCGATCCATCCGCCTCATTCCCCCCCCACCCCGTAGGTGGGACCACAGGCGCCAGCCACCACGCCCGGCTAATTAAAAAAAAATGTGTTGCAGATACAGGGCCTGGCTGTGTTGTCCAGGCTGGGGTCAGCTACTCCAGGGATCCTCCGAGCCTTTGCAACCGGCCGGTCCCTTGGTTTGAAGGAGAGTCTGTTTCTCCCACTTGGAGGGGCTGGAGCTTTTGCTGCTGGCCACAGGGCTTTGTGCGTCCTCCCCAACTTCTGGGATCTACGGATGTGCCCAGAAATTTGCATGACCCAAATGAAACGGGGATGACTGCCTTGAGGGAAAGGAGCTCCACAAGGAGAAGGCCGAGTGTGGTATTTGATAAGTGATACAGCTGACGATCCTAGGACTGATGTTACCTGTGCTGGCTAATAACTTGGATTTTTGGCTCAGTGCCTAGCTATCCCCGTGAGGGCGGACAGCCCCCTGTGGAACTGGGAGTCAGAATTGCACTTCTGCTGTTACTTGGAAGTCCACAGCCAGGTTGTCTAACCTATCTGGGCTTCCTCATCAGCCAGCAGTATCTGTCTGTAATGGGATTGATAGCAGGCTCAGATGAGATAGAGTATAAATACCACTTAACAATTTTGTTTTTTGTTTTTTAATTTCAGAGATGTTCTTCTGGGGCCAGAGTCTGGGCATATATGAATGTAAATCCGTGTTTGTTCACAACTAAGCCCAGCTGAGACAATCACTTTTCTGTAGGTCATTTGCCCAGGTAATAATTTTTTTTTAACAAGAGTTCAGAGCGCCAAGGTAAGTGTAATGATGGAAACGTGTGCAGAGTCCTGAAGGGATGGAGAAGAAGGTCATCAGAGACAGACTGGAAGAGAGGACAGGTCGGACAGGCCCCCCAGACGTGATGACACTCAGGGAGGGCTTGCACACTGGTTATCAAATCCAGCTTTCTCTTGGAATCTTAGTGGAGTTCTTTAAAAGGGAAACAATTTTATCCACAGGATCTTTTCTACTTTTTTTTTTTAAGTTCCTGAGGTAAGTCTGACGTGCATTCACAGTTAAGAACCAGGTAGAGGTAGGAGGGTGGGTTTTCAAGGCAAATGGAAGAGCTTCCATAAAGGCAGGGAGTACCAGTCACCATGAATGGATTTAGGAAGAGCAAGTGAAAAGAGGTAAGTGTGGAGGAAAGAGATGATGTGGAAGCTGGATCATCGCGGGCCTTGTGTGTGTTGAGCTCAACAATTTGAATTTTATCCAAACATTGGAGGAAGAGTCATTTGTGCTTTCGAAGTCCGGTTTGGGGCTTTGGCCTCTGGCAGCATTTTGGAGGAGGAATTGGTGGCGATCAAACAAGAGACAGATCATTTAGGCTTCTTCAGTAATCCAGGCAAATGATGAACATGTATTGAACTAAGGCAGTGGCGGTTGCACTGAGAAGAAAGTAGAGAAGTAATTAAGGAGTAGGCTCTAGAGCTCAGAGATTGTGGCTGAGGGAGAAGGAGTGTATAGGGTAATTCCTAGGTTACTGATTTGAAAATTGAATGGATGGTAATGTCATCAACAAGGGAATATAGAACAAATAACAGATTTAAGGGAAGGACTTCGTTGGGTTCTGGTCATGTTTACTTTGAGGTGCCCCTCAGACACGTGAGTAGAGATACACTGTATGCAGTTGGGTATCTAATGTATCTGTCTGGAGTTCTCGGCTAGGCTGTCAGTTATTGAGTAGGTGGAACACAGTGCATCATTGCATTAAGTTTTTTTTTTTTTTTTTTTTGAGATGGAGTCTTGCTCTGGGGCCAGGCTGGAGTGCAGTGGCGCGATCTTGGCTCACTGCAACCTCCGCCTCCCGGGTTAAAGCGATTCTTCTGCCTCAGCCTCCCCAGTAGCTGGGACTACAGGTGCGTGCCACCATGCCCAGCTAATTTTTGTATTTTTAGTAGAGACGGGGTTTCACCATATTGGCCAGGATGGTCTGAATCTCTTGACCTCGTGTTCCTGCCCACCACAGCCCTCCAAAGTGCTGGGGTTACAGGCGTGAGCCACCGCACCCTACCTGCATTAAGTTTTACAATGCTTTCTCAGTCTTTGGGCAGCTTCAGTCTAGGCAGTAGTTGAAGCAGTGGTTTGAAGTAGGTCACCCAGAAAGAGAGTACTGAGTGAAGAGGTGAGAATTCTCAGGACAAGCCTTCGAAAACTTTAGTATTTATTTTTTTTATTTTTATTTTATTTTTTTTTTTGAGACGGAGTCTCGCTCTGTCGCCCAGGCTGGAGTGCAGTGGCCGGATCTCAGCTTACTGCAAGCTCCGCCTCCCGGGTTCACGCCATTCTCCTGTCTCAGCCTCCCGAGTAGCTGGGACTACAGGTGCCCGCCACCTCGCCTGGCTAGTTTTTCATATTTTTTAGTAGAGACGGGATTTCACCGTGTTAGCCAGGATGGTTTCGATCTCCTGACCTTGTGATCCGCCCGTCTCGGCCTCCCCAAGTGCTGGGATTACAGGCTTGAGCCACCGCGCCCGGCCCAGTATTTATATGAGTAACAAAGGCAGGGGTAATTATGAAGGAGATTGGGTAGAAGTGGTGTCCAAAAAATGGTGTGTTGTAGGTAAGGAAAGCATGGGCAGCATTTTCATATGCTTTAGCAGAGTCACGTAAGGAACCTGTTGGATTGGTGATGTAGAGATTGTTAGGGACTTAATATTCAGTGGAGTATAAGGGTAGAAGCCAGAGTGCAAAGGAGCTGAAGTGGGAGGTAGTGAATCTAAACTTCCGGATGTTTAGCTGAGAAGTGTATTTGAAGTTTCTGACTAATATTGAGAAATGGATAGCCTAAGGATAAGTCTGTAGAAAGTTACAGTTATACCTATGGTGAAGCATCCTATATTTTTGGTTTTGACACATTACCTCTCTTTTTGGTGGGTGCTCAGAGAGTTGCTTTAATTTTGGTTTTGCAGCTTGAGCATTGTCTGGACACACCCATTTGTCATTCAGTAATGATTCCAAAGGGTTACAGTCTGATGAAACTAACAAAATAGATCTCAAGAAGAACTGAGTTGTATAAAAGCTTAATAGGATTCACAGTAGTTTAGAAGCAATTATTTTCTCCCTAAAAGACAAAATATGCCCTATTGAGATTTCCTGGGCTTAGCCATTAGGCCAGTGATGATTTTAAGTTTGAAGACAAAACCACACACAGCCTTTTGGAGAAGAACTACGGAAGCGTATGTTCTCTTGGTGTACTCTGCAGCAGTGTTCTCCGTTATCTTCTAGATGCCACGACACTCACCTATTTTGGTAGTAACTCCCATATGCTTCTAGAAAATTTAGTCTTGCTTTTCGGTTGTGGAAATAGGCTCTTTTCTGAGTGAAATAAAAGCAAATTCTGTAATTTTCTTAATAGAAGGTTTCTTTTGTTGTCTCCTTTGTTAGTAAAGTACACAACATTAAGAGTTTCAAGTAAGGTAAGTGGGAAAAGAAGTATGCAACATTTTATTTGCATGGTAGTCCCACTTAAGTTTTTTAAAACTTAAATTGACTGCACTCTATTAGCTGCTGAGATCATGCTTAAAACGATGTTTGAGAAACCTTGAAGTTTCACTTTCTGTTCTTATGTCTTCTAAGTTTGCTTTCCATGTTAAACTAGGTCGCCAGAAAAAAACCAGCTTCTGCAAGCTGTTAACTTACTAGTAGTGTGATATTAGCCTCTTAGGTATAAGTAATTCTTCTTTTGAATAAAACAGTTTTAAATTCTGCAGAAATATATTGAAGATCTTATCCCATGTTACTTGGCATTTCCTGGTCTACAGTGCCCCTGTACTAGGAGGCCTTAATAAAATGTAATTAGAGTTAGTGTCAGGAAAGGGCAGTACTCTGCGGCTATCACTGCATACTCTTTTTCTCCCCAGCTTCGATGAGAACTGTAACTCATTACCCTTTTCCTCTGCTTTCAGGAAGCTCCTGATGTAGAACTCAGTGAAATTAAATTCCTTCTAAAGTTTTGATTTTGTTTTTTGAAATCTCATTTTTAAATGTCCTTTTGTGTATATACTTTAATGTTGAAAGCTACCCTGAATTTTTTTTAGAACCATGAAGAAAGCATACGTCTTCAAAAGTATAAGTAAAAGTAATATTTAATAAATTTTAAGAAATCAATTCATATGACAATGTATTTGCTTATGCTTATGCATTTCTAAATTATTTAATTGTGGCTATAAGAAGAAATTAAAGAATTTTTAGAAATCACTTTATTTTAGGAACTAGCTTTATGCCACAGAAGCCTTAGCAGCCAAGCCTATTTTCTGTTGAGATGTTTTATT
>NW_016814121.1:1368329-1441593 GCF_001698545.2 Rhinopithecus bieti
CCGAGTAGCTGGGACTACAGGCGCCCGCCACCTCGCCCGGCTAGTTTTTTGTATTTTTTAGTAGAGACGGGGTTTCACCGTGTTAGCCAGGATGGTCTCGATCTCCTGACCTCGTGATCCGCCCGTCTCGGCCTCCCAAAGTGCTGGGATTACAGGCTTGAGCCACCGCGCCCGGCCAATTTCAGAATTTTTGTACTTAGGAAAAGGCTTTCTGGGTGATCACATTCAGTGTATTTTGTTGATGATAAGACATAACGCACACTGCCCATTTATTTTCCTTCAGGTTTTATGGGAATTGGAAACCTTACGTCTGATAAATCACTTTGAAAAATCCATGAAGGCAGAAATTGGAGATGATGATGAGTTATATATAGTAGACAACAATGGAGAGATGCCACTGTTTGACATCACTGGACAAGACTTTGAAAATAAGCTTCGAGTTCCTCTTCTTGAAATACTGAAATATCCTTATTTGCTTCTACATGAACGTGTTAGTGAGTATCTTGATGATTCCTCAAGTTATTTCAGTTTTATTATTTTAGTATAAGAATTTAGGCTTATTGCAAATTTGTTTGCTAAACTTAGGATAAATAATTAGGACTTCATTTTTTTCCAACATTTTGATTTTTTGAGTTCAAACACAAAATACCTGTTTTAGGGGCACAGTTCAAACTTATCTTGTTCAGAGGGCAACTGAAGTTTTTTTTTTTTTTTAGAGACAGGGTCTTGCCCTGTCTCCTAGGCTGAAGTGCAGTGGCGCAGTCATGGCACCCTGCAGCCTCTACCTCCTGGGCTCAAGTAATATTCCTGCCTGAGCCTTGTGGGTAGCTGGGAGTACAGGTGTGTGCCATTGCATCCAGCTAATTTTATGTTGTATCTATTGTAGAGATGAAGTTTAACTGTGTTGCCCGGGCTGGTGTTGAACTCCTGGGCTCAAGCAGTCCTCCCACCTCAGCTCTGCAAATTGCTGGGATTATAAGGCTGAGCCACTATGCCTGGCTCCCAACATTTTATTGTGAAATTTTTTTAACATAGAAAAATAAATTATAGAGTGAACAGAATATACCTATCACATAGATTATACGGTTGTTAACATTTTGCTATATTTGCTTTATTATGTATCTGTTCATCTGTTTGTTCAATTATTAATAATTTTCATTCTTGCCAGGCATGCTGGCTCACAGCTGTCATCCCAACACTTTGGGAGGCTGAGGCGGGTGGATCACCTGAGGTCAGGAGTTTGAGACCAGCCTTGCTAACATAGTGAAACCCCATCTCTACTAAAAATACAAAAATTAGCCAGGTGTGGTGGCGTGTGCCTGTAATCCGAGCTACTCAGGAGGCTTAGGCAGGAGAATCACTTGAACCTGGAAGGCGGAGGTTGCAGTGAAGCAATATTGTGCCACTGCACTCCAGCCTGGCTGACAGAGGGAGATTCTGTCTTAAAAAATAGTAATAATAATAATAATTTTCATTCTTGTAATGTATCTGTGGCGGGGTTCTCAGCCTTGCACTGGTGACATTTTGGATAATCCTTTGCTGTGGGGCTCTGCCATCCACTGTGGGCTGTGTAGCAGCATCCCTGGCCTCTGTCTACTAAATGTCGGTAGCACTCCCTATCTCCTTTGTGACAACGAAAAACATCTCCAGACATTGCTGAATATCTCTTTTGGGGGGTAAGGTATAAAATCACCCATGGTTGGGAAATGCTATTCTATAGTAATTTTCGTTAACCACCATGGCGTGGCTTATTATAGCTGTTTAGATTTTGGTTGTTGATATTTGCAGTTCATAATATGAATCTCTTGAAAGTAAAGACATTTCCCTAACCTATCAAATCTAACAATACCTTTTTTTTTTTTTTTTTTAAAGAGTCTCACTGTCACCCAGGCTGGAGTGCAATGGCACGATACTGGCTCATGGCACCCTCCGCCTCCTGGATTCAAGCGATTCTCCTGCCTCAGCCTCCTGAGTAGCTGGGATTACAGGCTCCTGCCACTACACCTGGCTAATTTTTGTATTTTTAGTAGAGACAGGGTTTTGCCATGTTGGCCAGGCTAGTCTCCTAGATTCCTAGTCTCCTGACCTCAAATGATCTGCCCACCTTGGCCTCCTAAAGTGCTGAGATTGCAGGTGTGAGCCAGCAGGCCTGGCCCAAAATAACAATACTAAAATCGAGTTCATTTTCATGTTTTCCCAATAGTTGCAAAATGTGTTTTTGGCTGCTTTGCTTAAATTAGAATCTAGTCAAGGGCCACACAGTGCATTTGGTACATAGTTCTTTTAATTCAAAACAGTCCTTCTCAGGCTCAGCAGCATAGCAATACCCTCCCTCCCCCATCTCTACAAAAAATAAAATTTAGCTGGATGTGATGGCACGTGCTTGTATTCCTAGGTACTCAGGAGGCTAAGGTGGGAGGATCATTTGCGCCCAGGAGGTTGAGCCTGTGGTGAGCCATGAGCACACCACTGTACTTCATTCTGGGCAACAGCGCAAGACCCTGTCTCTAAAAAACCCAAAAACAATCTTTGTTGACCCTTGAACTGTGCAGATCCTGTCATACATGGATCTTTTTTTTTTTTTTTTTTGTTTGGAGAAGGAGTCTCGCTCTGTCGCCCAGGCTGGAGTGCAGTGGCACAATCTCACCTCACTGCAAGCTCCGCCTCCCGGGTTCACGCCATTCTCCTGCCTCAGCCTCTCAAGTAGCTGGGACTACAGGCGCCTGCCACTACGCCCGGCTAATTTTTATGTATTTTTAGTAGAGACGGGGTTTCACCGTGTTAGCCAGGATGGTCTCGATCTCCTGACCTCGTGATCCGCCCGCCTTGGCCTCCCAAAGTGCTGGGATTACAGGCATGAGCCACCGCGCCCGGCGGATCTTTTTTCAACCAAAGTGAAATCAAAAATACGGTATTTATGGGTTACAAAACCCGCTTCTCTGGAGGGTCGACTTTAGGTATGTGCTGGTTTCTCAGGGCCAACTGCAGGACTCAGCTGTTTGTGGATTTTGGTACCCTGGAACCAAACCCCTGCACATGCCAACTGTGTTTGTACAGAAACCAACTTGTGCCCTCATCTTTTTTTTTGGCCATGAGTCTGACTTGTTGGGGGAGGCCATATATTTGCCCTGTAGAATAACACACTTTATGGATTTTTCTGATTTCTTTCCTGTACTGTTATTTATCTTGTTTATTTACTGTATTTTCAGTAAACTAAAAAGTAGATCTAAAAGTGCGAGTCAGTTTTGTCTAAACCAATAAATTCGAAGTAACTAGATTTGAAAATTCTAAGATTTTTTTCAAGTATTAAAGAATATCCATAAAAGTATATGTTTGATTTTTTTTTTTGCAAATCAAACACATTTGTGTAGCCAGCATCCAGATCAAAAATCAAAACATTATCAACATCCCAGGAGCGCCCTTTGTGCTTTTCTAATCATTGTGCCTCCCATCCCCAAAGCCAGCCAGTGCCACTAGTGAAAAAACTGTATTATTAGAAATAAAAAATGATAATTTTTTTTGAAATTTTACAGTTAAAGTTGATTCATCTGAAAGGGTAAATGTATTGTTCAGTAAATGAGAATGGGACAGCTAGTTGCTTAGGGGCAAAGCTGACTTTGTTCCTTATTTTTGTATCAGATAAAGTCTAGGTGGATCAAAACATTAAATACAAATGGAATTGGACTTACAACCATATGGTTACAGGTCCTTTATACATTCCCTCTGGAGATAATTATCCTAAGTGTAAATAAAGAGATACAATCCTTTTTTTTTTTTTTTTTTGAGACAGTTTTGCTCTTGTTGCTTAGGCTGGAGTGCAATGGCACGATCTTGGCTTACCACAACCTCCACCTCCTGGGTTCAAGCGATTCTCCTGCCTCAGCCTCCTGAGTAGCTGGGATTACAGGCGTGCGCCACCATGCCTGGCTAATTTTGTATTTTTAGTAGAGATAGGGTTTCTGCATGTTGGTCAGTCAAACTACTGACCTCAGGTGATCTGCCCACCTTGGCCTCCCAAAGTGCTGGGATTACAGGCGTGAGCCACCACGCCCGGCAAAAAAGGGATCTATTCTAATAAGGTCAGAATAATTTCCAAGAACATGCTATGACCAACTGATTTAGCCTGTCAGATAGGTAAATATTGTTCCTGCATTTACAATATAAGCATTTTTATGCCTCAATTTGGGGAAAAAAAGCAAATTTTTATTTATTTACAGAATAACCCAAGGAACCTAATTTAGGTAATCTTGATAAGATAAGATTTATATATTTTACTTACTTTTTTCCTTTTAGATGAGTTATGTGTTGAAGCACTTTGTCGGATGGAACAAGCCAATTGCTCCTTTCAGGTGTTTGACAAACATCCAGGGATCTATTTGTTTTTGGTCCATCCCAATGATATGGTGAGTATGAGTGTTGGGTGATAGAAGGATATCACCTAGTACAAAAGTACTAAGATACGTACTTTTGTACGTATAGATAGCTATAATAGAGGTTTATGGTGCAGATTTTGTTTAAAATGTTTGCTAAAATTTTTCTTGTTTTAAAATTTACTACAGTTAAGTAGAGGGTGCTGTGGGGTCAAAGAAGAGGGGATCTGAGAGGATAGGGGGATACTTACCGACAGGTGATGCTTGAGCTTAAAATTAAAAGGCAAACGAGGCTGGGCGCGGTGGCTCACACCTGTAATCCCAGCACTTTGGGAGGCCGAGGCGGGTGGATCACAAGGTCAGGAGATCAAGACCATTCTGGCTAACATGATGAAACCCCGTCTCTACTAAAAATACAAAAAATTAGCCGGGCGTGGTGGCGGGCGCCTGTAGTCCCAGCTACTCTGGAGGCTGAGGCAGGAGAATGGCGTGAACTGGGGAGGCAGAGCTGGCAGTGAGCCGAGATTGCGCCACTGCACTCCAGCCTGGGCGACAGAGCGAGACTCCGCCTCAAAAAAAAATAAAAAATAAAAAAATAAAATAAAATAAAATAAAAGCATGGTAATGGGATTGTCAGTCAAGATAATGGTGAATTTCATTTTCCTGTGGGCCAAACACATACCAATGATATAAAAAAATGCAAATGGAGGCCGGGCGCGGTGGCTCAAGCCTGTAATCCCAGCACTTTGGGAGGCCGAGACGGGTGGATCACGAGGTCAGGAGATCGAGACCATCCTGGTCTACACGGTGAAACCCCGTCTCTACTAAAAAATACAAAAAACTAGCCGGGCGAGATGGCGGGCGCCTGTAGTCCCAGCTACTCGGGAGGCTGAGGCAGGAGAATGGCGGGAGTCCGGGAGGTGGAGCTTGCAGTGAGCCGAGGTCGCGCCACTGCACTCCAGCCTGGGCGACAGAGTGAGACTCCGTCTCAAAAAAAAATGCAAAAGGAGGAAATTAAAGAGGTTATAATCACTTTCCTCCAAAGGAAAACTTATTTCTATGGACCAGCAATGGAACAGAAACATAAAGTAATAAATGAGTGGAAACCTGTAGGCCTGGATGGCGGTGGGTAGCTGGGGATTCAGCTTATGCAGGACAGCAGGAATTAGAAGTATACTCCAGGCAAGGCAAAGAACCAAAGCCAAACTGCGCACTCCAAACAAGGGGCGGATTGGGGGTGCTCCTCTGCCTGTGAAAGAAGGTTACCAAAGTATTAAAAAGGTTCACTGGCTTTTTAAAAGCTATGTACATATGGAGGAAGCAGATCTGGTCTTGTAACCGGGGCCTGGACCAAGCACTTGCAGCTGGTGACCGAGTCTACCTAGTCCTTATGTGACCAAAGGTTGGGAGTCCTGGGCTGCTGATAATAGACATAGTTCTAGTGCAGGACTCTGAAGGATGGATAGAGACCAGCCCAAATTTACATTTAGGAAGGGGAAGGGTAGTGGTAGGAGGGACACAGAATTCCTCCCTGTCCAATGAGCTTGCAAACCAAATCCCTGAAACACATGAAGAAAGCGTGTGCTCTGACAGAGAATGAAGACCAGCGCTGTCGGTCCTTTCCCTAGGTTTAACTCTAGAGGAACTTGAAAGAGAAAATGGAGAACATTGAGAGAAACTCTGAGTTGACAAGGGCTGGTTTATTTAAAACAATTTTTTTTATTACTGTTTCTTGGTTTTTGAGACGGAGTTTCGCTCTGTTGCCCAGGCTGGAAGTAGAGACAGGGTTTCACCAGGTTGGCCAGGCTAGTCTCGAACTCCTAACCTCAAATGATGCCCCTACTCTGGCCTCCGAAATTGCTGGGATTACAGGTGTGAGCCACCACGTCCAGCTGACAAGGGCTGTTTTGAAAGGTGAATGTGGGAGATGGGGAGGAGAACATCCTTAGTTTGTGAATTCCTTTTCACTCTGGGGTATTGGGTCATATCAGGCAGTACCTGTGGGAGATACTATGGAAGTATCTCTGAGAGCATTCTCTTACAGCCTGAGAATAAAATGGGCTGTGGGAGAATAAAGTAGAAAAGGAACTGTTAAGGTTCTGCTTCCAGTTCTCCTTCACCATTGCCTTAGATGAATAAAACCTGCATCCAAATCTGTTCTCAACTAAAAGATCCGATCCAGCTGAAGGTAGAATTGAAATCAGGACAGTGGCTAACCCCTGATGTTTGTGAGGCACTGAGACAAGCAGGTGGAGACCAATTAACCGCTGATAATTGCTTCAGTATCATCCCCTCTCAACCCCAGGACTTGGGGGATTATAGCCCAGTCGTGTCTTCTAATGCTGCTTCTCCCTGGGAGTGATCACTCATGTCAGTGAGTGAGTACGTTTTTCTAGCTTGGATTTCATCCACCACTCAGCTCTGAATTGATTGGACATAAGCCAGTCTGGAGTCTGGCCTTCCAAAGGCACCACCTGACAGGAGCCAATACCCCAGAGTGAAAGGGAATTCACAAACTAAAAATAATAGATACATGAGAAACATAAAGATTTTAGTAGAAGCAGATACATTAGAACACTTGTCCAATAAACTTAAAATTATTATAGTAAACGTGCTAGAAGAAATACGGGAAGATACTAATGTGAAATGAGAACTAGAAAACGTGAGAACCAACAAACCTACGCATTGTACACACGTACTCTAGAACTTAAAGTATAATAAAAAAAAAAAGAAAATGTGAGAACCAAGCCAAGTTGTTGTAAGATGGAAAAATGAGATATTTAGGAGACTTCAGGAGATGGGATAAATAATACAGTGGGTATAGTCAAGAGAACTGAATTAGAAGACCAGGTTGAGCAAATCCCTAAGAAGAAAAGAAAAATAGAAAATATAAAAAGAAAAGCTACAAGATAAATGGAGGGTAGAAGTAGTAGTGTTAACAAAGATGTAAGACGTCCCAGAAAGAGAAAATTAAAAATCAGGACAAAGAAATACTGGAGATAGGGCTGGGCACAGTGGCTCACGCCTGTAATCCCAGCACTTTGGGAGGCTGAGGTCGGTGAATCACCTGAGTCCAGGAATTCGAGACCAGCCTGGCCAACATGAGGAAACCCTGTCTCTACTAATAATACAAAAAAATTAGCCAGGTGTGGTGGTGCACGCCTGTAGTTCCAGCTACCTGGGAGGCTGAGGCAGGAGAATCGCTTGAACCCGGGAGGCAGGGGTTGCAGTGAGCCGAGATTGTGACATTGCACTCCAGCCTGGGCAGCAAGAGCGAAACTCCATCTCACGAAAGGAAAGTTGTACTATATGGAAAGAGAAATTAGATCCCTACCTCATTATCATTCATAATGACAAAATCTGTCTAAAAAACCATAATGAAGTTCAGTTTTCAAACTCTTCGCAGGAAATAGAGGTATATAGCATTTAGATCGTAAGGTGAAGAAGGTTTGTTTTATTTATTTTATTTTATTTTATTTATTTATTTTTTTTGAGGCGGAGTCTCGCTCTGTTGCCCAGGCTGGAGTGCAGTGGCCAGATCTCAGCTCACTGCAAGCTCCGCCTCCTGGGTTCACGCCATTCTCCTGCCTCAGCCTCCGGAGTAGCTGGGACTACAGGCGCCCGCCACCTCGCCCGGCTATTTTTTTTTTGTATTTTAGTAGAGACGGGGTTTCACCGTGTTAGCCAGGATGGTCTCGATCTCCTGACCTCGTGATCCGCCCGTCTCGGCCTCCCAAAGTGCTGGGATTACAGGCTTGAGCCACCGCGCCCGGCCGGTTTGTTTTATTTTTTTGAGACAGGGTCTTGGCTTTGTCACCTAGGCTGGAGTACAGTGACGTGATGATAGCTCACTGTAATCTCTGCCTCCCAGGCTCAAGCATTTCACCAAAATCTCCTGCCTTAGTCACCATGCCCAGCTAATTTTTTGTAGAGATGGGGTTTTGCTGTGTTGCCCAGGCTGGTTTTGAACTCCTGGACTCAAGTGCCCCCGCATCTCCCAAAATGTTGAGATTACATGCATGAGTCACCACGCCTGGTCTGAGGAGGGTTTTGTAAAAACGAAAGCATTGATTATGAAAGGAAAGTTGATGAACTTGACTATACTAAAATGAAAAGTTATTGTTTATCAAACAACACCATAAAGAGAGTGAAAATACTAGTTAAAAATTGGGAAAAGGGCTGGGCATGGTGGCTCATGCTCGAAAGTCCAGTACTTTGGGAAGCCAGGGCCGGAGGATTGCTGGGCGCCAAGAATTCAAGACCAGCCTGAGCAACACAGCAGGAACCTATCTTTACAAAAAAAAATTTTTTTATTAGCTGGGCATGGCGCTGCACATCTGTAGCCCTAGCTACTCAGTAGGCTAAGGTGGGAGGATCACTTGAGCCCAGGAGGTTGAGGCTGCAGTGAGCCCTGATCATGCTGGCGCACTCCAGCCTGGGCAACAGAGTGAGACTCTTTCTCAAAAAAAATTTAAAAATTGGAAGAAGATAATCATATTATTAACAATACGAAAAAAATGGATGAAGATCTGAACTGAACAGTCATGTGCCAGAAGAGGAACTACCAATAGCTAATAAATACGTGAAGGAATGTTTTATATTTAATGATCAGAGAAATAATAAGACCACAATGATACACCATTTTATATTTGTGTGATAGCCTGAGAATACAATTTTGGAGAGGTCATAGATTTGCAAAATCTCTTGTTACTGCTGGTAAGAGGTCTTGTGTTTAGTCGTCATGTCCATTTAGTCCTCTTTAATCTGGAACATTTCATTGTCTTTCATGACAGTTACTTTTTGAAGAGCACAGTCATTCCTGCTCTGCCTCTTTTTAAAAAAATAAATGAGGCTGGGCATGGTGGCTCACGCCTGTAATCCCAGCACTTTGGGAGGCCAAGGTGGGTGGATCACGAGGTCAGGAGTTCGAGATCAGCCTGGCCATCATAGTGAAACCCCATCTCTACTAAAAATACAAAAGTTAGTTGGGTGTGGTGGCGCGTGCCTGTAATCCCAGCTACTTGGGAGGCTGAGGTAGGAGAATGACTTGACCCTGGGAGGCGGAGGTTGCAGTGAGCCGAGATTGTGCCACTACATGCCAGCCTGGGTGACAGAGCAAGACTCCGTCTCAAAAAAAAAAAAAAGGTGTTCCTCACTTTCACTTCGTGTTTGTCTGATGTTTCCTCATGGATAGGTTCAGGTTATACGTTCCTAACTGGAGTACCACATAAGTGATGTTACTGTCCTTCTCACCTTGTCATATGTAGAGAGAGTGTCCTTCTCACCTTGTCATATGTAGAGAGAGGCACTCCATGTCCTTTGCAACTCATGGTGATGTAAATTTTGAGCTTTCAGTGAAGATGTCCCATTTCTCTACTGCATAATAATTTCTATTGTTTAGATACTTTAAGACCATGTAAATACTCTGCGTTTCACCAGTCTCCTCCTAAATTTAGCATTCATTAATGTATCTTGCCTGAACCAGTTTTTCTATCATTATTGCAAGATGGTGATTTCCTAACTCCAGCACTCTCCATGTTTACTAGTTACCACTTGACATTGATTGTACAGTAATCAAGAGCTTTTTCCTGTTCTACCACTTATCAGTAAGAACTCATGGATTCCAAAACTTTTTCAGTAGTTTATAATTTGTTGCTTATGTTGGCATAGAGCTCATGTGGGGTCTGTGTTTTCCAACTTTTGACTACAATCTGTAGTAAAAGAGTATACATGTGCCTATATAATGTATTCTGTAAAATAATAGTTTTACTGTGAAGGATGCACTCTTGATATTTTTGTTTTATTTAGTTTATTTTTTCTTAAGGCTGGTTGTGAGCACTAAATTTAATTCATAGCCTCCAAGAAATTTAAAATCACTTCTTTATGCTATTTTGCCATTTAGAAATGGCCTTTGATTTCTTTTGAGATTCCTCATTTTGTGTTTTCTTTCCTTTTTTGAACATTCTGTTACGGAAAATGATAAACATAAAAGTAGCGAGAATGGTGTAATGAACCCCCCATAATCCATCAGTTAGCTTTATCAACACATAGTCAACATTCCACTCCCCTTTGGATTAGTTCAGAGCAAATCTTAGACATCAGAGCATTTCATCCACAAAATATTTCAGTATGTATTTCTAAAAGGTAAGGACTTAAAAAACCCGAAAAATGTTGTTGTGTATATATTTTTTGATATGGAGTCTTACTCTGTCGCCCAGGCTGGAGTGCAGTAGTATGATCTTGGCTCACTGCAACCTCTCTCCACCAGTTTCAAACAATTCTCCTGCCTCAGCCTCCCAAGTAGCTGGGACTACAGGAGTGCACCATCATGTCCAGCTAATTTTTTTGTATTTTTAGTAGAGACTGGGTTTTGCCATGTTGGCCAGGCTGGTCTTGAACTCCTGACCTCAGGTGATCTGCCTGCCTCAGCCTCCCAGAGTGCTGCAATTACAGGTGTAAACCACTGTGCTCGACCAGAAAAATACTATTATTGCATCTAAAAGGATAATTCCTTAATGTTCTGTTGGCGGTCAGTGTTTGAATGAGTGGAAAGGATTGTCTCAAACTGTTTATTAGGATTCGTGTGTTCAAATCAGGATCAAAGAAGGTCTACAGGTTGCATTAATTAGTATCTCACATGTCTTTTAAAATCTGGAGAGAATCCTGTTTTCTTATCCATGTTCCTACTGTATGTAGACCATTGTTTTTTGAATTAAGTAATAAACATATTATGTTCTGCGTTTAGGTTCGGCGTTGGGCTATCTTGACTGCAAGAAACTTGGGGAAAGTGGACAGAGATGATTATTATGACTTACAAGAAGTTTTAATTTGCCTCTTTAAAGTCATTGAGTTGGGACTTCTAGAGAGTCCAGACATTTATACTTCTGTCTGTCTACGAGAAGGGTAAACTAATTTTCTGCCCTCCACACATGTAATGATACTACCAAGCGTACAAAAGCCTTATTGGTTAGGTTGAGTATTAGTTCCTACCTAATAGTTTAGTATTTTCATAATAGTTCTTGTTTTTTTTTTTTTTCTTTTTTTTTTTTTTTTTTTGAGGCGGAGTCTTGCGCTGTCGCCCGGACTGGAGTGCAGTGGCCGATCTCAGCTCTACCGCAAGCTCTGCCTCCTGGGTTAACGCCATTCTCCTGCCTCAGCCTCCCTAATAGCTGGGACTACAGGCGCCCGCCACCTCGCCCGGCTAGTTTTTGTATTTTTAGTAGAGACGGGGTTTCACCGTGTTAGCCAGGATGGTCTCGATCTCCTGACCTCATGATCCGCCCGTCTCGGCCTCCCAAAGTGCTGGGATTACAGGCTTGAGCCACCGCGCCCGGCCAGTTCTGCTTTTTGAGACAGAGTCTCACTCTGTTGCCCAGGCTGGAGTGCAGTGGCACCATCTCCACTCACTGCACGCTCCACCTCCCAGGTTCTAGCAATTCTCCTGCCTTAGCCTCCTGATTAGCTGTGATTACAGGGGAATGCCACCACACCTGGCTAATTTTTTGTATTTTTAGTGGAGACGGGGTTTCACCATGTTGGCCAGGCTGGTCTTGAACTCCTGACCTCAAGTGATCTGCCCACCCCGGCCTCCTAAAGTGCTGGAATTATAGGTGTGAGTCACTGCGCCTGGCCCTGTAGTTCTTGAGTGTCCTAAAAGGGAAGTGTTCTCTTTTGGTGATCTGATAAAACTTGCTAAAGATAGGATTTTATAGTTCCCAGTTCTTATTCTGTCATTAAATTGACTTAACTATTACATATCTTGTTTTAAACAGTATTTATATCCTAGAAACTTTTCTGTAGTAAGAGGTACATTTTCAAGCACTGGCAAATGAATTGAATCTTGTTTAAGGACACATTTTATTAACAAAATATTAGTGTAATAGTTGGCTTTAAATAGGGTTTGATTGTTAATACTCCTTTTTCAGTGTGTAAAATATTTCCTGGTAGAACCGGGCATGGTGGCGCATGCCTGTAGTCCCAGCAACTTGGGAGGCTGAGGTGGGAGGATCATTTAAGCCCAGGCATTTGAAGCTGCAGTGAGCTAGGATTGTGCCCCTGCACTCCAGCCTGGGTGACAGAGGGAGATCCTGTCTCTTAAAAATATTAAATTTTCCTAGTAGAAAGAATTGTCAGCATTGTTTACAAGTCCTATAGTGGCTCAAAATACTTCTTTTGTTTTTTTGGAGACGTAGTCTTGCTCTGTCGTACAGGCTGGAGTGCAGTGGCACCGTGGCGGCTCACTGCAAGCTCCGCCTCCTGGGTTCACACCGTTCTCCTGCCTCAGCCTCCCAAGTAGCTGGGACCACAGGCACCTGCCACCACGCCCAGCTAATTTTTTTGTATTTTTAGTAGAGACGGGGTTTCACCATGTTAGCCAGGATGGTCTCGATCTCCTGATCTTGTGATCTGCCTGTCTCAGCCTCCCAAAGTGCTGGGATTACAGGCATGAGCCACCATGCCCGGCCTCAAAATACTTGTATACCATTTCCTTGATTCCAGATCTTAAGGTCACGTGTCATAATTGGCAGTGATTTTTTTTCTTTCTTAATGGTATATGGAATATAATACATCTTAAAATTGAAGGCATCTTATATTGATGAGATACAGTTTATATAGTAGTTATCTTAGAAATTGTTTTCTAACCATTTTCTACTTTGACACTTGAATTAGTCTAAAGTTCTGTTACTTGGGAGCAGTTGTGTATGAATATCTGAGACTTAAGTGTTTGAGAAACTAAATACTATCTTGCTTCATCTTCCTGCCTTGTTTTTCTTTTGCAAACTAAACCAGGCATTAGAATAGTATTATTTCATCAATTCAATATAACTCTAAATGATCTTACAGGTATTTGCATGTTGCTGACCATTCTTGAGGAACAAGCCATGGATTCCCTATTGTTGGGCTCAGACAAACAAAATGATTTTATGCAATCGATACTTCACACTATGGAGAGGCAATCAGACGGTAATAAATTTTACTTGCTGAATGTTTTTGAGTATGGTGATGATGATGCACTTTAATTGCAGGAATTGGTGCATGTTGTGGAGAAAAGAATTTTTCTGGTTTAGTAATAGATTCAGACTTTTTTGTTTTCTTTTTTTGTTGTTGTTTTTTTTGTTTTTTGTTTTTTTTTTTGAGACGGAGTTTCACTCTGTCGCCCAGGCTGGAGTGCGGTGGCCGGATCTCAGCTCACTGCAAGCTCCGCCTCCCAGGTTTACGCCATTCTCCTGCCTCAGCCTCCCGAGTAGCTGGGACTACAGCCGCCCACCACCTCGCCCGGCTAGTTTTTTGTATTTTTTAGTAGAGACGGGGTTTCACCGTGTTAGCCAGGATGGTCTCGATCTCCTGACCTCGTGATCCGCCCGTCTCGGCCTCCCAAAGTGCTGGGATTACAGGCTTGAGCCACCGCGCCCGGCCTTGTTTTATTTTTTGATACGGAGTCTCACTCTTGTTGTCCAGGCTGGACTGCAATGGTGTGATGTCAGCTCACTGCAACCTCCACCTCCTGGGTTCAAGAAATTCCCCTTCCTCAATCTCCTAAGTAGCTGGAACTACAGGTGTGCACCACCACGCCTGGCTGATTTTTTTATATTTTTAGTAGCGACGGGATTTCACTACGTTGGTCAGGCTGATCTTGAGCTGTTGACCTCAGGTGATCTGCCTGCCTTGGCCTCCCAAAGCGCTGGGATTACAGGCATGAGTCACCAGTGCTGGGCCCAGATTCAGACTTTTTTTTTTTTTTTTTTTTTTTGAGACGGAGTCTCGCTCTATTGTCCAGGCTGGAGTGCAGTGGCCGGATCTCAGCTCACTGCAAGCTCCGCCTCCTGGGTTTACGCCATTCTGCCTCAGCCTCCCGTAGACTTTCAAATCAGAAAGGACCTTTATAATTTAATTCAGTACCTTCCTTCCATAGAAGAAGGGAAGTTAATCTACTTTTTCATGATGAAAATGTTGGTGGTAGGATGAATATCAGGACCTCTGGGAGACCCATTTGTAACGATATTGTGGTTAACATTGTGGGGAAGGCCTTCTCTGTCCCATGACCTCCCTTTGCCTGCCTCTTTGTTTCTCTGTGGTTCTCTAATACAGTAACTGCCAGCCACATGTGATTATTAAAATAAATTTAAGTCAGTTAAAATTAAAAATGCAGTTATTTGGTCCCACTAGTCATATTTCAAGGCTCAGTGGCCACACGTGCCTGTACTGTATCCTGTACTGTATTGAACAGTGCATAGACAGAACATTTCCATGATCACAGAACATTCTCTTGGATATGCTGCTCTAGATAGTCTAGATAATGAGGCCTAAAGCTTGTAGTTGTCTTTATTATTAGATCCTGACCTCCTTTTGCTGATGCTTGTATCATGCTAATCATGAAGGATCTGTAATTAAATAAGTGCTTCTCATCTTTTTGAAGTTAATGAATTAATAAAGACCAAGTATACCAGATCCTATGAAAACATAATGAATATAGTTTTTCCCCTCATTCTCTTCCGTTCATGCAGCTTGAATGTTGTATATAAACTCATTTGTGGGAGATTCTGATACAAATATATTGTTATTCTTTTGTTGATAGGGCATATGTATATATTTTGTTTTGTTTTGTTTTGTTTTTTCTTTCTGAGACCAAGTCTCTCTCTCTCACCCAGGGTAGAGTGCAGTGGTGTAATCTTGGCCAACTGCAGTCTCCGCCTTTGGGTTCAAGCAATTTTCCTGCCTCAGCCTCCCAAGTAGCTGGGATTACAGGTATGCGCCACCATACCTGGCTAATTTTTGTCTTTTTAGTAGAGATGGAGTTTCACCATGTTTGCCAGGCTGGTCTTGAACTCCTGGCATCATGTGATCCGCCTGCCTTGGTCTCCCAAAGTGTTAGGATTACAAGCGTGAGCCACCACGCCTGGCCTGTGGCCTATATTTTCTGGCTAGATTTTATCTGATTAAGGCTATTACTCTTTTGCCAACATTTACTGCATAAATTGTTCATTTCTTTCCCTTTGCCTAACTACATGTATAATTCTGTCCTTCCTGTTAAGCTAGCTCCCTTATCATCTTAAAAAAAAACAAAAAACAAAAAACTTTTTTTTTTTTTTCCTCCTTTTGAGACAGGATCTCACTCTGTCACCCACCCTAGAGTGCAGTGGCTCAATCAGGTCTCATTGCAGCCTTAACCTCCCAGGCTTAAGTCATCCTGCTGCCTCTGACTCCCTAGTAGCTGGGACCACAGGCATGTGCCACCTTACCCAGCTAATTTTTAAATTTTTGGTAGAGATGAAGTCTCACTATGTGGCCTAGGCTGGTCTTGAACTCCTGACCTCAAACAGTCCTCCTGCCTCGGCTTCCCAAAGTGTTGGGATTTACAGGCGTGAGCCACCGAACCCAGCCTCGTCTTCAAAATTTTAATTTCCTCTTTCAGAAACTTCATAATGGTCTTCACCTAACTACTTTCTTTCTTGTAAGCTTACTAGGCACAGGCACTGTTTCAGATGCAGTGGAGGATAGAAAAATATATAAGAAAGTTCAGATGACTGTGGCAAAGTCTGAGAAGTGTGAGGGAAGGAAAGTCACAAGTTCTAGGATGACTTAACAACTAGCAGTAACTGAGTGAATTCCAGCACTTACCTCAGAAGAGTACTGCAGATGACTGAAGTGGGGGAATGTTTAATATATAGGAAGAGGCATTTAAGCTGAACTTTTAAGGATGAATAGGATTTTGATAGGTTGTGCTAGAAGCAAGGGCATTCTAGGGCTTATTTTGGAAAAAGGCAGTGATCTATTTTTGCTGTAGATAGTATATGATTACAGGAATATGTAAAATAAAAATGGAAATAAACAGTAGATCAGTATCTTTTAAGTTCTTGACTGAGGACTTTGAATTTTCTTGGAAGACATTAAGTAGCCATTGAAGGTCTTTGAGTAGGGCAGTATATTGCTACTGCATATCTAATAGAGAAGCGGGAAGTTGGATGAAAAGTAGATAATAGCAAAGCCATGTTGAGATACAGATAGATGAAGAGTGTGTATCTTTGCCTTACTCCTTAGCTAAAGAATTTAGTCATTGACTGGGCGCGGTGGCTCACGTCTGTAATCCCAGCACTTTGGGAGCCCGAGATGGGCGGATCACGAGGTCAGGAGATCAAGACCATCCTGGCTAACATGGTGAAACCCCATCTCTACTAAAACATAGAAAAAATTAGCCAGGCGTGGTGGTGGGCACCTGTAGCCCCAGCTACTGGGGAGGCTGAGGCAGGAGAACGGCGTGAACCTGGGAGGTGGAGCTTTCAGTGAGCCGAGATCGCACAACTGCATTCCAGCATTCCAGTCTGGGCGACTGAGCGAGACTCCGTCTCCAAAAAAAAAAAAAGAATTTAGTCATTTACACTAACTGCATGACACAAAATTCAGGATCATGCTGAAAGAGAATTTCTTGTGTTGTGGGCTTCATGTAGATCTGTAAATACCAAGTTTCTTTCTCTTTCCTTTATGTTTTTTCCTCTTCGTTTCTGTTAGTTATTGGAGGATGGGACTACAAAGTTTTGGGAGGGGTTGAGGAGCTAAGTTAGAAAAGGTTGTTTCTGGTATGGCAAATAGGGTGTGAAAAGACTGTGTTTACCTAGACTGTTTTACTGTTTTCTTGCCCATTAAATAATTTGCCATTACTTTTTTTTTTCAGAAGCATCATAGTATTGCTTGAAAAAAAATCTTGAAAATGTGCCTGCTTTTTAAAACCTATGTGTGTCTAAGGATTGGTGGCGTGCTACTTTAAA
Organism: Rhinopithecus bieti; assembly: GCF_001698545.2. NCBI lineage: Eukaryota > Metazoa > Chordata > Mammalia > Primates > Cercopithecidae > Rhinopithecus > Rhinopithecus bieti. The sequence continues at coordinate 1,385,464 of NW_016814121.1, forward strand.
TTATTTGCTGCTTGGCTTTTAGTTTGGTTGCTACTCACCAGATAAAGAATGCTTAATTCTCAACATATTTTAGTATGTTTTTCTAACTGTTTAGTAATTCAACGATTTGTGCCATTGTATTTCAGATGATAGTGTGGATCCTTTCTGGCCAGCATTACACTGTTTTATGGTGATTCTGGACCGCCTTGGATCTAAGGTCTGGGGTCAGCTTATTGATCCTATTGAGGCATTTCAAACCATAATCAACAATGCAAGCTACAATAGAGAGATTCAACATATACGGAACAGCTCTGTAAGGTTAGTTCAGCTAATGTCAGGATTTATACATCATCTCTATAAGAAAGTATGTTCCACTGAATTTCTTAACAAGAGGTGTTTCTGCCTTTTTTTCCTCCCTTAATTTCAGTAATTTCTATTTATTCTTAATATTTAAGGACCAAGTTAGAACCGGAGTCATATTTGGATGATATGGTGACTTGCAGCCAGATCGTATACAATTATAATCCTGAAAAGACCAAGAAGGTATAAAACACTTTGAAAATTCAGCTGCTATTTTATTGCCTTTGTATTGTGTAGACTATTTTATATAATTTGTTGAGTTGTTGATTTTATGATATGTAGCTGTTCTCAATCTACTACTATGTAAAAAACCTTCTCATTGAACAGCAGATGTATTGTGCATTGGAGAAGATGGACTCTTAACTACAGTGTGCGTACTTTGGAAAATTAATTTCTTTTTTTTTTGAGACGGAGTCTGGCTCTGTCGCCCAGGCTGGAGTGCAGTGGCCGGATCTCAGCTCCCTGCAAGCTCCGCCTCCCGGGCTTACGCCATTCTCCTGCCTCAGCCTCCCGAGTAGCTGGGACTACAGGTGCCCGCCACGTCGCCTGGCTAGTTTTTTGTATTTTTTTTTTAGTAGAGACGGGGTTTGACCGTGTTAGCCAGGATGGTCTCGATCTCCTGATCTCGTGATCTGCCCATCTCGGCCTCCCAAAGTGCTGGGATTACAGGCTTGAGCCACCGCGCCCAGCCCTGGAAAATTAATTTCTAAGTACATTTAGGGAAGATGGAAAGTTTATGGGGACATACGTGGTATGACTAGAAATCAAAAGTAGCTAGTGGTAAAAAGCCGAGAGTACATAAAAGTGTTATCAATTTGTCTTTTTATGAAACTTTAACCTCAAAATTCAATTTATATTTTTAGTTTCTTTGGCGTTAGGTGTATTACGATTGTGATACAATTGTATGCCACAATTGTACCTTTCCATTGTATACCATAATAATGATGTGGTAAACCAAAATAAGAGAGTTGAGAAACATACTTTTCTTAACGACTTGGATGTTGAACCTGTAATAAGTGGTGCTTATTTATCTGAACATCAGCATTTCTTTCCTTTTAGGATTCTGGATGGAGAACAGCCATTTGCCCAGATTATTGTCCTAACATGTATGAAGAAATGGAAACATTAGCCAGTGTGCTTCAGTCAGATATTGGTCAAGACATGCGTGTTCATAACAGCACATTTCTGTGGTTCATCCCTTTTGTCCAGTCCCTCATGGATCTTAAGGATTTGGGTGTGGCTTACATAGTAGAGGTTGTTCATCATCTGTACTCTGAAGTCAAAGATGTCCTCAACCAAACAGATGCCATGTGTGACAAAGTCACTGAATTTTTTCTTCTAATTTTGGTATCAGTGATTGAACTGCATAGAAATAAAAAATGTTTGCATTTGCTGTGGGTAAGTTCCCAGCAATGGGTAGAAGCTGTCGTCAAATGTGCCAAGCTTCCTACTACTGCATTTACACGGAGTTCTGAGAAATCATCTGGAAATTGCTCCAAAGGAACAGCAATGATATCATCACTGTCGTTGCATTCCATGCCATCTAACTCTGTACAACTTGCTTGTGTGCAGCTGATTAGAAGTCTCCTTAAAGAAGGTTATCAGCTTGGGCAGCAATCTCTTTGCAAGCGATTCTGGGATAAGCTCAACTTATTCCTTAGAGGAAATTTATCTCTAGGTTGGCAGTTGACTAGTCAGGAAACCCACGAGCTACAAACTTGTTTAAAGCAAATTATTAGAAACATAAAATTCAAAGCACCTCCATGTAACACTTTTGTGGATCTGACTTCTACATGTAAAACCTCTCCAGCATCTTATAATAGAGAAGAAAGTGAACAAATAGGGAAGAAGTCTAGAAAAGATATGCATTATTTGGAAGCTTCCAGCCCAACATTTTCTAAAGAACCAATGAAAGCGCAAGACAGTGTATTGATCAAAGCAGATAACACTATAGAAGGTGACAATGATGAGCAAAATTATATAAAGGATGTGAAACTAGAAGACCAGCTCTCAGCTGGGTCATGCTTGAAGCGGAATAGTGAAAACATGTTTACTGAAAGAGCTGAAGATGAAATTAAAATAGGTACAAGGAAGCAGAAGTCTGTAAAAGAGAACTCCTCATATACACCAGAGGATTGTACTTCAAGAAATGGTCCAGAAAGGGGATGTGACAGAGGAATAATAGTATCAACACGTTTGTTGACTAATTCTAGCACTGATGCTTTGGAAAAAGTGTCCACATCAAATGAAGATTTCTCTTTAAAGGATGATGCTCTTGCTAAAACCTCAAAACGAAAAACTAAGGTACAGAAAGATGAAATCTGTGCAAAGTTATCACATGTAATAAAGAAACAACACAGGAAGAGTACTTTGGTCAATAATACTATCAATTTAGACGAAAATTTGACTGTATCTAACATTGGGAGTTTCTATTCAAGGAAAGATACAGGAGTTCAGAAAGGAGATGGTTTCATACATAATCTTTCTTTAGACCCTAGTGGTGTTCTGGATTATAATAAGAATGGAGAACAAAAATCTCAAAACAATTTATTGCCAGAAGAGAAGCAGTTAAAGAATGAAGAGTTAGATATTTTCTATTCCCATGAAAACAATTGTGAAATACAGGAATTTCATGCTGATGATAAAGATTCGATCCCCTTTACAGAAATGGCCAATACTTCAGAGAAGAAATCATCTTCCTTTAAAGATCTTATGACTGTACCTGAATCAAGAGATGAGGCGATGAGTAATAGTACCAATGTGATTTATTCTAACTTGACAAGAGAACAGGCCCCTGGCATCAGTCCTAAATCTGACACCTTAACGGATTCTCAGATAGACAGAGACCTTCACAAATTATCTTTACTAGCTCAAGCCAGTGTTATTACGTTTCCATCTGATTCCCCTCAGAACTCATCCCAGCTACAAAGGAAAGGAAAAGAAGATAAAAGATGTTTCACAGCTAACCAAAATAATGGAGATGCCTCCCGTGGACAGGTGATTATTATTTCAGATTCTGACGATGATGATGATGATGAAAGAATCCTGAGTCTTGAGAAACTCACTAGACAGGACAAAAGATGCCTTGAGAAGGAACGTCCAGAGCAGCACGTTTCAACAGTTACGGAGGAAAAGAATCCAGTAAAGGAAGAAAAGACGAAGTCTCTTTTTCAGTTTGAGGAATCTGATTCTCAGTGTTTTGAGTTTGAAAGTGCATCTGAAGTGTTTTCCGTTTGGCAGGATCATCTAGACAATAATAATTCAGTTCAAGATGGTGAGAAAAAATGTTTGACTCCTATAACCAATACCACAAATGGTCAGGATTGTACAGATTATGTATCTGAAGTTGTTAAAAAAGGGGCAGAGGGCATTGAAGAACACACTAGACCACAGAGCAGTAGTATTTCTGTTGAGGAATTTTGTGAAATTGAAGTAAAAAAGCCTAAGAGAAAACGATCTGAAAAACCAATTCCTGAAGATCCTGTGAGGCCTTCATCTTCTGTCAGAAATGAGGGCCAGTCTGATACTAATAAGAGAAATCTTGTTGGAAATGATTTTAAGAGTATAGGTAGAAGGACTACAACTTCCAATTCAAGTATTCAGAGAGCCACTACGGTTTCACAAAAGAAATCTTCAAAGCTTTGTACTTATATAGAACCCATCAGGAAAGTTCCAGTTTCTAAGACCCCTAAGAAAACTCATTCAGATGCCAAAAAAGGACAGAATAGAAGTTCAAATTACCTCAGTTGTAGGACAACTCCTGCTATAGTGCCACCAAAGAAATTTCGTCAGTGTCCTGAACCAACTTCAACAGTTGAGAAACTTGGCCTGAAAAAGGGTCCTCGTAAGGCATTTGAGTTGTCCCAGCGATCTTTGGATTATGTAGCTCAGTTACGTGATCATGGCAAAACTGTTGGAGTAGTTGATACTCGAAAAAAGACTAAATTAATTTCTCCTCAGAACCTGTCTGTCAGAAATAATAAGAAACTGCTGACTAGTCAAGAACTTCAGATGCAAAGGCAAATCAGACCCAAATCACAAAAAAATAGACAAAGACTTTCTGATTGTGAAAGTACAGATGCTACAAGAGCAGGGCCTCATACAGCACAGAATTCTGACACATTTGTACCGGAATCTGATAGGTCAGATTATGATTGTTCAGCAGGAACTGAGGTACTTGCCAACAGTAATGGAAAACAGTTAATAAAATGCGTGCCTTCTGAACCAGAAACCATAAAAGCAAAACATGGGTCTCCAGCGACTGATGGTGCTTGCCCTTTGAACCAATGTGATTCAATAGTGTTAAATGGAACAGTACCAACAAGTGAAGTAATTGTCTCTATTTCAGAGGACCCTCTGGGGGGAGGTGATCCGACAGCACATCATACAGAGATGGCAACTTTGAACGAGGGAGAGCCTGACTCCAGCAGTGATACAGAGGAAGATAACTTATTTTTAACACAAAATGATCCTGAAGATATGGATTTATGTTCACAAATGGAGAATGACAATTATAAATTCATTGAACTAATTCATGGAAAAGATACAGTTCAGGTTGAAGAAGATTCTGTAAGTCATCCTCAGTTGGAATCTTTGAGTGGCACAAAGTGTAAGTACAAAGATTGTCTTGAAACCACAAAAAACCAGGGTGAATACTGCCCACAACACTCTGAAGTGAAAGCAACAGATGAAGATGTATTTCGTAAACCTGGTTTGCCTCCTTCTGCATCTAAACCTTTGAGACCTACCACTAAGATTTTTAGCTCAAAGAGTACTTCACGAATTGCTGGTCTTTCTAAATCTTTGGAAACTTCTTCAGCACTTTCACCATCTCTAAAAAATAAGGCAAAGGGGATTCAGTCGATTTTGAAAGTACCACAGCCAGCTCCCCTCGTAGCTCAGAAGCCAGTGGGTGAAATGAAAAATTCGAGCAATGTTCTTCATCCTCAGTCTCCAAATAATTCCAACAGGCAAGGTTGCAAAGTTCCATTTGGTGAAAGCAAATATTTTCCATCTTCCTCTCCAGTAAACATTCTCTTGTCATCACAGTCTGTCTCTGACACCTTCATTAAAGAGGTCTTAAAATGGAAATATGAAATGTTTTTGAACTTTGATCAGTGTGGGCCCCCTGCAAGTCTTTGTCAGTCCATCTCAAGACCTGTGCCTATCAGATTTCACACTTATGGAGATTATTTTAATGTTTTTTTCCCTTTGGTGGTATTGAATACTTTTGAAACAGTAAGTATGTGTTTCATTTGTATGTCTCTCCAAACTTTTCAAGTTACCTCTTTACCTTGCTGAGTGAAAATGAGTGTAGTTCAAAAATCAGCTGGGCATGGTTGCAGGTGCCTGTAATCCCAGCTACTCAGGAGGCTGAGGCAGAGAATTACTTAAACCCGGGAGGCGGAGGTTGCAGTGAGCCGAAGTCGCGCCACTGCTCTCCAACCTGGGCGACAGAGCGAGACTCCAAAAGAAAAACAAAAAAAAAGTATAGTTAAAATAATTGACCTTTTTGATTTAGATACTGCTTTTAGATTTCATGTTGAACAGACATTTGTGCTAGCCACTGTTCTAGCTACTGGCAATACAGAGGAAACTTTTTTTTTTGAGATGGAGTTTTGTTCTTGCTGCCCAGGCTGGAGTGCAATGGTGCTATCTCAGCTCACTGCAACCTCCACTTCCCAGGTTCAAGTGATTCTCCTGCCTCAGCCTCCCAAGTAGCTAAGATTATAGGCATGTGCCACCAGGCCTGGCTAATTTTGTGTTTTTAGTAGAGAAGGGGTTTCACCATGTTAGGCTGGTCTCGAACTTCTGATTCTGACCTCAGGTGATCCACCAGCCTCGGCCTCCCAAAGTGCTAGGATTACGGGCGTGAGCCACTGCGCCTGGCTGGAAACACTTAACCCTCTGCTCCTTGGAGCTGATAGACACAACTCGGGGTGCTAATAATATGCCAAGTCCAGAAGTAACACAGAAGGAAATGTTTATTGATACACAGGTGAAGGAGGACTTCTCAGAGGAGATAGTTTCCCACCTGCATTTGTTTTGTTTGTAAATAAGAGACCTCTGCTGTAGTTTTCTTGAGGAGGTAGCAAAGGGTGAATTACATTGAACACAAAGTAGTAGTAATGAATCCTAAATTTCTCTACACATCAGACTTCCCAGTTTCTTTTTCTTTTTTTGAAACGGAGTCTCGCTCTGTTGCCCAGGCTGGAGTGCAATGGTGGTGCGATCTCAGCTCGCTGCAAGCTCCGCCTCCCGGGTTCACGCCATTCTCCTGCCTCGCAGCCTCCTGAGTAGCTGAGACTATACGCCACCACGCCCTGCTAATTTTTTGTATCTTTAGTAGAGACTGGTTTTCGCCGTATTAGCCAGGATGGTCTCTATCTCCTGACCTTGTGATCCGCCCGCCTCGACCTCCCATAGTGCTGGGATTATAGGCATGAGCCACCGCACCCGGCCCCAGTTTCTTGCTCCTCATAGCAGCTGCTCTGTGTAACAGCCTCCCCAACCCCAGCACATCCTATTCTGGTTTTTCTCTCCTTCTTACTCAAGTAGAGTTGACAAACGATAAGATTCCCAGTTAAAATTTGAGAAAAACAGCAAATAATTCTTTAGTGTAAGCATTTAGTTGTGTTTGGAATGATTTTTGTGTGTGTGTTTTCAAGGCAGGTAAGAGGTGGGAGCAAATTTTTACTTATTCCTCAAAAGAAATCTTTGAGAATACAGTAAGACTCTTAAAACTAACAATGTTGAGGTAAATAGTCATGGTTCATTAACTTGATACTTGAGTGCCTAGTATGTGCCAAGTGCTCTTAGAAGTGTGGAAGATGAAGTGGTGAACAAGACAGATGAGGTCTCTTCCCCTCTGGAAGTGACCATGTCAGATTGAGATAAAGACTCTAGTATGAGCTAGAACGAAGGGGACAGGACACTTTCTGGAGAGATCAGATACCCTCTATGAGCAGATGATATTTACACTGAGACCCAAGTGACTGGGAGTTAAGTGTGGGAAGTATGTTCAGGCAGAGTGGAGTGCAAAGACAGTCTGGTAACAGTAAGATTGGAGTGTTGGAGAAGGAAGTGTAATGTACAAAGGGACAAGTCTACTACAAAAGAAGAGAAGTGAGTTGTTAATGCTGTACCTGGCGAGATAAATGGCTTTTATATGGCTTGAGTCAGTGTATCTTCATAAATGTGCTTTATGTTTAATCTTTTGATCAATTTGTGCCCCAAATTTTAGCCATTGTTGAGAGTTGCTTTATTATTTTTCTTTTTTCCTAAGGTACTTTTGTTTTAGCAGGAGTTGCTTTATTTTAGCTGGAAAGCACTAAATTGCTTAGAAGCCATTCATAACCCTATGAGGGATAGACACATACTTTTATTTCCTGAGTTAAAGATATTTATTAAGATTTATTTTCTTCAGGACATTTTGTAGTCTCAGCTTTTAAAACAGAATGAGCATAAGTTCCATTTGTACATATACAGAGTTTGAAATCGTCAAAGATTTCTATCTGGCCCATTATAAAGAACATCAGGCACCCCCATCCCCTAAGTAACTATTTTCTTTCTTTTTTTGTTTGAGACGGGTGTCGCCCAAGCTGGAGTGCAGTGATGCAATCTCGGCTCACTGCAAGCTCTACCTCCTGGGTTCACGCCATTCTTCTGCCTCAGCCTCCCAAGTAGCTGGGATGACAGTTGCCCGTCACCATGCCCGGCTAATTTTTGTATTTTTAGTAGAGGCAGAGTTTCACCATGTTAGCCAGGATGGTCTCAATCTCCTGACCTTGTGATCTGCCCGCCTCGGCCTCCCAAAGTGCTGGGATTACAGGCGTGAGCCACTGTGTTGGACCCCAAGTAACTATTTTCTATTCTTAATGAGTCCTTTGGAAATTTCTTTCCATATTTATTTATTTGTTTTTTTGAGACAGTGTCTCACTCCTGTCCCCCAGGCTGGAGTACAGTGGTGCAATTATGGCTCACTGCAGCCTCAACCTCTTGGGCTCAAGTGGTCCTTCCATCACAGTGTCTTGAGTAACTGGGACTACAGGCTCACACCATAATGTCCAGCTAATTTTTGTATTTTTAGTAGAGGCAGACTTTTTCCCATGTTGCCTAGGCTAGTCTCAAACTACTGGACTCAAGCAATCCACCTGCCTTGGCCTCTCAAAGTGCTACAATTACAGGCGTGAGCCATCGTGCCTGGCCCTCCTTCCATATTTCTGAATAACATTCCCATATTGTAACTCCTTGATTTTTCAGTTTTAGGCGTTTCTATTTCCTGCTTCAGGAACTACCCCCGTTCCCAGCCCAACCCTTGCACACACCCTTCCTGTTCCCTCATCCTCATTAGGGGATTGTCTTGAAATTTTAGATCCATTTTGTTATTTTGACTATGTGAAAGATATCTTCAGCTAAGCCATGTAGTGTGCTGTAATTGCCTTTCCATTTCCTTCCAAACTCTGTGTTTTCCTTGGATTTATTGTTTTATATGTTTATTTAATTTTGTACTTATTACTAAATTAATGCCAGCCTGTCTTTTGTTGAGTGATCACATACCTTAGTTAATCTATAAATTTGTTCTGTGTGTGGTGCATGATGATATTCCTGAAAATAGTAGTCCTTATCCTTGGGTTGGGTCCCAAGGGCTCCACCCCCGTCATCTTTCTTGGTCACTCATGTTAGCGAGCCCTGTCCTTCAGGCTTCCAGAGAAGAGGGTATATGGGAGGTACATTTTTGAAACCTTGTATATCTTAGAATTTATTTAATCTTCTCATTTTCTTTAATTTTTTCTATCTTTCATCTCATTTTCTTTTTGTTCTCCTTTCTTGGAGGCCACCTCAACTTTTCTCCCAAATCCATTGAATTCTTTTTAGCGTATTTTAGTTTCCTGGAACTCTGGTTCTCTGAATAGTCCTTTATTTTATGGATGTGGTATTTTTTATTAGCTAAAGTTTATTAATGATAATTTTAAAGTTAGCTAAAAGTTGTTCTCTTTTTGCATGGTTCCTGTCTCCCCAGTTGGTTTTTTCCTGTTCATTTGAGTGTTTATAGTCCTTTCTATTAATTCCTTTTTTTATGTTGTAATGATTTCTGGTGGTCTACTCACATTTAAGAACAGGAAACTCAAAAGTAGATTGGAACATTATTCATGGTAGCCAAAAAGTGGAAACAACCCAAATGTGTGTGTAGTTGATGAATGGATAAATAGGTCTGTTCATACAATGAATGGAATAATATTCAGCCATAAAGAGAAGTGAAGATCTGCGTTCACTAATGAACGTTGAAAACATTGTGCTAAGTGAAATAAGTCAGGTTCAGAAGGTCACATCTTGTATGATCCCATTCATATGTATTGTCCAGAATAGGCACATCTGTAGAGACAGAAAGATGAGTAGTTGTCAGGGGAAGGAAGGAGGTGGGAATTGGGATTGCTGATAGGTACAAGGTTTCTTTTGGGGTGATGGAAATGCTGTGGAATGAGGTAGTGGTGATGGTTGCACGGCATAGTAAATAAAACCGTAGTACTAAAAACCACTGAGACGTACACTTTAAAATGGTGAATTTCATGTTGTGTGAAATGCTATCTCCATTTAAAAAATGTTACTTTAAAAAGAATAAATTTGATTAGCAACAAGTTAAGAAAGATGCCTAGGAAAACATGAAATCTTCAGATACTTTTACAAAAATGAACCCGTTTATGGTTGCACTCTGGAAGGCAAATGTGATCTGAAGGGTGCCATAGCATGGTAAAACCCAACATTAGTTTCGTTCTTTATGGTAAGGTTTTGCGTTTAGGTGCAGTTATAATCTGTATTTTATTATATATATAAAAGATGAAAATACCAGAAGCTCTGAGTGAAAGGGTGGGCTTGTTGACCATTGGCACTTGATTAGGAAGCCCCACCCCACCATTATGTCAATGTCTTTTTTTCTTTTCTCTTCAGATGGAGTCTCACTCTGTCGCCCAGGCTAGAGTGCAGTGGCATGATCTTGGCTCACTGCAAGCTCCACCTCCTGGGTTCACGCCATTCTCCTGCCTCAGCCTCCCAAGAAACTGGGACTACAGGCGCCCGCCACTGTGCCCAGCTAATTTTTTGTATTTTTTAGTAGAGACGGGATTTCACCATGTTGGGCAAGATGGTTTTGATCTCCTGACCTCGTGATCCACCCACCTTGGCCTCCCAAAATGCTGGGATTACAGGCATGAGCCATCGTGCCTGGCCCTAATTTTTTTTTTTTTTTTTTTTTTTTGAGACGGAGTCTCACTCTGTCGCCCGGGCTGGAGTGCAGTGGCCGGATCTCAGCTCACTGCAAGCTCCGCCTCCCGGGTTCACAGCATTCTCCTGCCTCAGCCTCCCGTGTAGCTGGGACTACAGGTGCCCGCCACCTCGCCTGGCTAGTTTTTTGTATTTTTTAGTAGAGACGAGGTTTCACCGTGTTAGCCAGGATGGTCTCGATCTCCTGACCTCAGGTAATCCACCCGTCTTGGCCTCCCAAAGTGCTGGGATTATAGGTGCAAGCCACTTCACCCAGCCTATCAGTGTCTTTACTCTTTATTTTTCTTGTCAAGTCTCAGTTCCCAAAAAAGAATCATCAAATATTTTACCTGGGAAGTGTAGGCTTGGCAGGGAGCTGAGTGTGGGAAGAGGGCTGATATAGGAGTCAGGGAGGAGAGGTGTTCAAGCATTTGGTATATACACATTTACTTCTTCTTTTTTTTTTTTTTTTTCCTACATGGTATCCTCATCCTTGCTGTCCCCGAGGTCAGAGACTGCTTATCCTTTCTAGAGACAAAAATCTCTTGTCATTTTTTGCTGGGACGAAGGAGCAATAGTTTCCTTCCAGCCATCCTTCTAGAGGTCTGTTGCTTCCCAGTTGGACTTCACATTCTTGGACTTGCTAAGTTAGTTCCATTCATCCCTCTGCTTTGCAGCTTCCAAAGTTTGGTTACTCTTTTCTCCTGTCCCTTTTGTTCTAATTGGTCAGTGCTGTTTTTAAAAGTCTCTTTAGTGTTTTAATGGGGTTTCAGGAGGGAAGGAAATGGTGTATGTTCAATCTACATTGAAGTTACACTTTTCTTTTTAACCATACAATTTCAGCCATCTTGTTTAATCATTTCTGGTTTATACAGGCCAATAATTATTGGTTGTATTAAGATGCCTTGTTTAATTTTAGTTTTTAGTCATTGTAATAAGTTGTGGGCTGTGGCGTCAACTGCAGTCCTGAACCAAGAGTCACACCCTACTCCTGTTGTAATTTAATGCAATTTTACTTTCACTTTGTTAATGGGATGCTATAGTATGTACAGATTTTTTTTTTTTTCTGAGACAGAGTCTCACTCTGTCACCCAGGCTGGAGTGCAGTGGTGCGATCTCGGCTCACTGCTAGCTCTGGCTCCTGGGTCATGCCATTCTCCCTCCTTAGCCTCCTGAGTAGCTGGGACTATAGGCGCCCGCCACCAGGCATTCGCCACCACATCTGGCTAATTTTTGTTTTTGTTTTTGTGTTTTTAGTAGCAACGAGGTTTCACTGTGTTAGCCAGGATAGTCTCAATCTTCTGACTTCATGATCCGCTCGCCTCAGCCTCCCAAAATGCTGGGATTACAGGTGTGAGCCACCATGCCCGGCCTAGACTTTTTTTTGGGGGGTTACCAAATTTGGTTTATATCCTATTTAGAACCTGAAACATAGGTTTAATTATTTGGTTATGTTTATTGCAAGTGGAACATAGTGACATTACGTAGAATTATCCCTCACAAAAGACAAATGAGAACAGATTCAGCTTTTAGAAATGAGTCTTTTGTATATTGATGTGACTGGAAGAAGAATTTTTTTTGATCGTTGTATTTAACACATAAAAGTGTTAATTGGATACATGTGCACTGTTTTGCCAGGGACCAATTTTTTTGCAGTCAGTTGTGGCAAATACTCTTATTTTAAAACTTAGATGTGCTTTCTGTTTCCTGCAGTCCTCCACTGTTACCTCTCTTGTGTAGAGGTCACTGTAGGTTGCCTGGACACGGAGCAGGCAGGCAAGGAGTACTTTTCTTGGGCACCAACTTCGATTCTCAGTGCCCAGTAGGGAGATGGCTCTATTTCTTTGGCCAATTTCAGACAAGATTGAGTGAATTTAGGGTGGTATGGCTATAGACGCTTTGGCTAATTTCAGATTGTAATCAGTTCTGTGGAGGAAACAAATAGGCCGATGTGATGAATTGTTGTGAGTGGCGATATTGGGAGGCTGCTCTTGAGACCTGGCTGAGATCCAGAAGAAGAAAGTATGTAATGTAATGTAATGCCATGAAATGTAATGCCATGAGATGGCGTGAGATGCCATGAGATAGGAACTGAGTCTTAAGAAGAAAGAGATTAGGCTGGTATGGCTGAAGTGAAGTAGCTGATAAGGGGTAAAGAGAAATGAAATAAGATTGGAGAAATAAGAGCCAGATACAGCCCTGTAAGCTGCAGGTTGATGTTTCATTCTCAGTTCAGTGAGAAGGTACTGAAAGCTTTTTTTTTTTTTTTTTTTTTTTTTTGAGACAGAGTCTCGCTCTGTGGCCCAGGCTGGAGTGCAGTGGCTGAATCTCAGCTCACTGCAAGCTCCGCCTCCCGGGTTCCCGCCATTCTCCTGCCTCAGCCTCCCGAGTAGCTGGGACTACAGGCGCCCGCCACCTCGCCTGGCTAGTTTTTTGTATTGTTAGTAGAGACGGGGTGAAAGCCGTGTTAGCCAGGATGGTCTCGATCTCCTGACCTCGTGATCTGCCCGTCTCGGCCTCCCAAAGTGCTGGGATTACAGGCTTGAGCCACCGCGCCCGGCCTGAAAGCTTTTTATTTGGTTGGTCATTAGACTGGGGGAATAGTTACATAACACCAGTTGATGTTTTTTACACACCATTTGCTGTTGCTATGTGGAGAGTAATCTGTGGAAAGGTAAGCATAAATGCAGTTGACCAGTCAAGGGGCTACTATAGTAGCCCAGGAGAAAGATGGTGGTGGCTTGATTTGGGTGGTAGCTGTAGAAATGGAGAGGAATTCAATATATTGGGGGTAAATTTTGGAGAGAGTACTTAGAAGACTTGGTGATAGAATTGGTGGGGGAGTTTAAGACGGGAGGATGATTCTGAAGTTTTTGGCTTAAGCTTCTGGTTAGATTGTGATGCTGTTTACTTGATGTCAAATGATCATGGGTTAATGGCCCTCTCTTCTGGGAGTGACATTACTGAAGCCAGGGAGTGTAGTTGAAGATGTTAAACTGATACATATTGTGAGAAACTCTGGGGCAGCCTAGGATGTGATTGGGTTCTTGGGATGGGAAGGAAATAGTAAGTAGAGCAGACTAGAATTCCTGTAGATGGGAATTAAAGTAGAAAGGAATTTCTTAGGTTTTCCCCCTTTTTTTCTTCCCCTCATTGCCCTGGGCTAGAGTACTACCCTTATGTTACTTTGTGGTGCAGGGCAGGAAAGTTGCAACTAGCTCATGTCTCCCAAAAGCAGTGGGTAGCATTAGGGTGGCATTGTATCCCAGCTCCTATGAGGAGTGATTAACAGTGGATATAGTTGGATTGCTTGGTTCTTGAAAGTTCACTTGTTCCCTCCCATCCCTAAGGCTGAATTACTGTAACCAAGGAAGTCAGAATTCAGAAAGGTAAGTATCAGGGTAGACTTAGAGATTATAATACTGAAATGCTTATTCCCAGAGTTGTATCCCCATGACTCTCTACCCTACTCATCAGTAGAGGTACAGAAGAAGCTAGGTGGTGCTAGGCTATAGCCACTTGTTCTGCAGTGTTCCTTTGTACCTGATGTGCCTGGTCTCCCTGGGGAGCATGCATTCAGAGGGGCACATCTGCATTTCCTGTCTGGAGTACAGTCACTGTAAGAGAAAAGTAACAAACTGAACAATGTGGAGCAGATAAAGCAAAATTACTGGAATAGTCAGAATAAGATTTAGCTAAAAGCATATTAAATATCTCAAAGAAAGAGCCTGGTGGAAACATGAAGCAAGAAGGAGAAACCATAAAGAACAACAAACAGGAGCTGCTTGGGGATAGAGGACACAATCGTTGGAGAACTCAGTAAACGGAGTGGCTAGTACCTGGATACAACTGAAGAATGTGTAGGCAAGCTAGAATGTCCACTCAGATTCCCACAAGTTATCACGAAAGGATAGAAGGAGAAAATAGAAAAGAAAAAGCAAGAAAGTGGATAGAGAAGTGTTAATATATGTGTAATAAGGATCTCGGAGGGAGAGAAAAAAAAAGTATAAGACCAAGATTTTCTTTTTTTTTTTTTTTTTGAGACGGAGTCTCGCTCAGTCGCCCAGGCTGGAGTGCAGTGGCTGGATCTCAGCTCACTGCAAGCTCTGCCTCCCGGGTTTACGCCATTCTCCTGCCTCAGCCTCCCAAGTAGCTGGGACTATAGGCGCCCGCCACCTCGCCCGGCTAGTTTTTTGTATTTTTTAGTAGAGCTGGGGTTTCACCGTGTTAGCCAGGATGGTCTCGATCTCCTGACCTCGTGATCCACCCGTCTCCGCCTCCCAAAGTGCTGGGATTACAGGGTTGAGCCACCGCGCCCAGCCAAGACTAAGATTTTCTTAGAGAAGGAGTGGAGAGTTGAGATTGAGAGGGCTTTTAATGCCAAGGGCATATATCTGAATGAGTGTATACATAAACAGCTATATCGAGACCTTTAGAATGTATTTAAAAACGTAAGTTCCGGGAACAGTGTTACCTGTCAGAAATTTTAAAAAGCTAGAAAGGTTTAAGATGAAAAAATGGAAAAAGACGGCCAGGTGCAGTGGCTCATGCCTGTAATACCAGCATTTTGGGAGGCAGAGGCCAGAGGATCATTTGAGCTTGGAAATTTGAGACCAACCTGGACAACAAAGTGAGACCCTGTCCCTTTTTCAAAATAGGAAAATTATACGGCAAACAAACATGAACCAAAGAAAGCTGGAGTTGCAGGTTTACAATCAACATTTACTTTAACATGAGAACAATTCAGAGGGGCAAAGACACTAGATACCAGTAAAAGGAACAGTTACCCAAGCGTATACAATTAATTGTGAACATGTATGTATATAGTAATTCAAAATAGACGAAGCAACAATTGATGGAACAGTTGTAGATGATGACAGCTGCTATAGATATTCAGTGATATAGTTCATTAAAATGACAAAAATGGAGCAATGAATAATTGGAAGAGACACGGTTCTGATCATTTGCAGATGACCTACATAGAAACCCCAGTAGCATCAATATTTGGGCACAAGATAGATGTGCAAAAAAATAAGTCGTGTCCCTCTGTAGCAGCAATAGCCAGTTAGAAAATATCATGGTAACTGGAACTGCATACCTGTTAGTAATTAGTCTAATGATGAATGCATGAGACATTTATGGAAAACACTTTAAACTATTTTAAAGGTGATGAAGATGTTTAGTCTTTCGTTCAAAATGGAGAGGTGCTATGTTCATGGATGAGACAGCTTCACGTTGTAAAGATGTGAGTTCTTTCTGAATTCATTTATAAATTTGATGTAGTTCAAGTTAAAATCCCAATACATAGGAGCAGGATTGTTTTGAGGTGATCGATAGACTTACTTTAAAATCTGTAAGGAAAAGCAAAATGTATTATAATAAAGTCACTTTGAAAAGAACAGCGTAACTAGGGCGGGGAGGGGGGAATGATACTTGCCTTATCTGCTGTGAAGCTGTTTCAAAGCTATAGTAATAGACACATATGACAGTGGCACAGGGCAGGCAGATAACCGGAGAAACAGTGGGAGACCCTTTAGCTCCTAAGAAGGAACTCTTCCTTCTTGCATATGTGTCAATGTTAGATAAAATGAGATAAATAGGACATCACAAATCAGTGGGGAAGGGATAGGTCGTTAGAGGAAACTGGCCTACTTCACTGGGGAAAAAACAAATTAGGCTAAGATTCATACTTTATAGCACGTAAACTGGTTAAATCATGTTTGGAAAGTAAAACTAAATGAATTGAAGA
This sequence comes from Rhinopithecus bieti, assembly GCF_001698545.2. Lineage (NCBI taxonomy): Eukaryota > Metazoa > Chordata > Mammalia > Primates > Cercopithecidae > Rhinopithecus > Rhinopithecus bieti. Next base: position 1,401,812 of record NW_016814121.1, read on the forward strand.
AAATATCAGAAAACATGTCAGTTTAGGTGATGAAGGTAATCATAAAAACAAAAAGCATTAGCCACATTAATGGATTAATGAATATTAATGGATTTTATTCTGTCAAAGTTAATGTCTTTTTAGTGAAGGGCTCTATATTTGGAGTCAACAGATAGGAAGAAGAGAGTTTTAAAACATTCCTCAACTGGCAAGAGATTAGTAGCTAAAACACACAAAGCACTCTTGTAAATCAACAGCAAAAAATGGAAATCAGTAGACGATGGACAACAAATAGTTTGCAGAAGGGAAAACTTGGTGTTAATAAATATATAAAGTGTTACTGAAAGGAGGAAAGGAAGTTAGAATAACAGGTGAGCGAAAGTTTGTGATCCTTTTATGATCTAGCAGTCTTATCCCTGCATAGGCTCACTAGAAGAATGTATGCACGTCTGTCTATAAGGGATCTATGTCTTGGATGTCATTTATAGGATATAGAATTGGAGCTGATTAAAAGGATGGATGAATAAAATGCTGTTTCATACTAAAGAGCACTATGTGAGTCAGTCCCAGAAGACTTAAAAGTTGGTTGAAAACACAAAACACCTAGTTTATAGTAGAATACTATTTGTCTAAATCTCTCTCACACACAGCCCTTCTGGATTTTTCAGTTATACTAACACAGCTGTAGTGGATACCTAGGGTGGAGGTTGTCATGGAAGTGGAATCAATCAGGGATACAGGAGAAGTCAAATGATGAGGGTCTTGCATAGACTCTTGACAGTGCATCACGAACCAGAGATTTGGATTAGCGCTACCTGAGATGGGTAAGGAAAAATAACAGCAAGGAGGTCATCATTGAGTCTGATGGGTGGGCGATTTTTGTGCAGCAGTGGTTAAGTCAGAAACCAGATGTAAAAGAAGTGAGTGGAAGGAGTGTTTTGAAAACATACGCGTTGATGGGGAACAGGAAGAGGGGGGCACTAAGCTGAATGGTCATTTGGAGAGAAGGAAGGGTTTTGTTTATTGTTGACAGGGTTTTCTTAGAGCAATTTCAGTGTGTATGCTCATGGGAATGAGCAATGGGCAGGAAGAAACTGATGCAAGAAAATGGATAGTTCTGGGAATTTTAAGTCCTCAAGGGAAGAGGGATCCAGGACAGAAATCAGAGAGTTTGCCTTAGACTTGTGTAATGAAAGGGGACAGGACATGGAAATGAATGTCAGTTGCTTTGTCTGTTTTGGGGTTTGTGTTTGGCTGTCTTATGTAAGGCAAGGACAGTCTCGGTTATTGGGAGCCAGTGCTGCAGGAACTTCTTTGCCCCAGTGAAACAGCTTTTGTTTTAATAATGTAATTTTTTGGCCAGGCACAGTGGCTCATGCCTGTAATCCCAACACGGGAAGGCCAAGGCAGGCGGATCATCACTTGAGGTCAGGAGTTTGAGACCAGCCTGGCCAACTTTGGTGAAACCCCGTCTCTACTAAAAATACAAAAATTAGCCGGGCATGGTGGTAGGCACCTGTAATCCCAACTACTCAGGAGGCTGAGGCAGGAGAATTGCTTGAACCTGGGAGGTGGAGGTTGCAGTGAGCCAAGATCATGCCACTTTATTTCAGCCTGGGCAATAGAGCAAGACCCTGTCTTAAAAAATAAAAAATAATAAAAATAATGATAATAATTTTTTAAAGATAATTTTCTTGGGATCACACACACACAAAACCTCATTATAACCAAACAGTGTATTTAGTCTATGTGGAAATATTTTATCAAAACATAATATTTATTTGATCTGAAAATGTTAAATTATTAAATTATTAGGAACAGCCAGTTTTGTAGAATAATCTGTTCTTCTTAGTTACTGGGGAAAAAGAGAACTCAGACCTCCTTTGAAGATGAGGCCTGACTGGGTATCCGTCTTTCCTGTCTGGAGTGGGAAGAAAAGGGACATAGTTTGCTTCTTTGAAGTGATAGTGCTTTGTGAGATTGTTACAGCATTACCACTGACCTTTAATACTTGGAAAGCTAGCTGGACTTGCTGGCTCACATCTGTAATCCCAGCGCTTTGGGAGGCCAGGGTGGGTAGATTACCTGAGGTCAAGAGTTTGAGACCAGCAGGCCAACATGGTGAAACCCTGTCTCTACTAAAAATACAGAATTTGGGCCAGGCATGGTGGCTCATGCCTATAATGCCAGCACTTTGGGAGGCCAAGGCAGGTGGATCACCTGAGGTCGGGAGTTCAAGACCAGCCTGAACAACATGGAGAAACCTTGTCTGTACTAAAAATGCAAAATTAGCCAGGCGTGGTGGTGGGTGCCTGTAATCCCAGCTACTCAGGAGGCTGAGGCAGGAGAATCACTTGAACCCAGGAGGTGGAGGTTGTGGTTAGGCGAGATTGCGCCATTGCACTCCCGCCTGGGCAACAAGAGCGAAACTCTGTCTCCAAAAAATAAAAAGTGAGCCGGGCATGGTGGCGCATGCCTGTAGTCCCAGCTAATGGGAGGCTGAGGCGGGAGAATAGCTTGAACCTGCGAGGCTGAAGTTGTAGTGAGCGGAAATCATGGCATTGCACTCCAGATTCATCTCTGTTCAGTGTATTCTGAATGTTCTTATGTTCAGAGAGCTTGTTTTCTTTTTATTGTTTATTTTTTACAGGAGCTGACACCTTTTGAAAGGAGTACGTTTTCTAACCATCTGCGTGATTTTTCATCCTCTGAACCTAGTTGATTACTTTTAACTTTGATAATGCTCTGATGGACCACAAACGTACACTTGTTCGTACTTTGAACAGTTATTTAATGTGAAACTACTAGCTCATGCAATTTATGATTTCTTAATTTCCCAGGGCCCCATGAGTTATGAAACAGGTAAACCTGTAACTGCATCAAATGTACAAAGCTGTGAATTATGTAGTATATTGAGTATCTATTCATTAGGACTTTTTACCTAGCTAAGTTTCTCTTTGATAGCTCCGGAATTTCAGCTATCTTTAGTTGGTCATTATAGCTTGACTATAAGAGATCCACTTATCTCTGGCTCATGAGATTGCTGTAGAAGTTATTATTAGGCCCAAATAATTTCAAACTGAAAGGATCTGCCCTCCTTTTTCCAAGATGAAAACTATCTAGGATCTTCTGGGTACTCTTAGGTAAATCCCTTGTGACAAAATTTTATTGATCCATTTTTTAAATCTTTGTTGTACACACTAGGATGCATTTTAACAGCTTTATTAAAGTATACTATACCATAAAAGGTACCCTTTTAAGGTGTATAATTGAATGGTTTTTTTAAGTAAATTTATAGTTGTATAGCCATCACCACAACCCAGTTTTAGAACATTTCCATTGACCTAAAACAATCCCTTCTGCCCATTGGTAGTCATTCTTCATTCCTACCACTAGCCCTGGGCAAACACTAATCTCCCATCTGTCTATAAATCTGCCTCTTCTGGAAATGTCACATACATAGAAGTGTACGTATGTGGTCTTTTGAATCTGGCTCCTTTCATTTCATATAATCTTTTTGAAGCCCATCCATGTTGTAGCATTTATTAATAGGCCATGGCTTTTTATTGCCAAATGAGATTCTGTTGTATGGATATATTACATTTGTTTATGCATTCACCAGCTGATGGACATTTGGGTTGTTTCTAGGTTTTGGTGATTGTAAATAATGCTGTGAACATAGAATGTGTTTTTGATGATGATTCTATGGAGTTGCCTTACTGTAGGGTACTCTGGGTGATACAAACTGATCATGACTATCGTGGTCCAGAGTCTGACCGTACTAGCGGATAACACAGATTCAGTATTGTTTTGTTCCCTGTGCATAGCATAACCCTTGTGGAGTCTTGGTCGGTTAACCAGTGCAGAAGCAGTTCAGCACCAATAATCTTTGATGATAAGTTTCTTCAGAGGAACTGAAGGCCAGTTGTTGATTTAAATACTTAATGACTAACTGTTACATTTAGACAAAACCCTTAGGGCCCAAAAGGTAATATATTTGTTAGTGTTTTAAGACGTGAAAGCTGTTACGACTTTTTTATACTAGTAGTCTTCCTAAATTTGGGATTGGAAAGTCTTATTTCTCAGAAGATCCTTAAGGATACTTCTGAGTTTGGAGCTTTGACAAATTGGAAGATAGGTATAGAGCATTTTATAAACTGGCAGGATGACATGTTGGTAAGAAATCCCTAAGGTTTGCAACAAATCTAGGTCCTTTTGGACTTGTGAGCTAGCTGACCTGGTTGGGAAATAGCATTCTACTGGAGCTGTCCCGCAGTACATTATGCACTGCTGGAAATGCTCCACATCTGTGCAAGGCGGAGCAGCCACAGATGGCTGTCGAGCTCTACAAGTGTGACTAGTTTGACTGAAGAACAGAATTTTTATTTTTTAATATTTTAATTAAATGTAAATAACCAAATGTAGCTAATGGCTACTGAATTGGACAGGACAGTTCCAGATAATTTTATTAACCCACCGCGAATCAATTTTTAGTTTCTGTCACCTAGATTCCAGGTTCTGGATTTTACTGTTGCTTAACTTTGGAAAATGTTACTATTTAGCATCACTTTCCAGGAATGTTGCTTTCTTAATTTGCTTTTGTGCTTTGTGTAGGTGGTGCAGGAATGGCTCAACTCTCCAAATAGAGAGAATTTCTATCAGTTGCAAGTACGAAAATTTCCTGCTGATTATATAAAATACTGGGAGTTTGCGGGTAAGTTTTTTCTTATGCAACTTGGAATATATGATATAATAATTTGGGATTTCTAATTAAGAGGAGATAGCATTATTTGAATTTGGGGGACACAAATTTTCTAAGCGGAATTTGTGACTACTTAGAATATGTTTTAAGTCTTAATGAGGATAGTTACTGGGACAATTATGAATGTAAAATTCATTATTTTTTTCCCACTCTGTAGTTAGAATACTACAGGCTGAATTGTCAGTGGAGGCTGGGAATGGGAGAGAGGGTGAGTGGAGGGCTTTGGTGGGGGTGTTGCAGTAATAGTCTTTACAGATTCTGAGTAAATCTTCCTGGCATCTCTTTTTTCATTTCATGATTGATCTGAACCACATACCACTTTTATATACTAGTTATAAATACACCAAACATTCAGAACTCTTTAAAATAAAATGAATAAGTCTTCTTTTACCCCAACCCCATCCAGCCTACTCTGTAGATGTGCTTAAAAAAAAAAATGAGGCTGGGCGCAGTGGCTCATGCCTGTAATCCCAGCACTTTGGAAGGCCGAGGCGGGCGGATCACCATGTCAAGAGATTGAGACCATCCTGGCCAACATGGTGAAACCCCATCTCGACTAAAAATGCAAAAATTAGCCACGTGTGGTGGTGGGCGCCTGTAGTCCCAGCTGCTTGGGAGGCTGAGGCAGGAGAGTCACTTGAACCAGGGAGGCAGAGTTTGCAGTGAGCCAAAATAGTGCCACTGCATTCCAGCCTGGCAATAGAGCGAGGCTATCTCAAAAACAAACAACAACAACAAAACAACAAAAATTATATGTTATATTGTATTATATACTATATTCTTATAGTAAAGCTAAAGAAACTAAAATCATAAGAAGATATATTTATTCATTAAGTGAAATGGATCATCATAAAGGTCTGCATCTTTATCACTGTCATGCTCAGTAGACAGATGAAGAGGAGGAGGGATTTGTCTTACTCTCAGGAGTGGCAGAGATGGAAGAAAGCTATGAATGAGTAGACCTGCGCACTTCAAACCCATGTACAAGTGTCAGCTGTGCATTGAGATGCAGTAGCCACAAAGCAGAAAGAAAGCAGGTGTTTGGCGGGACCATATCATTTTCACGCATGGTTTAGTAACAGTGAGCCATTTTTATTAGGGAATCATGAGAACTGTCCTAAAATCTAAGTTCCTAGATACCAGCCAAGGGACAGCCTCTCAAGCAGGTCTTTCAAAGGCTAGCATGCCTGCTATGTTAACTCTTTTTTGCATAGCATGTTATGAATAATGCTGCTGTAATCACCCATGTATCTCTCAGTGTTCTTTTGAACACGTTTTCAGTTTATATCCAGAAGTAGATTGTGGAGTATTAGGGTGTGTATAAGTTCAACTTCAGTAAATAATGCCAAGCCTGTTGTACAAAATTATATTCCACCAGCAGTGTATAAGAAGTTGCATTGTTTTGTGTCTTCAGCAACACATTTGTATAGATTGCTTTGAGATTTTTAGCTATTGGGCTGTGTGTATTGATGGTGTTTTATGGGCTTTTGTAATGTCCTTATTAGGGAGATTGAGCATCTTTTCTTTTTTTTTTTTTTGAGACGGGGTCTCGCTCTGTCACCCAGGCTGGAGTGCTGTGGCCGGATCTCAGCTCACTGCAAGCTCCGCCTCCCGGGTTCACACCATTCTCCTGCCTCAGCCTCCCGGGTAGCTGGGACTACAGGCGCCGCCACCTCGCCCGGCTAGTTTTTTGTAGTTTTAGTAGAGACGGGGTTTCACCGTGTTAGCCAGGATGGGCTCGATCTTGTGACCTCGTGATCCGCCCGTCTCGGCCTCCCAAAGTGCTGGGATTACAGGCTTGAGCCACCGTGCCTGGCCAAGTGTTACTTCTTAAAAAATGTAGCCTTTCTCATTGAATAACCTTGCCATTCAATAACTTGGCATGCTTGTCAGCATATCAGTTGATCTTGATTGCAGGTCTGCTTTTAGACACTGTTTTCTTTATCTGTATAGCTGCCTTACACCAATACCACAGTCTCTTATTGTTGCTTTATAAAAAAATACTGAAATTGGATAGTTTCAGCCTTCCAGTTTTTTTCTTTGTAAAGTTTCTTTTATTGTCAACAGTTTTAGAATCAACTTGTCAATATTTATAAAATGCCTGCTGGTTTTTTTTTTTTTTTTTTTTAGACGAAATCTCACTCTTGTTGCCCAGGCTGGAGTGCAGTGGCGCAATCTTGGCTCACAGCAGTCTCCACCTCCACCTCCCGGGTTCAAGCAATTGTCCTGCCTTACCCTCCCGAGTAACTGGGATTATAGGTGCCTGCCACTGCGCCCGGCTAATTTTTGTATTTTTAGTAGAGATGGGGTTTCACCATGTTGGCCAGGCTGGTCTCAAACTCCTGACCTCAGGTGATCTGCCTGCCTCGGCCTCCCAATGTGGTGGGATTACAGGTGTGAGCCACCATGCCTGGCCTTTGTTTTTTTTGAGACGGGGTCTCGGTCTGTCGCCCAGGCTGGAGTGCAATAGTGCAATCTCAGCTCACGCAAGCTCCGCCTCCCAGGTTCATGCGATTCTCCTGCCTCAGCCTCCCAAGTAGCTGGGACTACAGGTGCCTGCCACCATGCCCAACTAATTTTTTGTGTTTTTGGTAGAGATGGGGTTTCACCATGTTGGCCAGGATGGTCTCAGTCTCCTGACCTCGTGATCCACCCCCCTTGGCCTCCCAGAGTGCTGGGATTACAGGCATGAGCCACCGTGCCCGGCCGCCTGCTGGTGTTTTTACTAGGATTGCTTTAACTCTAAAGATTAATTTGGGGAGAGCTGACATTTTAACAGTATTAAGTCTTAGGCCTTGAACTTAGTACATTTCTTCATTTGTTTAGGCTGTCTTCAGTTTCTCTCAGCAGTGGTTTGTATTTTTCAGAGTATAGGGCTAGATTCAGCAGTTGGTACTGAACTTTATTCCAGTGCTTTCTCTGTTTTCCTAGTCCCACGTAGTTACCACCTTCTTTTCCCACTTGTTTGAAATGCATAGAAGTTGCAGAAATCTTGTATGTACAGTCACGAGTCACTTAATGATGGAGATACGTTCTCAGAAATGTGTCAGGCGATTTCATCATCATGCCAGCTTCTCACGATGTTGGTAACATGTTGGTAACATCTAGGCTACCAACCTGTACAGCATGTTACCGTACTGAATACTGTAGGTAATTGTAACATGGGGAAGTATTTGTGTATCTAAACATAGAAAAGATACAATAAACATACAATCTTATGGGACCACTGTTGTATATATCCGGTCCATCACTGACCACAGCAACATTATGCAGTGTATAACTACTTGGATTTGTTTCCGAATTTTCTTCAGGGGTTTTGAAAGTTGGAAACAAATGAGAGAAATTTAGTTAAAAGCCAGACTAGGCTGGGCATGGTGGCTCACCCCTATAGTCCCAGCACTTTGGGAGGTCGAGGCAGGCGGATCACGAGGTCAGGAGATCGAGACCATCCTGGCCAACACAGTGAAACCCCGTCTCTACTGAAAATACAAAAAAAATAGCCGGGCGTAGTGGCGGGCGCCTGTGGTCCCAGCTACTTGGGGGGCTGAGGCAGGAGAATGGCATGAACCCAGGAGGTAGAGCTTGCAGTGAGCTGAGATCGCACCACTGCACTCCAGCCTGGGCGACTGAGTGAGACCCAGTCTCCAAAACAAAACAAAACAAACCTAAAGGAAAGAAAATTTATTAGCTACTATTTTGACCTTATGGCAGTTTTGAAGAAAACTATATTCTGTAGCTGATATTTTTAATATTTTAAGTTTTGATTGGATTAGATTACCATTTTAAAATACATGTTGAGTCCATTAGTGCTGTATATTTTTGAACTTAATATAAGGATTTAATTTCTTTTAAGTTAATCTTATTTAAAATAATTCTCTTAGAGTTATATAAATTCCGACTTCTTGTTGTTTCATAGTTTATCTGGAAGAATGTGAATTGGCTAAACAGCTTTATCCAAAGGAAAATGATTTGGTGTTTTTAGTTCCTGAGAGAATAAATGAAGAGAAGAAAGATGCAGAGAGAAATGACATACAAGATCTCCACGAATATCATTCTGGTTATGTTCATAAATTTCGCCGCACTTCAGTCAGTAAGTAAATAATGAGGCATTGACAGGAAATGTCAGATACAATCTCGTCTTCTAATTTACTTCTAAATTGTGTATATCAAGTGTATTTGATATACATTTACCAAACATGTTTTTGCTCTGTTGATTATTTGCCATTCAGAGTCTCTTTTCTAGTTTTTCTAGACTTACCTGGAAAAGACCTTGTATTTATTTTTGTAATGTTCTATCCTTTTGTTACATTTCTGTATCCGTCATTGTGTTTGCTATAAAATGGACCATTTGCAGACCATCTGTTGTTTGTTAAATTACATTTCATCCTTCGTTTTGTGGCCAATTACTAATGAGATGACCAAACATAAAAGTCACTGTAAGGAATCTGCTTACATCACTTCCATCTCACTTCCATCCATTGTATGTTTCTCCCTAGGTAATTTAATAACAAAAATGTTAGCCTAAATTTAATGAATACCAAATGTATGCAGTGATACTTGTCCCCCCCTTTTTTTTTTGAGACAGAATTTCACTCTTGTTTCCAGGCTAGAGTGCAGTGATGCCGTATCGACTCACTGTGCTCTCCGCCTCTTGGGCTCAAACGATTCTCCTGCCTCAGCTTCCCAAGTAGCTGGGATTATAGGCATCTGCCACCAGTCCCGGCTAATTTTTTGTTTTTAGTAGAGACAGGGTTTCACCATGTTGGCCAGGCTGGTCTCGAACTCCTCACCCCCATCCACCTACCTCCCAAAGTTCTGGGATTACAGGCGTGAGCCACTGCACCCGGCTGAGACGTGTCCTTCTTATGCACATTTATAATCTTCCCCGAAGCCCCAAAAGGTAGAAATTATTCCTTGCTCATCAGAAAATCATGGCTCAGGGATGTTAAGTAACCTATTCAAGGCTATCATCAGTGTTAAGTGCTAAGTCCAGAACTGAAACCTTTTGTTGACTGCAAAGTCCACATTGTTTTTCTTATGCCAAACTGCCTTTTTGACAGTTGCAACTTTTTTAGTCTTAGTTATGTGAAGAAGAACATTATTTCATTATTCCTTCTCCTTTTTGCGTGATATCTTAAAAGTAGCAATAAAGTGTGTCAGCATTGTACTGCATTATAACAGGTGTACCATGTTTATTTGTGTGATCAGGGCTTAATTCTGTAGATACATTTAGGATACATTTAGAAGAGTTGCAGTGAGGATTGATGTCTTACTCTGTGCTTTTGGCTCCTGAAAACGATTACCTTTGCCAAATTTGTATTTCTAAGGCAGTCTCCTTCCCTGAACTCCTCATAGATCAAAATCATCTCTCGGATATTTCCATTTGGAAATGTGTTAGACATTTCAAATCCACTAGTCCAAAAGTTAACACTTGATTTTCTGCCTGACATCTGCACTTCCTTCATTCTTTCCCATCTTGTTAATTGGGGCCTCCGTTCTTTCAGTTACTCAGGCCAAAACCTTGGAGTTATCCATGATCCTTACTTTCTCTCACACCTCACTTCTAATTTGTCAGCAGATCTGATTGACTTTTCCTTTGCAATATATCCCAAATCCAGTTCCCACGTCTACTAGTATATCCTGGTCCAAGCTGTCATTAACTTTTACCTAAATTACTATGGTAACCTTGTAAATGGTCTTTTTGTTTCTGTACTTTTATTATTGTAGTTATTCTTTGTTCTGAGGTAAGAGTGGTTCTTTCAGTTTGTGAGATAGAGCATGTTATTTCCCTACACAGAGTGCCCGATGGTTTTCTACCTGATCCTGAATAGCATTCAGAGTCATTACTGCTATCTGCACAGCCCTATAAAATACAGCCCATTTTACTCTGAGTCGCTAAGCGTTCTTCTCCCTATTTTTCCTTCTAGCCATGTTAGCCTTCTCCCTATTTCTAAAATATTCCTGGCACATCTCTGTCTTCAAAGATCTTTGCAGTTGCTGATTTTCTGTGTATAGCACTGTTTACCCCCACTAAGTGCATACTCCCTTACTTCAAGTCTCTGCTCAGATATTTCATCAGGAAGACCTTCCCGGACCAGCCTATCCGCCTCCATCCCCATCACTTCCTCCCTTTGTCTATTTTCTTCAGAGCACTTACTACCACCTGACATATTTATTTGGTTATCTGCCTCCCTCTTCTAGAAAATAAGCCTCTGGAGGACAGAACATTGCTGGGTTCAGGAAGCAGTCCATAAATATTTGTTGGGTAAATTATGTAAATAATATCCACAAATAATGTTAAAATTACCTAATTCTGCATGACCTTTTAAACTAGGCAACACATCATTCAGTGATAACTGAAGTTGCTTTTTCTCTTTCTTGATGATAGTGCGTAATGGGAAAGCTGAGTGTTACCTTTCCATCCAGACTCAAGAGAATTTTCCGGCCAATTTAAATGAACTTGTGAATTGTATTGTAATCAGTTCTCTGGTAACAACACAAAGGAAGTTGAAAGCCATGTCTCTTTTGGGTAGTCGGAACCAACTGGCTAGAGCTGTTCTGAATCCAAACCCTATGGACTTCTGTACAAAAGATTTACTAACTACAACATCTGAGAGAATTGTGAGTGATGATTATATGATACTAGATAATTTCATGTTAGGATGCTAAAGCATCATATTTTTAGCTGCTACATATTCCTATATGTCTACAACAAAGACATGTTCACAGTGAACAGTTTAGTGTTAGTTTTCTTTAATATTGCAAAGTATGTAATTTAGGTTAGTCAGCTCACCTCAGGAAAAGGTACAGTACAGTAAGAGTTGAAGGTTGCTGGAAGAGCAACATTAAAATGTTAGGTCAGCAGCCTACTTAATGTGCATTAGATGAGAAGTCTCAGGTTTAGTGGTGTTATATTTACATTTGAATGATTGATGGAGAATTGGCTGGTATTGTTGGAAATGCAAAGATGAAGTTGTCATCTGAACATGTGAAGCTGTATATAAACCCTATGAAATTAACACAGAGAAATGCAAAAGGAAAGTATTATTTTTTGAAACTCTACTGTATGCTGTGGCTTTCATGTGCATTATCTCAGTCTATTCTCACATTTAAGGAATCCTAGATTTAATGAGTACCAGAGGCTAAGGCTTAGGTTAGGAGTGTAGTGACCCAACTTGTAAGTGAGTGAAGCTTAGACTCAGATCTGACCCTGAAATCCACGTTTGTTCCCCTGTACCACATGTGTTAGGAAATACATAGTCTCGGGATGTTTTCACTAAGGAGAAAATTGACTAAAGAAGGAAGAAAAACAGAGTAGTAAAAAGAAAAGGTGTGGATTAGTAAATGCAGTTTATTGTAGTTATCTTTGTAAGAATAAAAAACAAAAATACAGTTGTGGTATTTGTAAGTACTTGAAGCCTTACAGACACTAATTAGTAATTAGTAATGAGCTTTCTTTCTAGCAGTGAACGTGTTTTTAGATTAAAGGTCACTTCGGTGCCCTTATCTTGTCTGACCATAACCAAAGCTTTTGTCTGAAGCATTGAAAGAAATTTGAACAGGTCTTTTTCATGGTCTTCCTTTCAAATTCCACTACAGAAACAGCAACTCATTCTCAAAAATGTGTTTTTTATATAGATTGCTTACTTAAGAGATTTCAATGAAGACCAAAAGAAAGCAATAGAAACTGCATATGCTATGGTGAAACACTCACCATCAGTTGCCAAAATCTGCTTGATTCATGGACCACCTGGAACAGGAAAATCAAAAACTATTGTTGGCCTCCTCTATTGTCTACTGACAGAGGTAGGTATGGGGGAGGGCACTGATGCCGTTAACTAGATGCATCATTTTACTTTACTTGAGTTACCTGGCATGTAAATAAGTATTAATATGCTATTTCTTCCTTGCTTTGTGTGTATTTTTTATATTGTGTGTAACTGTGTCAGAGACAAGGGTGGCAGAGGGAGGGAAGGTTATGAGAAGTAAAAAGAGGAAAACAACCACTATTTTATGGGAAACAAATCGTAAGGATGAGAATGATGACCTTCAGGCTTCACTATAGGCCACAGCTAATACTGTGAATGCTGGGCTACATTTTGGTTGGATCGTGGTTTCTTTTTTTTTTTTTTTTTTGAGACAGTGTCTCGCTATCATCCAGGCTAGGGTGCAGTGGCACGATCTCGGCTCACTGCAACCTCCGCCTCCCACGTTCAAGTGATTCTCCTGCCTCAGCCTCCGGAGTACCTCCCGAGTAGTTGGGACTACAGGCGTACGCCACCACCCACAGCTAATTTTTGTATTTTTAGTAGAGACAGGGTTTTGCCATGTTGGCCAGGCTGGTCTCGAGCTCCTGACCTCAAGTGATCTGCCTGCCTCAGCCTCCCAGAGTGCTGGGATTACAGGCGTGAGCCACCGTGCCTGGCCTGTATTGAGTATTGATTAAAGTACGTGGATGATAAAGTAAGACTCAGAGCAGTGATGACAAATTTTTTTGCTAATTTTAAATATCAGTGTAAGATGTAGATGCTTTTATTTATTTTTAACTTTATTATGAGAACTTTCAAAAATACATGGAAGTAAAGACAAACTTTAAAGCTATGTAATAGAGCTCACCCATATTTTTTGTGTGTTTGTTTGGTATGTGTATGTGGCAAACTGTAGAACCAGAGGAAGGGGCGTTCAGACGAAAACTCCAATGCCAAAATCAAACAAAACCGTGTCCTCGTGTGTGCACCTTCCAATGCAGCTGTTGATGAACTTATGAAAAAAATTATCCTTGAATTCAAAGAAAAATGTAAAGACAAGAAGAATCCTTTAGGTATGATACTTTTGTGGATTTTAGTGTGTTTTGTTTTCAGTGTTAAGTGTAGGCAACTTTGAATGACAAAGGAAAGAGCAAACCAGTCCTGGCAATAGCTTCTACTTGAATCTGTGGCTTGTTAGCAAGTATTTCATTGAACATTTACCCTGTGCCAGGTACTGAGGTTTCATCAGTGAAGACTTCAAGGAGACACATGGTCTAGTGAGGAAGTAGGTCAATATAGAGTGTGATAAGTTCCACACCTTAGAGGGACCCCAGTTCAATTGTGTGAGGGTTAGAGAAGGGCAGTTAGGAGTTAGCCATAGGAAGTAGAGGGTTAGGGAATACTTGAGCAGCAGAGATTGCCATAAAAAAAAAGAATCAGGGCAAAAGAGCCTCAGTTGGTTCATGAGGTTCCTGGAGCATTAGGTGGCGGTGAAAGATGAGACTTTGAGTAAGCACAGGCTTAGTGAAAACAATCATTGTTTACAGTCCCTGAGTGTTGGCTATGTGTCAGTAATTCTCAAAATAATCCCAGGAACTTGGTGTTAACCCTACCATCTCTATTTTTATAGGTGGGGAAACTGAAGCTGAGAAATGTTAATTACGCTAGAGGGATAACTTTTTTTGGTAGAATGTAGATGATAATGAGCATTACAATGAATGATTCAGGGCACTGAAGTGAAGATGTGAAATTATTTCTTTTTGTAACCTTAACACTCATTTTTCGTATCACTCGTATTGAGTGGTATAGTTATGGCTTTGTATTTGATGACCTTTCCTAGCTCATATGTCTTGTCTTCCCTACCAAATTTAATTTTCCTTAAGGATACCTAACAGGGCCTTTTAACAGGATTTGATTTAGCAGACTCCAAATACAGTGACTTAAATATAATAGAAGTTTACTTGTTTCTTTTTGTTAAAAAGCCCAGAGTTGGGCAGTTAAGAACTGGTACCAGAGTCACTGGTATGGCGACTCTGCCTTAGAGAGTCCCTGGAGACCCGGGCTCCATGTGATTGCTCCACCATGGGTGGCCTCCATTCTCGAGTGCACCTGTGGTCAGGATAGCTGCTCCAGCTCCAGCAGACGTGAGGAAAAGATGAAGATGAGGCAGAGGGAACATACTAGCCATGTTGTAAGGAAAGTTTCTAGGTCCTGCCAATAGCACCTCTGCTTATTTTCTTTTGGCCACACCGATGTATAAGAGAGGCTGGAACATGTCATCTTTATTCTGAGGGATCACACACGTTTTTCTTTATATCACATATGTATTACCTACACATAGAATTCATTTGCTCTTAAAACATACAATACATTGTCAATCTCTGATTTACATTTTTCCACTTGCTTTTACATTTGTGAGATTGATATTGTGAATAGCTGTCGTCACTCATATTAACTGCTATAGTGTGTTTCATTGAAGGCATGCAAAATTTATTCAACGGTAATTTAGTTTCTTTTCAATTTTTTATTTCAAACTTGAGATGAGCATTAAAAAACTTCACTAAAACACGGGTCTCTAGCATATGTATATCTCGAAGTGAAAATGTGGGGGTTCAAGGGTTTGTACATCTTCGGTTTTCTAGGTAGTACCAAATTCTTGAAAGTGATTGTACCAGTTATGCTCCCAAGAGCAGTCCCTGTGCAGCATGCAGTTGGTAGTTTCAATTTGCCTTTCCCTGATGGCTTGAGCTTAAGCTGCTTTTCAGGTGTGTATTGACTGCACAGCTGGGCCAGGACTAGGGTGAGGCAAACGAAGTGTCTAGGCTGGGTTTTTTATTTTTTATTTTTATTTTTATTTTTTTGAGACGGAGTCTCGCTCTGTCGCCCAGGCTGGAGTGTAGCGCGTTCTCGGCTCACTGCAAGCTCCACCTCCCAGGATCTTTCCATTCTCCTGCCTCAGCCTCCCGAGTAGCTGGGACTACAGGCGCCCGCCACAACGCCCGGCTAATTTTTTGCATTTTTAAAGTAGAGACGGGGTTTCACTGTGTTGGCCAGGATGGTCTCGATCTCCTGACCTCATGATCCGTCCGCTTTGGCCTTCCAGAGTGCTGGGATTACAGGTGTGAGCCACGCGCCCGTCTTTATTTTTTTTTAAATTAGAGAGCAGCCCAGGTGCGGTGACTCACACTTGTAATCCCAGCACTTTGGGAGGCCAAGGTGGATGGATCACCTGAGGTCAGAAGTTCGAGACCAGCCTGACCAACATGGTGAAACTCTGTCCCTACTAAAAATACAAATCAGCCGCACGTCGTGGCATGGGCCTGTAATCTCAGCTTCTTGGGAGGCTGAGGCAGGAGAATCACTTGAACCTGGGAAGTGGAGGTTGCAGTGAGCCGAGATCGCGCCCTTGCCCTCCAGCCTGGGCAACAAGAGTGAAGCTGTCTCTAAGTAAAGAAATAAGAGAGCAAATGATATCCTCTCTGAGTAGAGAGACCTTTTTTCTTTTTCAGTGCTTTCATTTTCACTATTTCCAGTGGTCCTGGGTTTCCTTTAAGGAAATGACTTGAATATCTCTCCATTAAGTATATTTCTGGGTTTTGTGTATACCTGTTAGTAGGGTAAAGAATTGGTTTCTCGGCCGGGTGCAGTGGCTCACGCCTGTAATCCCAGCACTTTGGGAGGCCGAGGCAGGTGTATTACAAGGTCAGGAGATCGAGACAACGGTGAAACCCCGTCTCTACTAAAAATACAAAAAATTAGCCGGGCGCGGTGGTGGGCGCCTGTAGTCCCAGCTACTCGGGAGGCTGAGGCAGGAGAATAACGTGAACCCAGGAGGCGGAGCTTGCAGTGAGCCGAGATCGTGCCACTGCACTCCAGCCTGGTGGACACAGCGAGACTCCGTCTCAAAAAAAAAAAAAAAAAAAAGAGTTGCTTTCTCATTAGCGTTTTATCATGAATGGGTGTTGAATTTTATTGCATGCTTCAAATGGTAATGAAATTTTCTTTAATCTGTTAATATGGTTGATTACAATGTTTTTCTGATGTTAAAATGTCTTTGATTCTTACAGAATAAGGTCACCTTGGTGTCTTGTATTAGTTTTTAATACACTGCTAGATTGCTAGTGTTTTATTTAGGACTTTGAAATTAATGTTCATCAATGAGGCCAGCCTGTAATTTTTATTACACTGTATTTGTCTAGTTTTAGTATTGAAGTTACACAGGCTTTAAAAAATTAGTTGGGGCCTGGTGTGGTGTCTGACACCTGTAATTCCAGCACTTTGGGAGGCCAAGGCGGGCAGATCACGAGGTCAGGAGATCGAAACCATCCTGGCTAACATGGTGAAACCCCTGTCTACTAAAATACAAAAAATTAGCCGGGCGCCATGGCGGGCGCCTGTAGTCCCAGCTACTCGGGAGGCTGAGGCAGGAGAATGGCGTGAACCCAGGAGGTGGAGCTTGCAGTGAGCTGAGGTCGTACCACTACACTCCAGCCTGGGTGATAGAGCAACACTGCATCTCAAAAAAAAAAAAAAAGTTGGGATTTTTTTGGTTGTTACTTGGAAGGTTTTGTATAAGACAACTTGTCTATTTCTTGAAGGCTGATTTGTTATTAGTATTGTTTTATTTTGTATTTGTTGTCTTTTTTTAACAGAATGAGTAAATTTCTGTTTACTGTTTAAATGTCATTAATGATTATAAGTCTATTCATGTTTTCTAGTTTGGAGTCAATGCTAATTCATAGTTTTCAAGGAAAAATTTCTACTTCAAACTAATTATTATGTACTATATTGCTGAAAATGGTTCATTGTATTCTCATTTTTAAATATTCAACTGTTATTTGTGGATTGGATACCCTTATGTCATGTGCTTTTAAAAAAATTTTTTTGTTATTTATTGTATTTTAAAATTGAGAGAGGTCTCAATTTTAAATTGAGGGGAGGGTTGTTTCTGAAAAGTGCTTTTTTTAAGAACCGTTGGATGTTTTATTAACTTATAATAGCTGTTATTAACAAGAGCTTATTATGTGCCAAGTCCTATGTGCCCCTCTCATTTAATTCCCATAGTAACTTTGAGGTGATTTTTTTTTTTTTCTTTTTAAAAGACAGGGTCTCTCTCTGTCACTCAGGCTGGGGTGCATCGGCATGATCATGGCTCACTACAGCCTCGCCCTCCTGGGCTCAAGTGATCCTCCTGCCTCACCCTCCCAAGTAGCTAGATCTGCAGGTTTGCCACCACACTGGGTTAATTTTTAAGTTTTTCTTGTAGAGACAGGATCTCATCATGTTGCCCAGGCTGGCTTCAAGCAATCCTGTTGCCTCAGCCTCCCAAGGTGCTGGGATCACAGGCATGAGACACTGCCCCGACCACATGTGCTGTATTATGTATTTATTCCATAAATGCACATGTGACACAGGCTTAGGTGTGGGAAAGTACAAGGAGAACATTTATTTTTTCTAAGGCAGAAAACATAAATTATTTAAAAATTATTTTATCTAAATCAATAATTAATAGATGGAATTAAATTTAATTAAATTGCTTGATTAGTAGTTTATATTTTAATTAAAATCATTTTTCATGGTCCACCTGAGCCCAAGCCAAGATAATCACACTTGTTTTTAATTCTTCCACCTCTTCCAGGCCCCCCTACTTTCTTGTGGGCATTACCAAGCTCCCATTGTAGAAATTTCTATGTTTTTATTGGAATGGTAGCTTTGGCAATGTCAAATTCATAGAATTTTAAAGTCTGTTCCTTTCACTGAATGTAAATTATCCCTCAAGAATGTTGAAGAACAAAACAGACACCCAGGCACCTAGACACTGCTGCCCAGCCTTGCTCCCTTATGGGTGCCACAACAGCTCAGGGGCTTTCAAATCTGGTTTTCAGCGCTCTGTTTTTGGCCTCTAGGGATTTCTCTTAACATTCCCCTGTGCTTACCCAGCGATGTAAAGGATGTCTGTTATAATTTGTGGAACATTTCTGGGTGCTTATAGTAGGTGGGTTTCCAGGTCATCTCATCTACCTTTCTAGTGGAAACATAAGTGAATTAAGAAGTTTTCAGGCCGGGCGCGGTGGCTCATGCCTGTAATCCCAGCACTTTGGGAGGCCGAGGCGGGCGGATTACGAAGTCAGGAGATCGAGACCATCCTGGCTAACACGGTGAAACCCCGTCTCTACTAAAATACAAAAAATTAGCCGGGCGTGGTGGTGGGTGCCTGTAGTCCCAGCTACTCGGGAGGCTGAGGCAGGAGATTGGTGTGAACCCGGGAGGCAGAACTTGCAGTGAGCCGAGATCACGCCACTGCACTCCAGCCTGGGCGACAGAGCGAGACTCCATCTCAAAAAAAAGAAAAAAAGTTTTCAAACCCTGAAGTAAATGTTGGCCTTAAATTTAGGAAAATGAGCTGAACTGGGGTAAAAAATATGCTGTAGATAACTGTAAAAATAAGCCATTCATTTTTCATATAATCATTGTATTTATTATGTACCCACCACTCTTCTAGGTGGTGATCAAAACAAAACTCTATTATTTTGGGACTTAATATTTAAAGGATGGAGATAGACAGTAAATAAATAACTGTGACGTGTCCAATTGGAATAAACACTGACAAATGCTACATGATTGTATAATTTAGCCCAGTGATATAGTGGGGAATATTTATTTATTTATTTGTGAGACTGGTCTCGCCTCCCCTGCTCAAGCAATCCTCCCATCTCTGCCTTCCAAGTAGCTGGGACCACAGAGGGACGCCACCACACCTGGCCAATTTTTGTCATTTTTGATAGAGGTGGAGTTCCACCATGTTGCCCAGGCTGGTCTCAGACTCCTGGATTCAAGCAGTCTGCCTACCTTGGCCTCCCAAAGTGCTAGGATTACAGCCCTGAGCCGCTGCACCTGGCCTTAGTGGGGAATTTTTTTTTTTTTTTTTTTTTTTTTTGAGATGAAGTCTCGCTCTGTCTCCCAGGCTGGAGTGCAGTGGTGCAATCTTTGGCTTACTGTAACCTCCACCTCCTGGGTTCAAGCAATTCTCCTGCCTCAGCCTCCCGAGTAGCTGGGATTACAGGCATGTGCCACTACGTCCAGCTAATTTTGTATTTTAGTAGAAACGGGGTTTCACCATGTTCTCCAGGCTGGTCTCAAACCCCTGACCTCATGATCCACCTGCCTTGGCCTCCCAAACTTCTGGGATTACAGGCGTGAGCCACTGTACCCAGCCTTGTAGTGGGGAATTTTAGATAAAATAATAACACATGGGAAAAAAAAAGACAAATGTGTTTTTTTAATTTGTTTGTGTTTTGAGATGGAATCTCGCTCTGTCACCCAGGCTGGAGTGCAGTGGTGCAATCTTTGGCTTACTGCAACCTCCACCTCCTGGGTTCANAACCTCCACCTCCTGGGTTCAAGCAATTCTCCTGCCTCAGCCTCCCGAGTAGCTGGGATTACAGGCATGTGCCACTACGTCCAGCTAATTTTTGTATTTTTAGTAGAAACGGGGTTTCACCATGTTCTCCAGGCTGGTCTCGAACCCCTGACCTCATGATCCACCTGCCTTGGCCTCCCAAACTTCTGGGATTACAGGCGTGAGCCACTGTACCCAGCCTTGTAGTGGGGAATTTTTAGATAAAATAATAACACATGGGAAAAAAAAAGACAAATGTGTTTTTTTAATTTGTTTGTGTTTTTGAGATGGAATCTCGCTCTGTCACCCAGGCTGGAGTGCAGTGGTGCAATCTTTGGCTTACTGCAACCTCCACCTCCTGGGTTCAGGCAACTTTCCTGCCTCAGCCTCCTGAGTAGCTGAGATTACAGGTGCGTGCCACCATGACTGGCTAATTTTTGTATTTTTAGTAGAGATGGGGTTTTGCCATATTGGCCAGGCTAGTCTCAAACTCCTGACCTCAAGTGATTTGCCCACCTCTGTCTCCCAAAGTGCTGGGATTATAGGCGTGAGCCACTGTGCCTGGCCAGAAAAAAGATTATAAAAAAAACCCAATAGAAGAAATTATAATAAAAGAAAATTAAAACCAAAAGGACAAGAAAAAAGCAAAAAGAAATGTGTTAACCTGAGATTAAAACGTGGTTAATAAACAGGCAAGTTAAATTGATTTTATAGTTTTGCAGTTACTATATCCAAGAATTTCTATCATCTTGTGTCCCTTACTTTCTAGAGTATCAAGGTGAGGTGGAACATAGTTTTAAAAACTTTATCCTGAGTATTCTGCAAAAGAAGACTCGATGGTGTCTAAGATTCTGTTCTGAAAATTACATGTTAATATATAACATATAAAAGTTCTTGAAATATTCTGCGGTTAAGAGTGTTAGGGACCAGCCTCAACACCACCCGCAGGGTACGCGAAATCCGGTGGTGACAAAGGAATGAGAAGAGACAGGTTAAGAGTTCATAAAGGAGGGAGCCAGGGGCCAAAGCAAATCAGAGGCTGTAAAGGTGCCAAGCTCTGATCTCCACACTATTTATTGAGTACAGTCACTTAGATTTAAGAAGCAGATGTTCAGGGGTGAAATGGTGAAAGCGGGGCGGTGTGTCATACACCTAATCTATAGCAATGGCAGTTTAGATAAATTTCTTTGTGCTGAAGCAATATAAACTTAACTACTGATTTATTTTTTAACTTTTTGGAGAGCAGCTGTGGGGAGTGGGCCTAACTAGGAGCCAGCATATCTGGCCACATTCCGATGCTTCAAAGGAGTGTCTTTCTCCTTGAGCACAGTGTTTATAGATAGGAGAGCAGGTCACGTTCTGGTCATGGGAACGTGATGGCAATTAGAAGGCTTTCCTCCTCAGAGACCTCTTGTGGCTTTCCACAACTTATTGTTCCATATTTGTATGGCCGGTTTATGCAGGCACCCCACAAGCCCTTTTCCCAACATAAGAGAACTGCTTCATTTATTTTATCCCAACATTTTTCTTGAATCTATTTTGCTGTGGAATGTTCTACTGAACATAGTTTGAAAATGTTACTATAATAGAATCTCAGCTCTGCAGTATACTGTTTAGATGGCCTTGCTAGCTTTTATTAGGTAGAAATGATAAGTACTTGCCATATAGGGTTGTTAGGAACAATATCTGAAATAATGTATAAGAAGTTTGTGGTATAGTCCCGGGTGTCTAGTAAATTGGAAGTTCATGTTCACGCCCTTCTCTGATTATTAACATTTACTTAGAAATATAGATACTATGTATAGAGACAGGATGGATCAGCAGTGTCCTTATTAGTCCTTAACTGTGATTCTTATCAATAGGAAACTGTGGAGATATAAATTTAGTACGACTGGGTCCAGAAAAGTCTATCAATAATGAGGTTCTAAAGTTCAGTTTGGACAGCCAAGTAAACCACAGAATGAGTAAGTACCGAATGTGGTATATACTAGTGTTTTCTCTGTTTCGTTTGGTGGAAAATGACTTGGGCACTAAAGGTAATTTGAAGCCTCCAGAATTAGTCTGGCTTTGGGAACTAATTTTCCTTCTCATTGTGTTGTATATGTGTGTGAGTTTGTTAGAATAGCATATAATTTTTTATTTGTTATTTTTATTAGAAAAAGATTTACCTTCTCATGTTCAGGCGATGCATAAAAGAAAGGAATTTCTAGATTATCAGTTGGATGAGCTTTCCCGGCAGCGAGCTCTATGCCGAGGTGGACGGGAAATACAGGTATCTTTGCATTTCTTAAATAATGTTCTTTAAATAATAACTCAGGTATACAAACTAGTTAACAAGTTTTTTCTTTTCTTTTTTTTTTTTTTTTTTCTGAGATAGAGTCTTGCTCTGTCTCCCAGGCTGGAGTGCAGTAGCACAATCCTGACTCACTACAGCCTCAACTTCTTGTGTTCAGGTGATCCTCCTGTCTCAGCCTCCCAAGCAGCTGGGATTACAAGGATGGGCCGCCACACCCGGCTAATTTTTTGTGTTTTTAATGGAGATAAGGTTTCATCATGTTGGCCAGGCTAGTCTCGAACTCCCAGCCTCAAGTTGATCTGCCCACCTCAGCATCCCAAAGTGCTGGGATTGCGGGCATGAGCCATTGCGATTAGTCTAATTAATGAGTATTTAATGCCCTTTATTTATTGGGGAATGGCATGATTCGTGTATAAAATGTGTACTAAGATGCTAAAATGTGTCTCAGGTTAACACATTTCTTTCTGCTTTTTTTTTTTTGTCCTTTTGGTTTTAATTTTTTTTGTTTTATTAAAATTTCTTTTTTTTTTAAATCTTTTAAAACTTTTTTGTAAAGGGCAAGATACTCCAGTAAAGATTTTAGACTTTGCAAGCCATATGGTTGCTTTCTGTTGCAGCTATTCAACTCTGCTTTTGGTAGCACAAAGGCAGCCATAGATAATATATAAATAAATGGATGTGGCTGTGTTCCAGTAGCACTTTACTTACAAAAATAGATGGGATGTTGCATTTTTGTTTATTTTTGAGATAGGATCTCACTTTGTGGCCTAGGCTGGAGTGCAGTGGTGCAGTTGTGGTTCAATTTAGCCTCAAGCTCTTGGACTCAAGTGAGCTGTCTTTCTGTCTCAGCCTCTTGAGTAGCTGGGACTACAGCTGTGTGCCATCATGCCTGGCTAATTTTTTTGTGTGTTTTCTGTAGAAACTGGGTCTTGCCATGTTGCCCCAGGTGGTCTGAACCTCTTGCCTCAAGCAGTCCTCTCACCTTAGCCTCCCAAAGTGCCAGGATTACAGGCATGTGTCCCTGCACGTGGCCTTGCGTTTGGCTTATAGGCTGTACTACCTTATATTAAAGCTATACTGAGTTTATTAGTTATCTTTAAGTTGCATGTTGAGCCCAGTTCAAATTAGGTTAGACAGAAAGGGAATTAGCTTCAGTATGGGTGGATCCAGAGGCTCAAATGACATCATTTCTCCAGTCCATAATTTGTTTTTCTGTGTGTCAGCCATTTCTTCTTCGGGAGAAGGTGAGTGTCAGCATCTCAGGGCTTCCACTATCTCAACTTAGAAACCCCATAGGGAGAGAAGGTCTTTCTCTTAGCATCCATATATCCAAAACAGCAGTTAGTTTAGTCCCTGGGTGAGCAAGCAGGTCTAATCCGTATTTTTAAGAAGATGGGTGCCATGATTGGCCAGGCCTGTGTTAGATGCCCATCACTGTGGCCAGAGGAATCGTTGGGGTGTGATTTATAGCCTCATTTGAATCACCTGGAAGTTAAGGGCGGTGTGATGCTCCCAGGGCTGGAATGCTAAGCAGACTGCTCACATGCAGCGCACAGGACACAGCTGAGTCTTAGCAGCACACAGAATGCGTCAGGACTCTAGTGGTAAAGAGGAAATAAATTGGGTAAACACGTTTTTCATTGGTAAAATACAGGCTCTTTTAAAATTAGAGGCAGTCCATTGGAAGGCATTTAAAATGCTTAGTTTAGTTTTAATTATGACATTTGAATTTTTTCCAGAGGCAAGAATTAGATGAAAAAATTTCCAAAGTTTCTAAGGAAAGGCAGGAACTTGCTTCTAAAATTAAAGAGGTAAGTAGTTCACCTGTAGCATTTTCTTAATTTCATTTTATTATTATTATTTTTTAATGTAAGTATGACTATTCCGACAAGCTATGGGCTTTATTTTTTTTTGGAGACAGAGTCTTACTCTGTCTCTCAGGCTGGGGTGGAGTGGCATGATCTCAGCTCACTGCAACCTCAGCCTACCATGTAGCTGGGATTACAGGCGTGCACCACCATGCCTGGCTAATTTTTTTTTTTTTTTTTGAGATGGAGTCTCGCTCTGTCACCAGACTGGAGTGCAGTGGCATGATCTCGGCTCACTGCAACCTCTACCTCCCAGGTTCAAGCGATTCTCCTGCCTCAGCCTCCTGAGTAGCTAGGTTTACAGGCATGTGCCACCACGTGCAGCTAAGTTTTGTATTTTTAGTAAAGACGGGGTTTCACCATGTTGGCCAGGATGGGCTTGATCTCGTGACGTCATGATCCTCCTGCCTCAGCCTCCCAAAGTGCTGGGATTACAAGCGTGAGCCACCACACCTGGCCTTTTTTTTTGAGACAGAGTCTTACTCTGTCACCAGGCTGGAGTGTAGTGGCACGATCTCAGTTCACTGCAACCTCTGCCTCCCGGATTCGAACAATTCTCCTGCCTCAGCCTCCCAAGTAGCTGAGACTGCAGGCGCATGCCACCGCCCCCAGCTAAATTTTGTAGTTTCACCATGTTGGCCAGGATGGTCTCGATCGCATGACCTTGTGATCTGCCCACCTCCTCCCTAAGTGCTGGGATTACAGGTGTGAGCCACCACGCTGGGCCCTTTTTTTTGTATTTTTAATAGAAACGCGGTTTCACCATGTGTTGGCCAGACTGGTCTGGAACTTCCAACCTCAAGTCATCTGCCCATCTCAGCCTCCCAAAGTGTTGGCTTTACAGGCATGAGTCACTATGCCCAGCCAGCTATGGGCTTTTCTCAGTTACATTTTAAATTGTTATGAAAAATTACAAACTTCTGTGGAAATGGAGAAAATGGTGTAACAACATTTGCATTTTTTTCTTTAACCTAAGAATGAATTCTTAACACCATCTAAGATTTCTGAGAAAGAGGTGGTTATAAATTATCTTTTTTCTGTTTTAGGTCTCAATAAATATTTAAATTCCTTCTTATGAGGTGCTCTATTTCTGCTTCCCACAGACTGCAAAAAACAATTATGATAATTATCATCAGATAAACAGTTAATGAAACTAGCTTTATGGGTGTTTTCCCTATTAAAAAAAAAGTCACCTGTGTGAGCTTTAGGGTGAGGGTGGCAACTGTGAGCCCTCCAGAGCTCCAACCTGGACACGAGTAGAGTGATGATGGGCAGAATTTGGCATAAGAAAGTACAGCACTTTGATTTTTGGTTTTTGTTTTTTGCAATTCTTGGCTTAGAGCATAAACTCCTTGTACTTGCGTTAGATCATAAGGCTCCTGTAATATTTTGTAGCTTCTCCCCAGTATTTTTTGGACATGAAAATATCCTGTAAGATTTAGACTAATTGAAGCTTGGCTGAGCCAGGTGTATACCCTGATTGTCAGAATGCAGCCCTAATCAAACCGCATTGGGGTCAGGGAAAGAGGGTAATAGTAACTGATGACATTAGTAGTATTTTTGCTGAAGTTTTTCTCCTGAATGTATTATGATCTTTCTCTGTGGACTAAAATACAGTTGAATTTAATGCATATTTTCATTAGCAGTTTATTTAAACTAAAAATTATGTGAAAGCTTTTGATTAAAGTTTTAAACAGAACCCCAGATTAATCTTTCCTGAGTCAAGGATGAAGTTCATCTTCACAGATGTTTTTTGCTGCTCATCACGTGTTGTGTGGGCCATGAAACTGCGCTTGCAGTTTACTCACTGGAGGGCTGAGGACAGTGTCTGACAGTGCTTTACTGTGTGAGCCGTGGAGGACCACAGTGCTACTGTCTTCCTAAAGCTCACACGCATGCCTTGAATTGCATGGTTGAATATATCATATGTGCTGAGATGAATCACCTCTACTTCTTAGTAGCAAAAAGAAGCAAACTGAATCTCTGATGAAAATGCTGATTTATTTGAGCACTGCGTGGTATGATTGTGAGGCATCATCCACGTTGTCGGGCTCCATCACAGTACATTGCATTATAGAAGGAGGCCACACTTGTTTTTCTTACTGTGGAAATAGAATATTTGTCAGGTTCACAGGCATTTTTGTTAGTACTAGCAAAAGCCCTAAAAAAAGGGAAAGGACAATATTATATACTTAAAACTAACAGAAAATGTACATTCAAGCTGAATTCTAACCCTGGTTTTACTCAGATAATTCACAACTCAGGATTATTACATCTCTACTTCAGATACCTGCCTACATATATCTGACTACAGGAAGGATTGTAATCTACTTTGACCAAGTCAAACCCTGGATAAGAATTTTTAATGTGCTTAAATCATATTCTGTGTTTCAGCCACAAAGCACACATTCTTTCCGGTTTGGGATTATCTTGAACGTTTCTGTTGTTTCCTAGATTTGAGGGTTTCCCCCTAACTTTTACTAAATGTTTTTCTGTCACATAATAAATAGTGAGTGTTTTATAGTAAACATAGGCCTGTCATAGTCAAGGATTGATGTACAGCTGAATATTGATTTAATCTTTGTTCTCTTAGGTTCAAGGACGCCCACAGAAAACACAGAGTATCATCATCTTAGAGTCCCATGTCATCTGCTGCACATTGAGCACAAGTGGTGGCTTACTACTTGAATCTGCTTTCCGGGGGCAAGGGGGTGTCCCCTTCAGCTGTGTCATTGTTGATGAGGTCAGTCAACAGTCAGCCATACAACTTTGACTAGTACTATGAGGAGTAAGTCTTAGATTAATTGTGGCTGCTGAGATGTTGAGGAGATGTGGGGTTTTTTTGCATCTGATTTTTACCTGCTATTACATGTGTATTCCCTTATGTAGAAATATGCTCCTTATGGCCAGGCGCGGTGGCTCAAGCCTGTAATCCCAGCACTTTGGGAGGCTGAGACGGGCGGATCACGAGGTCAGGAGATCGAGACCATCCTGGCTAACACGGTGAAACCCCGTCTCTACTAAAAAATACAAAAAAAAAAAAACTAGTCGGGCGAGGTGGCGGGCGCCTGTAGTCCCAGTTACTCGGGAGGCTGAGGCAGGAGAATGGCGTAAACCTGGGAGGCGGAGCTCGCAGTGAGCTGAGATCCGGCCACTGCACTCCATCCTGGGCAAAAGAGCGAGACTCCATCTCCAAAAAAAAAAAGACATATACTCCTTAATGGCCCTCCATAGTGGACAGCTTTGAGCCATAGTATGTTCACCTGACATCCTTTATTCCTAGTTCACTCTTTGAGCAAACATTTATTGGGTACCTGCTGTTTGTCATAATGTAGAGTCAGAAGACAAAAGAAATGGAACAGGAGATACCAGAGAATTGAGTGATGA
Organism: Rhinopithecus bieti; assembly: GCF_001698545.2. Lineage (NCBI taxonomy): Eukaryota > Metazoa > Chordata > Mammalia > Primates > Cercopithecidae > Rhinopithecus > Rhinopithecus bieti. The sequence goes on from NW_016814121.1 coordinate 1,429,251, forward strand.
GGAGACCTAAGATCCAGTTTTCACCAGAAGGAAAGGACAAAAAGTGGAAATGATTAAATAGTTGAAGAAAATGTTACTGAATTTAAGAGAAATTTGAGTCTCATGATCAGAGAGGCATGCTGAGGAACAAGGAAGAAAGCTATGGGGAAACACACTCCTGGACACTCCTGATGGGATTTCTGAACCTCGAATACAAAGTTTTGAAAAGGGCCTGGGCATGGTGGCACACACCTGTAATCCAGGCACTTTGGGAGACTGAGGAGGGTGGATCACTTGAGCCCAGGAGTTTGAGACCAACCTGGGCAACATGGTGAAACCTTGTCTCTACTGAAAATACAAAAATTAGCCAGGTGTGATGGCATGTGCCTGTAATCCCAGCTATTCGGGAGGCTGAGGTGAGAGGATTGCTTGAGCCCGGGAGGTGGTGAACGACCATCATGCCACTGCCCTCCAGCCTGGGTGACAGTGAGACTCCGTCTCAAAAAAAATTTTTTTAATAAATAAATAAAAATTTTAAAATAAAGTTTTAAAAGGACTTTAGAGGAGAAAAATTTTTTTCAGGCTCATGCCCAGCAAGAACAAAGAGCACACATCTGGCCAGGCGCGGTGGCTCAAGCCTGTAATCCCAGCACTTTGGGAGGCCGAGACGGGCGGATCACGAGGTCAGGAGATCGAGACCATCCTGGCGAACACGGTGAAACCCCGTCTCTACTAAAAAAAACACAAAAAACTAGCCGGGCGAGGTGGCGGGCGCCTGTAGTCCCAGCTACTCGGGAGGCTGAGGCAGGAGAATGGCGTAAACCCGGGAGGCGGAGCTTGCAGTGAGCTGAGATCCGGCCACTGCACTCCAGCCCGGGCGACAGAGTGAGACTCCGCCTCAAAAACAAAACAAAACAAAAAAACACACACATCTGGGATGTGCATGGCCTTCTGAACTTACGGCTGGTTCCTAAGTGGTAGTGGCCCACTTGGTGGCTGACTTCAAAATACGTGTTTGATTTTTTAAAAAAACATGTGTTTGGAGAGTTTACTTTTATTCATTGTTTTTTTTTGAGACGGAGTCTCGCTCTGTCACCGAGGCTGGAGTGCAGCGATGTGATCTTGGCTCACTGCAACCTCTGCCTCCTGGGTTCAAGCAATTCTCCTGCCTTAGCCTCCCGAGTAGCTGGTATTATAGACACTGGCTACCACGCCGAGCTAATTTTTTTGGTATTTTTAGTAAAGATAGGGTTTCGCCATGTTGGCCAGGCTGGTCTTGAAGACCTCAGGTGATCCACCCGCTTCAGCCTCCCAAAGTAACTGGCATTACATGTGTGAGCCACCGCACACAGCCTGGAGGACTTATTTTGTTGGTTTTGTTTTGTCTTTTGATTTCAGGGAAAATCCTTATTTTTGACATTTGGTGCAGGAGAAGTGTGGTACTTTTCTGAATGGTTAGAACTTTAATCAGATAAACTATATGGATGAATGGTAAAGATTGTTAAGACTGCCTTTTCCTTCTGTATCTTACCAAGGCTGGACAGTCTTGTGAAATTGAGACTCTTACCCCACTCATCCATCGTTGCAATAAGCTCATCCTAGTAGGAGATCCCAAGCAGCTCCCTCCCACAGTCATCTCTATGGTAAGTTTTTTATGTTCAGATTGCTTTAAAATGGAAGGGGCTTTTTAAAATGTTTGTTTTCCGGAGGGAGAGACATCTTTCTTGGATTGGCCTCTTAATTTGGAGGGAAAAGTAAGCAGTAACTGAGAAAAGAGAAGCACGGATTGAGTCTCAATAAGCAAAAAAAAAAGGGCCGGGCGCGGTGGCTCAAGCCTGTAATCCCAGCACTTTGGGAGGCCGAGACGGGCGGATCACGAGGTCAGGAGATCGAGACCATCCTGGCTAACATGGTGAAACCCCGTCTCTACTAAAAAATGCAAAAAAAACTAGCCGGGCGAGGTGGCGGGCGCCTGTAGTCCCAGCTACTCGGGAGGCTGAGGCAGGAGAATGGTGTGAACCCGGGAGGCGGAGCTTGCAGTGAGCTGAGATCCAGCCACTGCACTCCAGCCTGGGCGACAGAGCAAGACTCCGTCTCAAAAAAAAAAAAAAAATAAGAAAAAAAAAAATTCCTAAAAATACCCCTTTGTTCGTAGTTGTTCTTCTGTGTATGTGTGGCAGAAGCAGTGTGTCAGGGACCGGAAGCCTAGATGGATGACGTGCCATGGAAACCAAGCTTTGGGAAAGGCAGTATGCACGTCTTTTAAGAGCTGAATCTGATTTATTTTAATCATACAAACACCAAAACAATAATAAATGAAAAACTGCACAAATAAGGAGAAGAATCCTACCCTCCTCATTTTATTTAAATATGTACAAATTGAGGAAAACATGAAGTTAATTTAATTTTGGAGTACATTTCTATTTTTAGAATTTGATATTCTAGTGTTCATACAAGAAATGTCTGTGCCCCTCACATCATCTGAAAGTGAAGGTACTGGGGAAAAAAAAGAGTTGTGAGCTCTGACTTCGGGAAGAGAAGAATCAGATTGTAGTCTAGTCTACTTTGTTGGGTTTTTTTTTAATCTCAGGAAAGACGTCTCCTGGAAATGCACATCAGAGTCAGGATTCAGTAGACGTTTTGAAGTAATCTGAAGAGGTTTTGAAATTTAATAAAATGTGTATTTTTTACTAATAGCATAGATTATTTATACAGATAATTGAGCAGTGGCCTCAAATAATCCTAGAAAATAGATCATTTTCAAAGCATTTTTGTTGAAGTATGGCATGAATGCAGGTGGTTATCGTTAGTGGTTTTTGACTTCGGAATTATTCAGAATGATAGCGCAGTTCTTTGTATGACATTTGAGCATAGGTACGTGATCACGTGAGTGTGTGGCCCAGAAGCACACCTGTCACCCAGTGAAAACCCGTGTGTGTAGGGAAGAACTGCTGCAGGTAACTCTGTTCATGGAGAATAATGAAGAGCAAATTCTGTATCCCATTTCTTTAAATAATACAGTATTTCATTGAAGGGCCTTAGTATATAGTGAAAAGAGAGATTGTTAATGGGCCTCAACTTTACTGCCTAGTTTAATGATTGATAAAAACAACAAAAATTAGAAAAAAAATCCATTTGTGCTTTTAAATTGTTGTACAAATAAAACAGGCTATTTTGAGAAAATAATTAACGAAGTTCATTTCCATAAGGTGCCTTTTTTGACCACCTATTTCTAGTGATAATTACAGTGAAAGTGAGTATTTTTAATGGATATTGCTGGGCATTTGTGTGTGTGTTCATCTTTTTCAGTATGTATATACTGAGTGCCAGCATCATTCAGGTGCTGTTTAGGTCCTGGGGTTATGACAGTGAAGAAGACAGACAAAACCCCTGCCATGAGTCATGGTGTTTATATTCTAGGGGATAGTGGTCCGTTACTAAAAAGTGGTGTATGGTTTGTATACATGTATATATTTATGTGTATATGTACATGGGTTTGGTTTTGTTTAAAGGTGGCAAAATCATTCTGTGCAGAATTGTTTGTTTTTTTTTTTCAATCAGTAAATCAGGGGCATTCTCCCATGTCAGAATATATATTAATAAATTCTATGTCATTTGTAGAATGGACTAAGGTTTTGTCTGAAGGTAGATGTGTTACCTTATATAAGTTCCTTTTCTGTTTGCCCAAAGAAAAGATTAAAAATTAGATTTTGTGAGCTAATGCAGATAAACTTTTGAGGATTTAGGCAAAATTGTCATATGTCTATTAATAATTATTTTTTACTTACACAAACCTGTTTAAAATCACACACGTGGATAGGTTAAGAAGTAGTGCCTCTTTTCGACTCTCATAGTTTGTGAAACAAGTTTATTCAGGCTTTGTACATCTTCAGGACCAGTATCTTTCACATCACTCATGAAGATTCCATCATCTTAGTGAAGTTTTCAGCACATTTTTACTTCCAGGTTATTTAAGATAAAGTACTTTTTGAAACTTTCTATGATGCTGCCATTGGAAAGTATATCCCGAGGCACAACTGTAATAACATCAAGACAGTTTATCCCGTTTGTCACTTCGGTCACTGTTTTTCAGATTGCAGAGTATAACCCGTTATTTGGTTTGTGAAATCCATTTAGCACAGCTTGGGCATTCCTAATTCAAAAATTTGAAATGCTTCACTATCTGAAACTTCCCAAGTGCTGACATTATACTTAAAGTTCACGCTCAAAGGATATGCTTATTGGAATATTTTGAATTTTTGGATTAGGGATGGCTAACACATAAGTCGAGTCTGTTTCCTTCACTGGAAATTAAGTCCCGTGAAACTTAATTTCACGGGAAGTCTTAGCACTCCAGATTATAGGTGCTTAGTACACATTAGATGGATGAATGAAGAATTTTGTCTTCAAAAGCTTGTTTACAGTGGCATTCAGTATGTCTGTCTGTGAAGGTATACCCCGGAAATAATTGTTGAAATCTGTGTTACATTTCTCTGCTTCCTTTATTGTTGGTTTTTTTGGGTGGCATCTTGTAGCATCAAAATAGCATCAGTCGTCTTTCACGAGATCGTATCTCTTTCATTAGCAGTTTATGAGTAGAAAATACCCCCACATGTATTCAAGATTCATGGCATTTTGGCTGGGTGTGGTGGCTCATGCCTGTAATCCCAGCTACTCAGGAGGCCAGAGACATGAGAATTCGCTTGAACCCGGGAGGTGGAGGTTGCAGATGAGATCATGCCACTCACTGCACTCCAGCCTGGGCGATAGAGCGCTACTGTGTCTCCAAAAAAAAAGATTCATGGCATTTTGAGGATCAGAGTCAGAAACACCTTTTTTGTCTGAAGCTGTGATTGGTAATCTTATGCTACCTGAACATTGCCATGTACATATTAGATCTCAGTAATCGTGTTTATAATAGTGGGAAAGATAGAAATGAATTCTTGGAAATTATTGCTTTATTTTGCCCCTCACAGAAAGCACAGGAGTATGGCTACGACCAGTCAATGATGGCTCGCTTCTGCAGACTGCTGGAAGAGAATGTAGAACACAACATGATCAGCAGGCTGCCTATTCTGCAGCTCACTGTGCAGTACAGGATGCATCCAGACATATGCCTCTTCCCTTCTAATTATATTTACAACAGAAACTTAAAAACAAATAGGTGAGTTCCCCTTACTGCTCGTGACCTTAGTAGTTTAGCTACTTATGAAGAATAGACATTTTACTATCTTCTTTTAGGTCTTGTCATAAAAGCATAAATCATAGAGGATTAATAATTTTCTCTTGTTATAATAGCCATCGTGTTGAATACAGCAGAGCACATAAAATGAAAGGGGAAAAGTCACCTATATTTATACTAACCAGAAATAATCACTGGTAACACATTTTGGTATATCCGCTTTCAGTCCTTTCTTTTTTTTTTGGAAGACAGGGTCTCATTCTGTCACCCAGACAGAATGAGTGCAGTGGCACAATCCTGGCTCACTGTAGCTTCAAACTTCCAGGCTCAATCGATCCACCTGCCTCAGCCTCTTGAGTAGCTGGAACTACACTCAGTCACCACCATGCCTGGCAAATTTTGTATTTTCTTTTGTAGAAATGGGATTTCACTATGTTGCCCAGGCTGCTTTCAAACTCCTGAGCTCAAGCAATCCGTCTGCCTTGGCCTCCCAAAGTCCTGGGATTACAGGCGAGAGTCATTTCAGTCCTTTTACCATGCATATCTTTTTTTACTTTTTAAATTTTTGAAGGAAAAATGTGGGACCTTACTCAACATAGTATTCTGTGGCTTACTCTATTATGAGTGTCTTTCCAGTCATATTTGTTATATTTTAATAATATAGATACTTTTCCTAGCACCAGGAAAGAAATAGAATTTGTTTTGTACCTTTCACTAATATAGGTATAGAAAAGAATATTCCTGTTATCCCCTTACTTGCCCCAGCCCACATCACCACACAGAAAAAATTGTAGTAATACCAAAATATTTTCTTAAATCTTGACTTTATTCTGAATGTTGACTGCTTTTTTTACAGACAGACAGAAACCATTCGATGTTCATCGGACTGGCCATTTCAACCATACCTTGTGTTTGATGTCGGAGATGGTTCAGAAAGACGGGATAATGAGTATGTTCTCCTCTTGCCTCAGTCCTCTGATAGTCCCAGAATGTTACATGATTTGCATTCATATTTCTGTTAAATACATTTCCTATACACATCTCTCTGCTTAGTGTCAGGGCACAGTCATTTTCACTTAAGTTGATGCTTCTTTTTTCTGTATAATGGGGATAATATTACCTAATGTCATAAGCAAGCACTTGAGTAGATACTTGTTGAGCTCACAGCAGTGAGGGAAACAGACGTGCCTATTGTAAGATGGTGATCTCATGGGAAGACAGACCTTCACCAGGTAATCACCTAGGTAAGCAGTTTTTCCAGTTGGGTTAAGTACTGTGAAGGCTAAGTATAAATTCAGTTGAATGAAGATGTGAAAGGGAGGAAGGAAGTAGTGACAGAGGTTGGATGGTATTGGGTTGTGAGTAAGGGCATGTGTTCAGGTGGTCTGTATATGACAGCAAAGAGGAGTGGTGGTGTTGCTAGATAGCAGCAATGTCAGAGGAGCTGGGGATTCTTGTGAGAGACTAGGGGAGGAATGGTCTAGGGGTAGCATTTGTTGGCACAGATGTAAGCACCACTCTGTCATGAAGTAGGAGGAAACACAAATCCCACTTATACATCATGGGATGCCTGCAGAGCAGGTGGCATCCTCAGGTGAGAATCAGGTGTTAGATAGGATACAGAGGTGGAAGGAGAGAACACTCATTGAAGAGGCTAAACATACAGAGGAGGAGTTGGCCATGGGATTGTAGTGCTGGAGGGACTGCAGCCTAAAGGTTTTAATGGGACCTGTTGGAGGAGAGCAAAGGATTGCGAGTTAAGCCCCAGAGCATCAGGAAGGAGGGTTATGAGCGGAATGTTGACCAGAGAGGGTTAATCTGGGAGGGGACCAAGGAAAATGAAGATTTCAGGGATGGAAGAGATCGCTCGCTGACTGGGTTGTCCATATAGTAATTCTCAAAGTTAGGAGAATGGGTATTTAAGGCTCGTAAAGCAAGGCGGGTAAGGTAGCCTCAGGAATCAAGGGATGGGGGCAGTGCATCCCCTGGTCTTGGTGCATTTCGGGTCTTGTATGGTCATGAGGGAGCGTGTGGTTTCAGGAGGGGTTGAGAGTACCAGATATGAGACTGGTGAGGACTATAAAGAGGACATGAACCTGCTCCAGGGCCCCATGTTGTTCAGCTGGGGTCAAGTGGGACACATCCTTCACATTGAGTCTGTGTGGATGGCAGCTGCTCAGTTGCGTGGTGTCTGTTGTTTGCAGCCAGTGGTGGGGGATGAGGAAGATCATACATCTAAAGCATTTTCTCAGTGTTCAGAAGATAGTCAATCCTTAATTAATGTTAGCTATGTCTTATTCACATCCTTGTTCTTATTAATACTGCTGTTCTTACTGCTGCTATCCCTCTTTTAACAGATGAAGAAAGTGGTGCCTAAACTTCAGTTGATTTCAAACTCTTTTCTCTCTACGCTTCATTTTTCACTGGGCATTTCACATGTATTCATATTTACCATAGCATTTTCACATTTATTCATATATACCATATTAATGGTCACGGTAACAGCCTCTTGGAGTCACTGCTAGCTGAATAAATGATGAAACCTATCTGCCTGCCATTTACTATAATGGGAAACAAACTCAATGGAACTTAAGTTAGCAATTAGCCTGCTATTAGTTTTGATAACATTGTGTTTTCTTTTTCATCTTGTTTAGCTCATACATAAATGTTCAAGAAATAAAACTGGTGATGGAAATAATTAAGCTTATTAAAGACAAAAGAAAGGATGTTAGTTTTCGAAACATTGGCATAATAACTCATTACAAGGCCCAGAAGACGATGATTCAGAAGGATTTGGACAAAGAGTTCGATAGAAAAGGGTGAGCTATTTTTATAAATATTTCCAGTTTTCTTGTTGAATTAGATTGAGAGGATAAAGAAGGAAAGAAGAAAAGAGAAACTCTTAAGGAGTGGTCTGTGCAGACTGCTGATACGGCACAAGGAAGCTGGGATGCTGCTGGCTTTCAGACACTTGTGCTGTGGAGCTCCTGGGTAGACAGGGTACTTCCTGGCAGTTGGAATGTCAACATTCTTGGCAGTGGAATCGACTAAGAAACTTGCCAGGTCTTTACCCTTCAGTTCCATGACTTGTTCATCAGAATTCTTGTTCCAGCAAGACTAAAAGTGACATTTCACTTTAAATAAATGACTTAACCCTTGCATTGCCTTTATGTGTAGAATGAAGATCATGTTTTTGTTTCCTTCTTTACCTCAGCAGTAAAATTAAAGATTAAAATTAAAGATTTTTTTAAAGATTTAAGGTTATGGAAATCCATAACCTTAAAATCATCTTAACTTACAAGCACGCAGACTACCAAAATAGAATCTAGAAAACTAGAAAATCAGACCTATAGCCTGGGTGCAGTGGCTCACACATGTAATCCCAGCACTTCGGGAGGCTGAGGCGGGCAGATCACCTGAGGTCAGGAGGTTGAGACCAGCCTGGGCAACATGGTGAAACCCCATCTCTACTGAAAAAAAAATACAAAAATTAGCCGGGCGTGGTGCATGCTCCTGTAGTCCCAGCTACTCGGGAGGCTGAGGTGGGTAAATCACTTGAACCCATGAGGCGGAGGCTGCAGTGAGCTGAGATTGCCCCACTGCATCACTCCAGCCTGGGTGACAGAGCGAGACTCCATCTCAAAAAAAAGAAAAAAGAAAAAAATCAGACCTATATAACAAATAATGAAACATTTCCCAATAATGAAAAGCCCAGAACAAGCTAAGCTGGTGAATTCTATCAAATATTGAAAGAAGAATGAGCAACAGTCCTTCTCACATGCTTCCAATAAATAGAACACTCACATTCATTTTACGAAACCAGTATTAAACTGATAGCAAAGCCAAGGGAAGGCATCACAAGAAAACTACAGACCCCAATCCCTATGACTACAGATACAAAAATAGTGACTCAACAAAATAGTGACCAACTGAATCCAGCAGTTTATTAAAAGGATTTATACATCAAGACCTAGTGGGATTTATCCCAGGAATGTAAGATTGCTTCAACATGTGAAAATCAGTATGATATACCATATTAGAAGAATGGGAAAACCCACATAATCAGCTCAGTAGATATGAAAAAAATTGCACAGAACCCAAAACCCTTTGATGATTTAAAAAAAAAAAATCCAGGAATACAAAGGAACTTTTTTTTTGAGACGGAGTCTCGCTCTGTCACCCAGGCTAGAGTGCAGTGGCTAGATCTCAGCTCACTGCAAGCTCTGCCTCCCAAGTTTATGCCATTCTCCTGCCTCAGCCTCCCGAGTAGCTGGGACTACAGGCGCCCGCCACCTCACCCGGCTAGGTTTTGTATTTTTTAGTAGAGACGGGGTTTCACCGTATTAGCCAGGATGGTCTCGATCTCCTGATCTCGTGGTCCGCCTGTCTCGGCCTCCCAAAGTGCTGGGATTACAGGCTTGAGCCACCGCGCCCGGCCCAAAGGAACTTTTTTTATTAATAAAAGGCAATTACGAAAAACTCATAGCTAACATTATACTTGATAGTAAGAATGAAAGCCTTTCCTCTAATATCAGGAAAGATGTTTGAAACTCTTACTGTTACTGCTTCTTTTCAACATTGTACTAGAGGTTTTAGCCAGAGCAGTTAAGTAAGGAAAAGAAGTAAAAAGCATCTTTTTTTTTTTTTTTTTTTTGAGACGGAGTCTGGCTCTGTCGCCCAGGCTGGAGTGCAGTGGCCGGATCTCAGCTCACTGCAAGCTCCACCTCCCGGGTTTATGCCATTCTCCTGCCTCAGCCTTCCAGGTAGCTGGGACTACAGGCGCCCGCCACCTCGCCCGGCTAGTTTTTTGTATTTTTTAGTAGAGACGGGGTTTCACCGTGTTAGCCAGGATGGTCTCGATCTCCTGACCTCGTGATCCGCCCGTCTCGGCCTCCCAAAGTGCTGGGATTACAGGCTTGAGCCACCGTGCCCGGCGTAAAAAGCATCTTTATTGGAAAGAAAAAAGTAAAGCTATCTCTTTTGTTAGGTGGCATGATCTTATTTCTAGAAACCCTGACAAAGACACTATTAGAGATAATAAGCTTAACAGGATGCAAGATTAGTATGTAAAAGTTGATTATATTTTGATACAACTAGCAACGAACAATCTGAAAAGGAAGTTGAAACAATTCCATTTACAATAACATCAAAAAGAATAAAACACTTCGGAATAAATAGAACCAAAGAAGTATAAGACTTACATTCTGAAAACTGCAAACATTGTTGAAAAGAATTAAAGAACACCTAAATAGTCCAGGCGCAGTGGCTCACGCCTGTAATCCCAGCACTTTGGGAGGCCCAGGTGGGTGGATCAGCTGAGGTCAGGAGTTCAAGACCAGCCTGGCCAACATGGTAAAACCCTGTCTCTACTAATAATAAAAAATTAGCTGGGCATGGTGGCACACGACTGTAATCCCAACTACTCCGGAGACTGAGGTAGGAGAATCACTTGAACCCGGGAGGCGGAGGTTGCAGTGAGCTGAGATCCCTCCATTGCACTCCAGCCTGGGCAACAAGAGTGAAACGCTGTCTCAAAAAAAAAAAAATATATACTCAACCTAAATAAATATGAAGACACCCTGTTTTCATGGACTGGAAGACTTAGTATTGTTTTGTTTTTTGCATTTTTTGGTGTTTTTTCATTTTTAGTAGAGATGAGGTCTCACTAAGTTGCCCGGGCTGTTCTCAAACTCCCAAGTTCACATGATCTTCCCAAAGAGCTTGGATTACAGACATGAGCTACCACGCCCAGCCAAAGACTTAGTATCAGTGTGACCATTTCTGTAAAAAAGGCAGTTGGAATACATCTGTAGATCAATTTGGGGAGTGCTGCCATCTTAACACTAAGTCTTAGTAACTTGTACTGTGTTACCACAAGAAATATTAATGAAAAAAAGGGATGAAGTTCTGTTACATGCTACAACATGGATGAACTTTGGAAATGTTATGCTAAGGGAAAACAGTCACAAATAATTACATTTTGTAATTCCGTTTATGTGAAACTCGCACTATAAGAACATCTGTAGAGACAGAAAATAGATTAGTGGTTGCCGGGGAATGGAGAGAGGAGGAATTCAGGCTAACCTCCGAGAAAATGTTTTAAAAATTTTTAGCAGCCGAGCATGGTGGTGCATGCATCTCTTTGGGAGACTGAGGCAAGGAGGATTGTTTGAGCCCCAGAAGTTTGAGTCTAGCCTGGGCAACGTAGTGAGACTCTCTTTCTCTCTCTCTCTTTTTTTAAAGTTTCTTAAAAAATAAAGACTGTAAGGCCAGGCAAGGTGGCTCACATCTATAATCCTAACATTTTGGGAGGGTGAGGTGGAAGGATTGCTTGAGGCCAGGGATTTGAGACTAGCCTGGGCAATATGACAAGACCCCATCTCTACAAAACATGGAAAAATTAGGGTGGTGGTCCATGGCCTGTAGTCCTAGCCACTTAGGAGGCTGAGACAGGGCTCTAGTGTTCAAGTTACAGTGGGCTATGAATATGCCACTGCACTCCAGCCTGGACAAGAGTGAGGCTAACCTATCTCTCAAAAAACCAAAAACTAGTTTATAAATATGTTCATTTAATAATTATCTTCCTTTTTCCAGTAAATATGTTTCTCTTTTGTAAATAGACCAGCAGAAGTAGATACTGTGGATGCGTTCCAGGGTCGGCAGAAGGATTGTGTTATTGTTACATGTGTCAGAGCAAATAGCGTGCAAGGTTCAATTGGGTGAGTTACTGTCATTGTTGCTCTTTTATACATTGTTGCTTGTTTATAATTCAGGATTAGGTTCATTATCACTGTTAGAGAACACCATTTGTTTTCTTAATTTTCTTTTGTGAAAACCTGTGTAATATTATGAAAGTTTCTCTTTTTTTTTTTTTGAGACGGAGTCTGGCTCTGTCGCCCAGGCTGGAGTGCAGTGGCCGGATCTCAGCTCACTGCAAGCTCCGCCTCCCGGGTTTACGCCATTCTCCTGCCTCCGCCTTCCAGGTAGCTGGGACTACAGGCACCCGCCACCTCGCCTGGCTAGTTTTTTGTATTTTTTAGTAGAGACAGGGTTTCACCATGTTAGCCAGGATGGTCTCGATCTCCTGACCTCGTGATCCGCTCATCTCGGCCTCCCACAGTGCTGGGATTACAGGCTTGAGCCACCGCGCCCAGCCGAAAGTTTCTTTTTGTTTTTTTTGAG
>NW_016814121.1:1441910-1462598 GCF_001698545.2 Rhinopithecus bieti
CCAGGCTGGAGTGCAGTGGCCGGATCTCAGCTCACTGCAAGCTCCGCCTCCCGGGTTCACGCCATTCTCCTGCCTCCGCCTCCCAAGTAGCTGGGACTTCAGGCGCCCGCCACTTCGCCCCGGCTAGTTTTTTGTATTCTTTAGTAGAGACGGGGTTTCACCGTATTAGCCAGGATGGTTTTGATCTCCTGACCTTGTGATCCGCCCGTCTCAGCCTCCCAAAGTGCTGGGATTACAGGCTTGAGCCACCGCGCCCTGCCAAGTTTCTCTTTTAAGTTGTGAAATAGACCCACTGTTAGATCTTGGTACAGTCTTGGCCCACTGCAGCCTCCACCTCCTGGGTTCAAGCAATTCTTCTGCATCAGCCCCCCAAGTAGCTGGGACTACAGGCATGTGCCACCACACCCAGCTGATTTTTGTATTTTTCTGTAGAGACAGGGTTTCGCCATGTTGCCCAGGCTGCTCTCAAACTCCTGAGCTCAAGTGCTCCACCCATTTTGGCCTCCCAAAATGCTGGGGTTATAGGCCTGAGCCACTGTGCCTGGTCTTGGTGTCTTTTATATTAACCCATTTCATAGTGTGAATCTGTTCTTTTATTTAATAAGATTCAAATAAACAATTAGATTAAGTATACTTTGCAGAGGTGTGTTACTCTCCATGGTTTGTGTCAAAGTGTCATTGTTTTTTGTGTTTTCCTGCTTTGGCTAAGTTTGTTAACCTTAACTACTGTCAGTGTATTTAAGATGCTAAGGACAATCTGTATGAGTGACAGAATATTCCCCCAAGCCCAAGACTCTTACATAATTATTTGTTCTTTGTCATGAGAAGCAGATAGAATTTACAGGTTATAAATTAGTTTGTTTTCAAATAAAATAGTAATTAAAGTAATCTTCGCCTCTCCCTGGGATGGGCTGCATATACAGAGACCAGTTATATCTCAGGGTCAGTTTATAAATAGTCCTTTCTCTCCCAGCTAATTTGAAATTTCACTTTTGTCGTACATCAGTTCTATTTCTGAGCTCTGTTTCTGAGCTGTTGAAGTATTTATCTGCTGTTCATGTAATTCTACACTAGTTCTACAATATCTTAACAACCTGGATATATTTAAATGTAAGAATAAAGTGAATGGGCTGGTACCACATTTTTAGGATTTTTGAAGTCTTCAAGATTGCACTGTTAAAATTTCCAATTATCTCATCCAGGTAAAAATAGGAAATTGATAGATACATCACTTTGAAGGAAGCCCTGAGGTTTTGGTTTGTTTACTGTTTTTAATAGGAATTCTTCTGTGCCCGGTACCCTGTATTGGGACAGAGAGTAAGAAAGCACTGTGACTTCTAGAGGAGTGGAGGAATCCCGGAAAAGCTGCCTGCAGTCCACCTGTGTCTCACATGGGCATGCTGAGTCATTCCTAGAGTCCACTTGTGTGTCACACGTTCACGCTGTCATTCTAGAGTCCAACCTGTGTCTCACACGGGCGCACCGAGTCATTCTAGAGTCCAACCTGTGTCTCACACGGGCGTGCCGAGTCATTCTAGTCTACCTGTGTCTCACATGGGCATGCTGAGCCATTCTAGAGTCCACCTGTGTCTCACATGAGGATGCTGAGTCATTCTAGAGTCCGTCTGTGTCTTGGGCATGCTGAATCATTCTAGAGTCCACTTTGTGTCTCACACGTTCACGCTGAGTCATTCTAGAGTCCACCTGTGTCTCGGGCATGCTGAGTTATTCTAGAATCCACATTGTGTCTCACACGGGCACGCTGAGTCATTCTAGAGTCCTCCTGTGTCTCGGGCACACTTCAGTCATTGTAGAGTCCACCTGTGTCTCACACAGTGTGTTAAATCATTCTAGACAAAGAAGGAACTCTTTTTATTGCCTAGATTCCTGGCAAGTTTGCAGAGATTGAATGTCACCATCACACGAGCCAAGTACAGCCTCTTCATCCTCGGACATTTGAGGACCCTGATGGTAGGTACCAGAGAGCTCAGAAATTTACCCATTGTTACTATTGTTTGTTTGAGTTTTTGTTCTTATTTTCCATCAAAGTGTAAATGATTTCTGGATTACAAAATAATGGTTGTTATGTTTTCCAGCAACTTCTTCCTAGGAGCTTTTGTGTACACGTGAACCATTCGCCTTTTTTCAGCCCAGAACCCAAGTATCTACACTGGGCTCTCAAGGTGACCATTTTAAAACAAATTATCCACATCATAGGATTATTGTTAAGAAGGTATATTAAATCCACAAATGTAAAGTGCCATAGCAATTACTTGGCACTTAGTAAACACTCAGTAAATGTGACTGTTTATTGGCCCAGCTTAATGCCAGAGAGAGTTTGCAGGCGCGTGCTCTGCTTGCTTTTTTGCTGGCACTGGGAGCTGTGCTGCTCACTGTTTCTCCAGCACTTAGCGTCTCCGGCATTCTTCTGCCAGGACAGGCGCCCCTCTGGAAGAGGTGTACGAGTTTCCAACTTTAGTAGACAAATGGTACAACTTAATTCACTGATACCACAGCTAGATGTCTCACGTACTTGCTGTTTGTCTCATTAGGGGTAATAACTTTGTAGGTTTTCTCATTTCTCTTTTTATAAAGTCATTGATTTCATCTAAGAAGAGCCAACTTGGTGGCTGTTCCCCTGGTTTTGGTTCCTGCCACCAGGTGGCGCTCAGATACACCTTTCTCGTTTCACTCTTCTCTATCACCTCCAGCTTTTGTCGTTTGTGTGCCTACTCTGAAGGAAGTTTTAAAAGCTGTGTACCTTTTATTTTATGTACCTCCCATTTTAAGTTGATAGAAAAAATCTTTGTAAGTTTAAATATTACTGAAGATTATGTTTCTGATGTATTATCAATATTGACATTTTAAAATACAGCAATTAAAACGATTACATCGCTCTTAAATATATTCAGTGGAATAGAAAGCAATATTATTTTATTTTTTCCTCTCTTTGAAATTATACTTCTATTCCTACTTGTTTGGGATAGGATTCACTGGGGTAATCTCTTTTTAGAATTAAAAGCCTTTATATTAATCTCACTGATCTACATGTCTCTCATGATAATTTCTGTGTAACTGGAAAGTTTAAAAGTTGTATTCCCCCCCCCCCCCTTTTTTTTGGATACAGGGTCTCGCTCTATCACCCTGGCTGGAGTGCAGTGGTGCAATTACAGCTCACTGCAGCCTCCGCCTCCTGGATTTAAGCTATTCTCCCTCCTCAGCCTCCTGAGTAGCTGAGACTACAGATGCATGTACCACCACACCCTGCTAATTTTTTGTGCTTTTAGTAGAGACAGGGTCTTACCATGTTGTCCAGGCTGGTCTCAAACTCCTGGGCTCAAGTCATCCCACTTCGGCCTAAAAGTTGATTTTATAACTACTTGGGGAACCCACGTGAAGGGTGCATGCAACCTGTCAGTGCTTTCTTTGCAACTTCCTGTAAATCTATAGTTATCTCAAAATATAGGTTTGGATTTTTAAAAATTGCTTTTCCTGTGACCATAAGGATCTGAGTGTTAAAATGTGATCTCTTGCCAGTTGAATAGCTTGTTAACACTTATTTGTACAGTTGAGCAAAACAAGACAAATATTTTTAATATTACAGATTTTGATTGTTTTTTTTTTTTTTTTTTTTGAACGGAGTCTCGCTCTGTCACCCAGGCTGGAGTGCAATGGCTGGATCTCAGCTCACTGTAAGCTCCGCCTCCCGGGTTCACGCCATTCTCCTGCCTCAGCCTCCCGAGTAGCTGGGACTACAGGCGCCCGCTACCTTGCCCGGCTAATTTTTTGTATTTTTTAGTAGAGACAGGGTTTCACCGTGTTAGCCAGGATGGTCTCGATCTCCTGACCTCGTGATCCGCCCATCTCGGCCTCCCAAAGTGCTGGGATTACAGGCTTGAGCCACCACGCCCGGCCTTGATCGTGTTTAAACCTGAAAAGTAAATGAAATGTTACTAGAGATACATCTTTTAGTGATGCCTTGATTAAAGGAGCTTCATGGGCACTACTGCTTTTCATCCTCCCTTTAATTGGCAACTCAGGGTGTTGATGTGTCTTGGCAGTGCACTCTGTGGATGGATGAGGCCCATCGTGATTATGAAGGGTGGGATGCAGCAGGCAGGGCAGCCCAAGGAGGACATGGGAAGCTGGGGCTTGGAAGTTTATTCCGTAACCCTTTTTCACATTCTGTTTAGACAGTGTTTGGGAGCCCTTGGGTCACACACCCTTCCACAACTGTACGGACCACTGACCTCCAGCTAATGGCACTGGCATTGTCTTCACTCTAGGAAGGCAGTGCTACAAAAAGAGACAGACTAGAATATAAAAATTCCCAATTTGTCAGCTGGGCTTTCTAACTTTTTTTGTCCTTGGGCTTTTCTTTGTTGTTTTGGGGATTTGTTTTGTTTTAATTTTTTAGCCTAGTTCCCCTTCTGGAAATGGGATCAATCATTAAAGTGTTTGATTTCCTCTGAAAACCAAAGCTAATTGTGTCTGCTCAGAACTGTTTTTGTGATCTTAAGAATGGATTAAACACCAAGTTTAGGTGTGGTAAACTTAGCAAAAATAGCAAGGCCATCTGCTTCACATATGTGTTTGAGCCACAGGCTAAGGATCTCTAGAGATCTGAGTGAGAAAGAGAACTGAGCCACAGAGCCTGGCACTCCCTCCACAGACCTGTCTGGAATATGCCAGCCACTGTGCCAAGCGTTTTATTCTGGTCACATGACTTCTCCAAACCTTAAAAAACTACTGTGACGTCAGCTTATTACTGTAGTTTATCAAATTCAACAAACCATTCATTATAATATGCACCACCACTATTTTATGTACCATTATTAGACTATGATACAGTGCTTTATTTTCACTTAGAACTTTCATATTTATTGAAAGGACTCTTTTAAGACTTGAGACAGATTTTTATCACATTCTTATGCATACATAAAAGAGAAAATACAAGTAAAATAATAGGTTAAGATATTCCTAAAAATATTTCACTTTCAGAATCTAGCACGTATGAATCACTTCCTGGTGCGTAGTCACCAGTGTTGCCATTCATCCTCAGTGCAGTAGTAAGATTGGCAATTTAGCGTTTGCTAAGAGTTTCACCATTGTCTCCAGGATTTTCTTAGAACCCTTGATCTCCAGTGTATAAAGTTTTTTTGTTTTTTGTTTTTTGTTTTTTTTGAGACAGAGTCTCACCCTGTTGCCCAGGCTGGAGTGCAGTGGTGCAATCTCAGCTCACTGCAACCTCCGCCTCCTGGGTTCAGGTGATTCCCGTGCCTCAGCTTCTTAAGTACCTGGGATTACAGGTGTGTGCCACCACACTTGGCTCATTGTGGTATTTTTAGTAGAGACGGGGTTTCACCATGTTGCCCAGGCTGGTCTTGAACTCCTGACCTCAGGTGATCCGCCTGCCTTGGCCTCCCAGAGTGTTAGGATTACAGGCGTAAGTCACTGCGCCCAGCCCAGGGCATAAGTTTTAATGCTGGTGTTTTCTTGTCTTATCAGAAAATGTCTGTAGAAGGTTTTCGGGCGAGATCTTTAAATGGTTTATTGACTAAAAGTCTAAGGGTTATAATTGCCTCATCATGAAATCCCCAAGGACGGGTACATGGCTAAGAGGGTCCCCAAGGTCAGAAATGGTAAAATGTGAAAGCAATGTACACTTCAGAATCCATTAAATAAAATATTACTCCTATTTTACAGATGAGGAAACAGGCTAAGAAAGGTCAAGTGACTTGACTAAGGTCACACAGCAAGTAAATACTGTGCAGCCTCCCTGCTCCCCTGACATATCCTTAGGAATAGTACAGGAGCCCCCATGAGAGGGTAGCTATCCTTTTTCTTCTTCTCTTTCTTCTTTCTAAAGAGACCTGAGTTCTAGTGGTTGTAAAGCAGCAGCCTCTTCTGAGGAAACTGTCGGGAAGAGAGGAGAGACGGATGTGTTTGGCGACTTTCCCAAGATGGGATTTTATGTCTTAAGCTCCTCTAGGAAACAGGCAGAAAGTGAGATGATCTCTTGGAGATCTCAGTGATGAAGATGTTTTAGCCATTTGGGGTTTGGGAGGCCTTTGGAAATCCAATGAAAGCCATGGGCCTTTTTCTGGAATAGTCACATGCACTCAGAAGTTTGCTTTCTGAAACCAGACCTTCCTGTTTCAGAATGTTAGCCCTGCCAAGTGGTGTAGGCAGTACTCTAGATCACTGTCCAAAGGACCTTTCTGTGATAATGGAAATGTTTTGTGTCTGCACTGCTCAGTACAATGGCTATTAGTCATGTGTGACCGCTGTGTACTTCAAATGTGGCTGCTGCAATTTAGGAACAGAGTTTTATATTTTGTTTTATTTTAATTAATTGAAATATAAATAGCAACATGATGCTCCTAGTGACTAGCGCAGACTTGCATTGCAGTTGAATGCACTGATAAAAATGGTTGAAGTTCAGCCAGGCGCAGTGGCTCACGCCTGTAATCCCAGCACTTTGGGAGGCTGAGGTGGGCGGATCATGAGGTCAGGAGATCGAGACCATCCTGAATAACACGGTGAAACCCCGTCTCTACTAAAAATAAAAAAATTAGCTGGGTGTGGTGGCCTGTAGTCCCAGCTACTTGGGAGGCTGAGGCAGGAGAATGGCGTGAACCTGGGAGGCGGAGCTTGCAGTGAGCCAAGATCGCACCACTGCACTCCAGCCTGGCGACAGAGTGAGACTCCATTTCAAAAAAAAAAAAGGTTGAAGTTCTCCCTTATAGGCTGTGACCAGGTCTTTTCTTTTTTTTTTAGGAATGGGACTTTATCATTTTGTATTCGAATTTATTTTTTCCTTTCATCCTTGTCTGACAAGTAATGAATCTTGAGAATCTGTTCATATAATAATATACATTATTTGTTCAGAAATGAAAGCTGGAACTCTATGCTTCCCAAGCAGTGTTTCTTTGGGGTGTAATTCTTTCTCCCTTCTCATTGTTTCAAGGAAAACCAGCATTGGAATCAGCTGATTCAGGATGCTCAGAAGCGTGGTGCCATTATTAAGACCTGTGACAAAAACTACAGACATGATGCAATGAAGATTCTGAAACTCAAGCCTGTGCTACAGAGAAGTCTCACTCACCCTCCTACCATAGCCCCAGAGGTATCCAGACCCCAGGGTGGCTTGCCCAGCAGCAAGCTAGACAGTGGATTTGCCAAGACATCTTTTGCTGCGTCTCTGTACCACACACCCTCTGACTCCAAGGAAACTACTCTTACTGTTACTTCAAAGGACCCTGAAAGACCTGTTCATGACCAACTTCGGGACCCACGACTGCTGAAGAGGATGGGCATTGAGGTCAAAGGAGGAATATTCCTATGGGATCCACAACCCTTGAGCCCCCAGCATCCTGGAGCAACACCTCCTGCAGGAGAGCCGAGCTTCCCTGTCGTTCACCAGGACCTGGGCCATGTACAGCAGCCTGCTGCTGTGGTGGCTGCTCTGAGCAGCCACAAACCTCCCGTGCAGGGCGAACCTCCAGCTGCCAGTCCTGAGGCTTCCACGTGTCAGAGCAAATGTGATGACCCAGAAGAGGAGCTCTGTCACAGGAGAGAGGCCAGGGCTTTCAGTGAAGGCGAGCAGGAGAAGTGTGGTTCCGAGACCCCTCACACCAGGAGGAACTCTAGGTGGGACAAGAGGGGACTGGAGCAGGAGGACAGCAGCAGTTCCAAGAAAAGAAAGCTTTTATAGAAAAGCCCAATGACATGGGCCAGCAGCTACAGCATATTGTAAACTGAAGATGACCAGCTCGGGGAACCATCTAGATAAGCTTATTTGTTTTTGTAAGGAGCTTGTGTGCTGTTGGAAAACACGGAAAATGCATCCTTAACACCTGAGCCTCTGGTCATCTTCAGTACTTTCTGTCCTTTGCAAAAGCTTTTAGAGGGCATTGTGTATCAGTAATAATGTCCTTGAAGTCAGAGACCGGAAATGTTGATCTCTTACTCTTCTGTAGACGAGGAGGTCAGACTGGAGTGAATGTTGTAAAAGTTGAAATGTATATTTGTATAGCAAATAACAAAATCCTTTTAAAATTTAATCTAGTAGACTGCTTTTCTTTCCCCTGTTTAAAATGTTAATCATTTTTCGACAGAACAAACTTTGTATTAAAAAAAAAAAAAGATGGGAGGAGGGCAGGTCCTTTCAACCATTGTTAGGGCAAGACAGATTTATTTAACAGCTTAGCTTGGAATAAGCTGAGTTAGTGCTGGTGTCTCTAGCTCTATTTAAAAAAAAGCAACACCCCCCCCCCAAAAAAAACCTGGAGTCTCCTGGGGGTCACTTTGGGCAGCAGAGTTGTGTTAGGTAAAATCCTGCTGACATGGTGCATTTTTAGACACAGGCCCAGGGTATTCTATTTCTGTGATGAGTTCATTTACCTGTTTAGTATGCACATAGTTCCCTAGCTAAAATCCCTAATCTTGAAAGAGAAGAATATGGAGTGAAAGAATAATTATTGAACTATCATTCAAGTGCTCCCAGCATGTTGTGAGCTTTGTGTGACTGGTGAGGTACAGACATGTAGTTGCCAAATGCTAGATTAGCGCTGACTCAGCTGTGGAAGAATCACCTCAGCTTACAGATGTCAGACAGATGTAACTAGTTTTTCAGAAAGCCTGGGAAACTGGGTGTTTAACATTTCCCAAGGGACTCTGGTCACCAGGCAGCCTGGGAACTGCTGGGGCAGGCCAAATAGAATATTTTGGGCGGGAAAGAAGCACCCGGTTTAAAATGAAGAGTGACCAGAGGAGTTCAGAACTGGGAAGAGAGTGGCAGACTTCCTGTGATCTTCAGAAATCATCTACCTGGTGAAAATACATGCTGTTTAGAATATCTGATAGGTGTTTCCAGTTACCATTAGAGGTGATAGTGTTTTTGTGGGGGAAAAAAATTGGCCATGGTGAATGGAGATCGAGGAGGCTCGGGACAAGGGAGCGGCGGGCTGCCTGATTCTGTCCAGTTTTCCAAGCAGCCACACAGTGAATTGGAGTATCCTAAACATGAGAATGTCCAGCTGACAGTTGTAAAAACTAGGGGTCTGTAGTGAATGCAGTGCAGCCCCTAACCTCATTTGGGGGTAGGAAAGTAGCTGAAGGTTCATGTGCATTATTTGACGTTTCCCTTGTCATTTTTAAGCAAAAAAGGATTTTGTGTTAGAAATTCTACTTGAGCAGATTATAAAGAGCTTTAAAAAACAACTTTTGCTTGCCAAAAGTTTGAACATTTGATTTCATTACCTGTGTCTCTCTCCCTGGTGTCGAGACCTCTGACTAATGTCGGCTGAACACTCCTGAAACCCAGGCAGCAGGTGACTTCCTAGAGTGCTTTGTCCCCAGAGGCAGCTGCTGCTTCCTGTGTGGGGGCGGAGAGTTTGTCCTTGGCCATGCAGTGTGTGACAGTTCAGGACGGGGAGGGATGGGCCCCCCTCTGTCTGGGTCAGGGGCTTTATCAGCCTCTTCCATGTGCCTTTGGGAAGAAATCTCGTTACTTTTAAGTTTACTTTTCTGTCATCTTGATGAAGTGCCCATTTTAGCAGACACTTGTAGTGGTGACCACTTAGGGAACGTACGAACTCCTAAGCTTCCAAAGGGAGGCGTGGCAAAAACAGTTGGGGCCAGGATGTCTCCCACACTGCTCGTGTTAATACTGTTAACACCTGATTTGAGAAAGAAGTTTTCTCTAAAATGCATATTTTGCTGCCACACACTGAACAATATTATTTCCAGTTAAGTTTGATGCCCGTTCACCTGTTGGTTCACCACTCACCAGACCTGATTCTGCAAGAATCAGTGCTAGAACTACGTCATCCTTTCTAACAAGTGAGCCTGTGTCCTGTGACGGCCTTTCACAGCGGAATGCAGTTGTCCCTGACATTACTTTGGAAACTTCACTCGTTCCAGTTGGTACAAGTATTTGCCAAAGGCATTTCATGTGTTTACTGTGGCCCCTCTTGATGTGGCTGTCAGCGCAGCGTTGTTGAACAGGGCTATTCTTTTTACAGGGTGTAAAGTGTGGCTCTTTGTCTTTGCCATGGCATTAAAAGAAAGTTCCCTGTCTTTCAGTATTAGTTATTTCAACATGACTATGTCCTACTTACAAACTTGTTTCGTTTCTTTGTATATAACTTGCCTTGGATTTGTTGTGCGCAGTTTGTTGAGTTGTATGTTTTTGTGAATTATCAGGAGTAAATTTGACAAGTATATGTGAATAACCTCCTGTAAATGAATTTTATAACAAAAATGTACTGAACTATTTTTTAAAGTTGTGCGGATTAGCAATTTTTTGCTATAGCTTTGACTTTTCTATGCTGTGAATTAATAGCTGGGATTTGGCAAACAGTAGCCCTGTTGTCTTTGTTAAACCCTACATTTTAAGAGGAAATGGCAGAATTAAAAGCAGAAACGAGATGGACATGGATTAGAAGTTATGTATTACTGAAGTAAACTACAAGGTACTAACATCCATTTCGTCTGCCATTTGGTTTGCTTTATGCTGAAATTACTTGGTGGGGATTTGTGTAATTCAGACATAAAAAGTTTCATTATCCAGCCCAGCCCTCCTTCCTAGCTCCTTTTGGACTCTTCTCTATACAGTAATGAGGTGCATTGAGGTCAGCTGTGCTGTTCAGTTACCGACTGAAGTTTGGTCCAACAGAAATACATGCTCATCATTAGGTTGGAATTGGGGTGGAGGTGAGATAGGAGGAACAGATGGACAGTGACCCGTGAAAGGAGCTCCCAGGGGCACTGGTGGAGGGACAGGGTAGAATTGCTCTGGCCAGGGGTTGCTGATGGTTATAGAAGTGGAACACACTTTATAAAACAAGAACTTCAGGAAATGTAGTCAGCTTCCCCACACTTGTGCCTGTTAAAAGGCACTTGACCTCCGCCTCCGTGTCTCTTTCCGTACCCAGAAGCGTGTGCACACAGCCCACTTGGCCGGTTTGGTTCATTCAGTATGCATACACAAATTACCAGGAAGGGTAAAATGGGGTGTTTGGGACTTAGGGGGAATAATAAATTTGCCCAATGGCCAGGCGAGAGATGAGTGCTGCATGGTGGTCATTTGTGGAATTTGTTACTGCAGCAGCCTTAGCGACGGTTTTTGAAGTTACCAGACTCTCTCTCCTGACCCATCCGCCCCCACAATCGCCCCCACCTCCTGGGGTTCACCATTCATTGAGGAATAAATAATTCAGGGAGGAAACTAAAGTTTAGCCTCAGCTTAAATAGAATTGATAGTGTCGTACAGCACCACACAGGCAGTTTCTGTACACAAGGGATGCCTCCATGACTGAAAAGACCTGAGTTATCGTCACCCTGTCCTGTACAGACGGCATTTGCCAAGTCAAATGGCAGAAATGGCATTTGTAGTTTGGGTGTTTGAAACTGCGGGAGGAGGAACTCTGTTGCTGTCCTGTCAGCTCAGTAGACACAGTTGCCTTTGTTTTCAAGCAGCGTTACAACAGAATTGTCAGATTGGTAATTTTCAGCCTTGAGTTTTAACATTAGGGAGCACATTGGGCTCACCTGGGGGACTTTTAAAAAACATTCGGATTGCCTGGGATCCATCCTAACATGACGATACAGTGGTTTGTGGATGCAGCCACTAACCCTATTTTTGTGGTGGTGGTGTGTGTGTGTTGTTTGGTTTTTGGTTTTTTGAGACGGAGCTTTGCTCTGTCTCCCAGGCTGGAATGCAGTGGTACAATCTCCGCCTCCTGGGTCCAAGTGATTCTCCTGCCTCAGCCTCCTGAGTAGCTGAGATTACAGGTTCCCACCACCATGCCCAGCTAATTTTTGTATTTTTAGTAGAGACGAGGTTTCACCATATTGGCCAGGCTGGTCTCGAATTGCTGACCTCAGGTGATCCACCTGCCCTCGGCCTCCCAAAGTGCTGGGATTACAGGTGTGAGCGTGCACACCCAGCCCAGCCCTTGGGTTTTTAACTTTTTTTTTTTTTAGTTTTAAAATTTTGCTCATCTGATTGCAATTGCTTTTTTTTTTTTTTAAACTCAGGTTTTTAAAAATTCACTCCCAGAAGATTCCGTTGAGCAGCCAGCATGGGAGCCTGGCTCCTTTGAGGTCAGGAGGAAAGAGAAGCTCCAGGAGCCCAGAGAGGGTCATGTGTGCCTTCTTCAGCACCTCATCTCCGGGTACCCTGGACAAGGTGTTCAGAAGGGGGTTTCCAAAGACAGCAGAGCAGAGCCAAGAGAAGGAAAATGAAACAGCTCGGGTGACTCCTGACACCACTGGAAGGGAGAAGGTAGAGAAGGCTCCCCAAGTCTAGGAAGAACCAGCATGAATCAGTGTGGCTCATGAGGTCTCAGGCCATCCGTCTTGGGGGTGTTCTCTGGCCCCCAGCAAAGGGATGCCAGAATAGCTGTTCTCTAAGCAAGAAAACACAGTGTCAGCGCTCTAAGTTTGAGGAACCCATGGTGCATGCAGTGAGTGCTTGTGGTCTGCAAGGCATCCGCGCTCCCTGCATCATCTCTGAGTTCTCCCACGAAGCCCATGATGCCCACGCCAGCATTCCCATTGCACAGATTTTAAAACAGGGTTGCATCAATGAAATGATTTGCTGAGGATGGTAAAGCTAAGAGCTAGCAAAGCTGCCGTTCCAAACTCAGTTCTTATTACCCCAAAACTTGCTTATAATCATTACAGTAGGTACACGAGCAAGACTGAATGCCAAGCTGGCCACACTGCTGCTGTAGAAATAGGCCTTCAGGGGGTGTGACCTGGAAAGGAGGCTAGAGATTGCCTTAGCTCCACCACTGGCGTTGGCCATGGGCCATTCATGGCCTTT
This sequence comes from Rhinopithecus bieti, assembly GCF_001698545.2. NCBI lineage: Eukaryota > Metazoa > Chordata > Mammalia > Primates > Cercopithecidae > Rhinopithecus > Rhinopithecus bieti. The sequence goes on from NW_016814121.1 coordinate 1,454,746, forward strand.
GTGGGTTTCCCTTTCTTTGCCTGAAAATAGTAGTTGGGGTTTGAGTTCTCTTCTTTTTTTTTTTTTTTTTTGAGATGGAGTCTTGCTTTGTCTCCCGGGCTGGAGTGCAGTGGCCGGATCTCAGCTCACTGCAAGCTCCGCCTCCCGGGTTCACGCCATTCTCCTGCCTCAGCCTCCGGAGTAGCTGGGACTACAGGCGCCCGCCACCTCGCCCGGCTAGTTTTTTTTTTTTTTTGTATTTTAGTAGAGACAGGGTTTCACCGTGTTAGCCAAGATGGTCTCGATCTCCTGACCTTGTGATCCGCCCGTCTCAGCCTCCCAAAGTGCTGGAATTACAGGCTTGAGCCACCGCGCCCGGCCTTGAGTTCTCTTCTGATTCTTTTCACCAATAACTTCCAAAATTCCAGGCCCTGACCTCTGAGGTTCTGGAAAGGGACAAGAAGAGCGTGGTGGGTATATAATTTGTCAATCTGAGCAGGCTCCATTTCTAGAACTACTTTTATATTTCCCTTTAGACTGGGCCACAGGAGACACTATTTGTGAGATTTGGAAACCAGAAATGAAGCAGCAGCCCTATTCTCATGCTCAGGAAGTTGCCACAGGGACACCAGGCACTGCTGTTGTAGCTCACGCCCGTTGTCATGTATCTGCAGGCCCGTTAGCATAGGGCAGCAGACAGGCCCACAGCTAGGCCTCCTTCCTGTCAGATGGGTGTCTGACTCTCCTTACTCTCCTCACCTTATACCCTTTTCCCAACTGCCTGCCTGCAGACTCCCAGCTTCGGCACCAGAACTGTCCCATTGCCCTCCCTTTTTGATTTTATGGTCATCATATGTAATATATCTACATAATGTTTATTCATAATATATAAATATATTTTTTGTGCTTAACAGTCATATAAATTTTAAAGATTTTAAAAGGAAAAAAATCTATTTACGCAGCTATTTAACATGTCTGTAGATTGTCTCCTATTCCTGGTGTTCCAAGTTGCCTTCTGGAATCATTTCCCATCAGCTGGAATTATTTATGTTAGAGGAAGTCTGCTGGCAATGATCCTCTTAGTTTTCCTTCATCTGAGAATGTTCTTTATACCCCCTTGTCCAAAATATTCCTCGAGGAATACTTTGCTGGATATAGATTTCTGGGTTGACAGTGCTTTCCTTTCAAGGTGATGTCCCCTGTCTTCTGTCCCCACCATTCCTGATGAGAAATCTAGTCAAATAATTATTCCCTTCTGCTGTGGACTGTTTGCATTTGCCCAAAATTCCTGTGTTCAAAGTTAATCCCCAATATGCAATAGTAGAGAAGGTGGGACTCAGCATATTCTGTCTGTTTTAAACCAGCTCCTACAACTGCTATGTCCCCAGTGGGGACTCTGTAGGGGGCCTCCAATCCCACATTTCCCCTCCACACTGCCCTAGTGGAGATTCTCTATGGGGTCTCTGCCCCTGTAGCAGGCTTCTGCCCGGACACCCAGGCTTTTCCATACATCCTCTGAAATCTAGGTGGCGGGTGCCAAGCCTCCTTAACTCTTGCCCTCTATATTCCTACAGGCTTAATTAACATCACGTGGAAAGCATCTAGGCTTACTGTGGTTTGTGCCCTGGCTTGTGTTTTTCAGAGTGGTGGCATGAGGCTGGGCATGGTGACTCACAGCTTTAATCCCAGCACTTTGGGAGACTGAGGCAGGTGGATCACTTGAGAACAGCCTGACCAACATGGCAAAACCCCATCTCTATAAAAAATACAAAAGTTAACCAGGCATGATGGCACATGCCTATAATTCCAGCTGCTTGGGAGGCTGAGGAATGTGAATCGCTTGCACCCGGGAGGTGGAGGTTGCAGTGAGCCAAGATAACACCACTGCACTCCAGCCCAGGTGACAGAGCAAGACTCTGTCTAAAAAGAAAAAAAAAAAAAGTGGTGGCATGAGCAGTATCTGGGGCCCTTTGAGCTGAGGCTGGAGCCAGAGCAGCCAGGATACAGGGAGGCTGTGCAGAGCAGTAGGGCCCTGGCTCTCATCCACGAAACCATTCTTCCTTTCTAGGCCTCTGGTCCTGTGATGAGAAGGGCTGCCAGGAATGTCTCTGAAATGCCTTCAAGGCCTTTTTTGCACTGGCTTGGCTGTTGGCACTTGGCTCCCTTTCAGTTACGCCAATTTCTCCAGAAAGCAGTTGCTCCACAGCGTGCTTCAGTTCCTTTCCCAAAAGAGCTTTCTCTTTCTCTGCCACATGGCCAGCCAGAAATTTTCCACACTTTTACATCGAGCTTCCTGTTTGAATATAAATTTCAACTTTAAGTCATTTCTTTGCCCCTGCATCAAAGCATGGGCTGTTAGAAGCAGCCAAGCCACATCTCAAACACTTTGCTGCTTAGAAATTTTCTCTGCCAGATACCCTAGGTCATCATTCTCAAGGTCAAACTTCCCCAGAGACCTAGGGCATGGATAGAATGCAGACAAGCTCCTTGCTAAGGCATAACATGCATGACCTTTGCTCCAGTTCCCAGTAAGTTCCTTATTTCCACCTGAGACCTTGGCAGCCTGGACTTCATTGTCTGTATCACTATCAGCACTTTGGTTACAACCATTTAACTGGTCTCCAACAAGTTCCAAACCTTCCCTCATTTTCCTGTCTTCTTCTGAGCCCTCCAAACTTTTCCATCTCTGCCTGTTACCCAGTTCCAAAGTCAATTCCACAGTTTCAGGTATCTTTATAGTAATACCCCACTGCTGGTACCAATTTTCTGTATTAGACCATTCTTGCTGCTATAAAGAAATACCTGAGATGGGGTAATTTATAAGGAAAAGAGTTTAATCGTCTCATGGTTCTGCAGGCTGTAAAGGAAGCACAGCACTAACATCACTTGGCTTCTGGAAGGCCTCAGGGAGCTTTTACTCATGGTGGTAGGTGAAGCAGGAGCTTGCATGTCACATGGCAAAAGAAGGAGTGAGTGAGAGGGGAAGAGAGGGAGACAGAGGTGGGGGAGAGGTGCTACACACTTTTAAATGACCAGATCTTGTGAGAGCTCACAAAGGCAGCACCAAACCATGAGGGATCCGTTCCCATGATCCAAACACCTCCCACCAGGCCCCACCTCCGGCACTGGAGATTATGATTCACCATGAGATTTGGGTGGGGACAAATGTCCAGACTATATCAAATGGGGACAAATATCCAAACTATATAATTCCACCCCTGCCTCCCCAAATTTCATGTCCTTCTCACATTGCAAAATACAATGCCTTCCCAGTAGTCCCCCAAAGTCTTAATTCATTCCAGCACTAACTCTAAAGTCTAAAGTCTCATCCAAGACAAATCCCTTCCACCTATCGCGTGTAAAATAAAACAATTATTTACTGCCAAGATACAACGGGGGTATAAGCATTGGGTAAATATTGCCATTCCAAAAGGGAGAAATCAGCCATAAGAAAAGGGCTACAGGCCCCATGTGAGTTTGAAATCCAGCAGGGCATTCACTAAATTGCAGAGCTCCAAAATAATCTCCCTGACTCTATGTCCCACATCCAGGGCACACAGGTATGAGGGATGGACTTCCAAGGTGTTGGACAGCTCCACCCCTGTAGCTGTGCAGGGTTCATCCCCTGTTGTTGCTGTCACAGGTTGTTAAGTGCCTGTGGCTTCTCCAGGAGGAGGTACAAGCTGCCAGTGTATTTACCATTCTGGGGTCTGGAGAGTGGTGGCCCCCTTCTCACAGCTCCATTAGGCACTGTCCCAGTGGAAACCCCACATTTCCCCTCCACCCTGTCCTAGCAGAGGTTCTTTGTGAGGGCTCTGCCCCTGAAGCTGGCTTCTGCCTGGACACTCAGGCTTTTCCATATATCCTCTGAAATCTAGGCAGAGTATACCAAGCCTCCTTTACTCTTGCACTCTGTGCACCCACAGGCTTAACACCGCTTGGAAGATGCCAAGGTTTACAGCTTGCAACATCTGAAGCAGTGTCCTGAGCTATATCTGGGATCCTCTGAGCCAAGGCTGGAGTAGGAGTGGCCTGGGCTGTGGGGAGCAGTGTCTCAAGGCTACTAAGGCAGCAGGGCCCTGGACCAGACCCATGACACCATTCTTCTCTCCTAGGCTTCTGGGCCTGTAATGGGAGGGGCTGCTGAGAAGGCCTCTGAAATGTCTTTGAGGCCTTTTCCCTATTGCCTTGGCTATTAGCACTTGGATCCATTTTAGTTATGCAAATACCTCTAGCAAGTGGTTGCTCCAGAGCCTGCTTGAATTCCTCTCTTGAATAAGATTTTTTTTCTTTGCCAGATGGCTAGGCTGCAAATTTTCCAAACTCATATGCTCTGCTTCCCTTTTAAATATAAATTCCAACTTTGAGTCATTTCTGTGCTCCTGCATCTGAGCATAGGTTGCTGGAAGCAACCACACCACTCTTTTCTTTTCTTTTTTTTTTTTGAGACGGAGTCTCGCTCTGTTGCCCGGGCTGGAGCACAGTGGCTGGATCTCAGCTCACTGCAAGCTCCGCCTCCCGGGTTTATGCCATTCTCCTGCCTCAGCCTCCCAAGTAGCTGGGACTACAGGCGCCGCCACCATGCCCGGCTAGTGTTTTTGTATTTTTTAGTAGAGACGGGGTTTCACTGTGTTAGCCAGGATGGTCTCGATCTCCTGACCTCATGATCCGCCCGTCTCAGCCTCCCAAAGTGCTGGGGTCACAGGCTTGAGCCACCACGCCCGGCCTACACCACTCTTAAACACTTTGCTGCTTAGACATTTCTTTCACCAGATACCCCAGATCATCAGGCTCCAGTTCAAATTCCTACAGATCTCTAGAGCATGGACACAATTCAACCAAGTTCTTTGCTAAGGCATAACAAGGGTGGACTTTGCTTCAGTTCTTAGCAAGTTTCTCATTTCCATCTGAGATCTTGGCAGCCTGAACTCCACTGTCTAGATGGCTATCAGTGTTTGGTGTTGCAACCATTTAACCAATCTCTAAGAAGTTCTCAACCTTTCCTTATCTTCCTGTCTTCCGAACCTGGACTTCACTGTCTATATCACTTTCAACAATTTAACCAGTTCTCTAAGAAGTTCCAAACTTTCCTTCATCTTCCTGTCTTCTTCTGAGCCCTCCAAACTCTTCCAACCTCTGCCTGTTACCCAGTTCCAAAGCTGCTTCTTCATTTTCAGGTATTGTTATAGAAATGCCCTGGCCGTTGGTACCAATTTTCTGTATTAGGTCATTCTTGCATTGCCATAAAGAAATACTGAGACTGGCTAATTTATAAGAAAAAACGTTTAGGCCGGGCGCGGTGGCTCAAGCCTGTAATCCCAGCACTTTGGGAGGCCGAGACGCGCGCCGGATCACGAGCGTCAGCGAGATCGAGAGCCATCCCTGGCCTAAATACGCGCCTGAAACCCGCTCTCTACTAAAAAATACAAAAAAAGCTAGGCCCGCGGGCGACGAGCGCCGGCCGACCTGTAGTCCCACGGCTACTCGGGAGCTGACGACAGAGAAATGGCTGGTGCAACCCGCGGAGGCGCGAGCCTTGCAGTGAGCCTGCAGAGCCGGCCCACTGCGACCTCAGCCTGGGCACGCCAGAGCCTAACGACTTTCCGTCCTCAAAAAAAAAAAAAGAAAAAACGTTTAATTGGCTTACAGTTCTGCAGACTATACAGGAAATAGCACTGGCATCTGCTTCTGGGAAGGCCTCAGGAAGCTTACAATCATGACAGAAGACGAAGGAGGAGGAGACATCTCACACGGCAGAGTGAGAGCAAGGAAGAGAGTAGGGGGAGGTGCCACACACTTTTAAACAACCAGATCTCATGAGAACTCACTCACTATGGTGAGGACAGCACCGAGACATGAGGGATCTGCCCTCACGATCTAAACACCTCCCACTAGGCCCCATCCCCAACCTTTGAGATTACATTTCAATATGGTATCCAGGCAGGGACAAATATCTACACCATATCATTAGCCAATCTCTCTTTTTAAAAAAAAAAAAAAAAAAAAAAAAAAAAAAAAAGGCTTTCTCCAGAGCCGGATCATGGCAAAGCCCTGGGGACCATGTCCAGGAGCGTGAAGTCCTTGTGGGGCGCTGGACAGAAGCTGACCTATCTCTGGGGCTCAGTGTAACCTCATGGGTGGGGGCCTAGATCCAAAAGACCCCTGGTACACCTGCCCCATGAGTCCCTCTGTTCTCCCCTCCTCCCTTCCTGTGCCCTGGACCCCCAGTGCCAGGGCACAAAGTGAGGACTCAGAAAGGCTTTATTGAACGAATGACCAGAAGAGCAGCTGTGTGGAGCCCAGGTGGAGCGTGGATGGAGCCCAGGCCAAGGGGTCTGTGGTCCTTGCAGTGCCAGTGCCTTTTGCCTCACCCTGCCCCCCAAATCACCCTTGCTTTGGGGATCTGGGCCCCTGGAGTCACATTTGCCTGGGACCAGGGACAGCAACCTGGTGCTGCCACCATGGGGCTGCAGCGCACAGAGAGAGCAGCTCAGCCTACAAAGAGTCGGACAAAGAACGGAGCCGAGCGGGGCCATGTAGAGCAGAGCAGGTGTGAAGACTGAGTTTTCTCTCTGGCACCCAGCCGGGCAGTCGTGGGCTGTGATAAAGCAGGTGCTTGGAGTATGCATCTTGGTGGAGAGATGTGAAATCCGCTGCTCTACGGCTTTCACAGTCTTTTGACTCAGGACCCCTTAGGGTACAAGGGCCTCTGCCAGTGTCCCTGCTTTTCAGGGGAGAATGACAAAATGAAGGCATCTCTTTGCTGGCACCCGACGCATTGCTTATAAGTGGAGAGGAGCTCATGCACATGAAATACACGAGATATAAACTTAGGGGCCAAGAGTAGCTCAAGCTCCTGGGCTGCAGTATAAATTGTGTCCAAACATCCCACAGTGGCGTCAACGGTATGGATGACACTAACGTGGCAGTGACAGATCACAAAGAAGCAAATTCCTGCTCATGCACAGCAGGAGGGAGCCGGTGCCGGGCACCCTGGCTGGCAGGGTAGACACACGCCGGCGCCGGGCACCCTGGCTGGTGGGGTAGACACAGGCAGGGCTCTCAGGAACCACATCAAAGTGTTCCTTCTAGTTTATGAAGGCTTTCTTTCTTTCTTTCTTTTTTGGGGGGGAGGAAGTCTCGCTGTGTCACCCAGGCTGGAGTGCAATGGCACGGTCTCGGCTCACTGCAACCTCCGGCTCCTGGGTTCAAGCGATTCTCCTGCCCCAGCCTCCCAAGTAGCTGGAATTACAGGTGCGTGCCGCCTGGCTAATTTTTGTATTTTTAGTAGAGGTGGGGTTTCACCATATTGATCAGGCTGTTCTTGAGCTCCTGACCTCATGATCTGCCCACCTTGGCCTCCCAAAGTGCTAGGATTACAGGCGTGAGCCACTGTGCCAGCCTCTTGTTATTTTTTTAAAGGGAACTATTTCACGCATACAGAGTAGGATAATAATAGTGTAAGGAACACCCTGTACCCACCGTTCCCATTTATTTACCCGAGATCTTTTACTTTTTAAGGAAATAAATGAAGAACTATAGATACAGCTGGAGCCTTGTGCCATGCTCAGTCCCTCTCTCCCTTTGCAGAAGTGACGTGAGCCTGAGACCTCACTGCCTATGTGTGCAGCCATCACGTTTGCTTGGTGTGTTTTTAGCCCTCATATGAAAAGTGTTATACTGCATCCACCTTTCTGTGATATGGATTTTCCATCAGCACTATGTTTTAAGATTTATCCATGAGGATTCATATGGCTCGAATGTGATTCCTTCCCTCCTTCCTTCCTTCCTTCCTTCCTTCCTTCCTTCCTTCCTTCCTTCCTTCCTTCCTTCCTTCCTTCTTTCCTTTTCTTTCTTTTCTTTTCTTTTCTTTT
>NW_016814121.1:1466920-1472398 GCF_001698545.2 Rhinopithecus bieti
TCTTTCTCTCTTTCTCTCTTTCTCTCTTTCTCTCTTTCTCTCTCTCTTTCTTTCTTTCTTTTTGAGACGGAGTCTCTCTTTGTCGCCCGGGCTGGAGTGCAGTGGCCGGATCTCAGCTCACTGCAAGCTCCGCCTCCCGGGTTTAAGCCATTCTCCCGCCTCAGCCTCCCGAGTAGCTGGGACTACAAGCGCCCGCCACCTCGCCCGGCTAGTTTTTTTGTATTTTTTAGTAGAGACGGGGTTTCACCGTGTTCGCCAGGATGGTCTCGATCTGCTGACCTTGTGGTGATCTGCCCGTCTCGGCCTCCCAAAGTGCTGGGATTACAGGCTTGAGCCACCGCGCCCGGCCTCTTTCTTTCTTTTTGAGACGGAGTCTTGCTCTGTCACTCAGGCTGGAGTGCAGTGGCGTGTTCAAGCAATTCCCAGGTACCTCCCAGGTTCCGCCTCCTGGGTTCAAGCAATTCTCATGCTTCAGCCCCCTGAATAGCTGGGATTACAGGCACCCACCACCACGCCCATCTAATTTTTGTATTTTTAGTAGAGACAGGTTTTCACCATGTTGACCAGGCTGGTCTTGAACTCCTGACCTCAAGTGATCCGCCCTCCTGGGCCTCCCGAAGTGCTGGGATTACAGGCGCGAGCCACCGCACCCGGTCTAATGTGGTTCTTAGTTAGGCAATTCTGCCCCCTCAGGGGGACATTTGACAATATGTAGAGATATCCGTGGTTGTCACATGGGAGGATGCTATGGTGTCTCATAGGTAGAGGCCAGGGGTGCTGCTGAGCATCCTACGATAGGCAGGACAGTCCCCACAACAGGGTTATCCAGTCCCAAGTGTCAGCCAGTCTCAGGGTGAGGATTCCTCTGCAGTTCACTCATTGGAAGAGCTAGAGAATGTTCCAGCATCATGGGAGCGGGACGCACATCCAGCCTCTTGGTCCTGCGCGTTTGGGTTGTTTCCAGTTTTCACTATTTTACTATTTTGGTGATCACTCTTGGCCAGGCGCGGTGGCTCACACCTGTAATCCCAGCACTTTGGGAGGCTGAGGCGGGCAGATCACAAGATTAGGAGTCGGAGACCATTCTGGCCAACACGGTGAAACCCCGTCTCTACCAAAAATACAAAGATTACCTGGATGTGGTGGCACGCACCTGTAATCCCAGCTACTTAGGAGGCTGAGGCAGGAGAATCGCCTGAACCCATTTGTAGTATTTTTAGTAGAGGCGGGGTTTCACCATATTGATCAGGCTGGTCTTGAGCTCCTGACCTCATGATCTGTCCACCTCGGCCTCCCAAAGTGCTAGGATTACAGGCGTGAGCCACCGCGCTGGCCTCTTGTTATTTTTTTAACCCAGGAGGTGAAGGTTGCAGTAAGCCAAGATCATGCGGCTGCACTCCATGAAAAGAAATTTTTTCCCATATTAATCTTAATTTTATGTATCACATATATTTCCAATATTTCAACTCGCTCCATGGCTTGTGCTTTTTTGCTGATGTCTTTTGTTGTACAGAAGGTTTTTATTTATTTTATTTTTGAGATAAAGTCTCACTCTGTCGCCCAGGCTGGAATGCGGTGGTGTGATCTCAGCTTACTGCAACCAACCTCTGCCTCCCGGGTTCAAGAGATTGCCATGCCTCGGACAGGAGCGGTGGCTCATGCCTGTAATCCCAGCACTTTAGGAGGCCGAGGTGGGTGGATTACAAAGTCAGGAGATTGAGACCATCCTGGCTAACATGGTGAAATCCCATCTCTGCTAAAAATACAAAAAAAAAAAAAAAAAAGCTGGGCATGGTGGCAGGTGCTTGTAGTCCCAGCTACTTGGGAGGGTGAGGCAGGAGAATGGTGTAAACCTGGGAGGCGGAGCTTACAGTGAGCCAAGATCGCGCCACTGCACTCCAACCTGGGTGACAGAGCAAGACTCCATCTCAAAAAAAAAAAAAAGAGAGATTGTCATGCCTCAGCCTCCCGAGTAGCTGGGATTACAGGTGCCAGCCACCATGCCCAGCTAAGTTTTGTGTGTTTTTAGTAGAGACGGAGTTTCATCATGTTGGCCAGGCTGGCCTTGAACTCCTAACCTCAAGTAATCCACCCGCCTCAGCCTCCCAAAATGCTGGGATTACAGGCACGAGCCACCATGCCCGGCTGGTTTTTATTTTAATGTAGTTGAATTAATCAATCTCCTAAGCGTTTTAAAGCCTCACTTTTCTCATTTATGTCTTCAACCACTTGAATTTATTTTTGGGCATGGTATGCCGAAGGGATAAAATTTTTCTCCTCACTTCTCATAAATGCAACCACATCAGTCTAGCTCTATTTATTAATAGTCATTCAACTTTTTTTTTTTTTTTTTTTGATACGGAGTCTCGCTCTACCCAGGCTGGAGTGCAGTGGCACAATCTCTGCTCACTGCAACCTCCGCCTCCAGGGTTCCAGTGATTCTCCTGCCTCAGCCTCTTGAGTAACTGGGATTACAGGCACCTGCCAGCAGGCCTGGCTAATTTTTGTTTATGTTTTCTTTTGAGATGGAGTCTCACTCTGTCGCCCAGGTTGGACTGCAGTGGCATGATCTCTGCTCACTGCAGCCTCTGCCTCCTAGGTTCCAGAGATTCTCCTGCCTCAACCTCCTGGGGAGCTGGGATTACAGGCACGCGCCACCACACGCGGCTAATTTTTGTACTTTTGGTAGAGATAAGTTTTCGCCATGTTGGCCAGGCTGATCTCGAACTCCTGACCTCAGATGGTCCACCCACCTCGGCCTCCAAAGGACTGGGATTTTAGGTGTAAGCCACTGCGCCCAGCCTGTATCTTTTTTTTTTTTTGAGACGGAGTCTCGCTCTGCCGCCCAGGCTGGAGTGCAGTGGCCGGATCTCAGCTCACTGCAAGCTCCGCCTCCCAGGTTCACGCCATTCTCCTGCCTCAGCCTCCCAAGTAGCTGGGACTACAGGCGCCCGTCACGTCGCCCAGCTAGTTTTTTGTATTTTAGTAGAGACGGGGTTTCACCATGTTAGCCAGGATGGTCTCGATCTCCTGACCTCGTGATCCGCCCGTCTCGGGCTCCCAAAGTGCTGGGATTACAGGCTTGAGCCACCGCACCCGGCCCAGCCTGTATCTTATCCAAATTTTTATTTTGAAAATTTTAAGTTTAAAGAAAAGTTGAAATAGTACAAGGAATATCTAAATGGCCATTGCCGGATTCACCAGTCTCACCACATTGCACTCCCCTTTTTCTTTCTGTTTTAGAGACGGGGTTTCCTGACGTTGCCCAGGCTGTCATGAGATACTCTCTCTGTGTTCAGTTTTTCATTGTGCAATCTGAAAGTATGCTATGGTGTCATGCTATTCCACTCCTAAACACTTCACCACATATCTCTATGGAATAAGGACATTTTTCTACATGACCACAACACTATTATCGCATCTAAACTTGATATAATAACACTAGCTAATGTATCACCCACATTCACAATTTTGCAATGGTCCTAAGATGTCCTTTATTGCTGTTTTTTTTTTTTTTTTTTTTTTTTGAGACAGAGTGTCACTCTGTCGCCCAGGCTGCAGTGCGGTGGCACAATCTTGGCTCACTGCAACCTCCACCTCCCAGGTTCAAGCGATTCTTCTGCCTCAGCCTCCTGAGTATCTGGGATTACAGGGATGCGCCACCACACCCGGCTAATTTTTGTGTTTTTAGTAGAGACCGGGTTTCACCATATTGGCTAGGCCGGTCTCGAACTCCTGACCTCATGATCCATCCACCTCGGCCTCCCAAAGTGCTGGGATTACAGGCGTGAGCCACCGTGCCCGGCCTATTGCTGTATTTTTTTTTTTTTTTAAGGATTTAATTTGGATCCAACATAGAATCATGCACTGTACGTGGTTGTCCTGTATCTCTAGTTTTCCTCGTTCAGAATGACTCCACTCCCTTTTTATTTTATTTTTTGTTGGTCGTTCACAATACTGGCATTTTTTTTTCTTGTTTTTATTATTTTTTCCAACATAAGCCTTCCTGCACACACATGGGTATTGTTGAGGAGTACAGGCTGATTATCTCAGAGAACGCCTCACTATCTGAATTTGTCCGATGGTGTCCTCGTGCGTAGAGTCAGGTTACATACCTGGGGGAAGAATACTGTATCAGTGGTGGTGTGTCCTTCCTGTGCTGTTGTATCAGGAGGCACAAAATATGTTTGTCCCGTTGTTGGTGGCTTTGAGTTGGTCACTTGCTCCAGGGGGTGTCTACCAGCTTCCAGTCTGTGTAATTAATCAGCCGTCTGTGGGGTAAAACTCTGTGGCCATGGGAGTGCCCTGTGGCCCACAGGTCCTTCACCAGTGCCTTGAGCATCTGTCTATGAGCCGGCCTGAATCCCCAGCCACACCGGAGGTTAAAAACTTCACATTTTCTTTTTTTTTTTTTTTGAGGCAGAGTTTCACTCTTGCTGCTGAGGCTGGAGTGCAATGGTGCTATCTCAGCTCATTGCAACATTTGCCTCCCAGATTCAGTTGATTCTCCTGCCTCAGCCTCCCAAGTAGCTGGGATTACAGGCCTGAGCCACTACACCCGGCTAATTTTTTTGTGTTTAGTAGAGACAGGGTTTCACCATGTGGGTCAGACTGGTCTTGAACTCCTGACCTCTAGAGATCCACCCGCCTCGACCTCCCAAAGTCCTGGGATTACAGGTGTGGGCCACTGTGCCCGGCCAAAAACTTACAATTTTCTAATGTGTTGTTTTCTGAACGTGTCACCTAAAATTCATTGGCTGACATTCTTTTATAAAGAAAGGATCCCCACTGTCCTCCTCCCGCAACACCAAATCATTTTGAGTATCGCTACAGTCCCGTGATTTCCTTTAAAAAATCACTGTGGCGTGTTACTCAGTGCCGTCATTATTATCTTTTATACTGCGATGATTCCGAATTGGTCAGCAGGAGCCCAGTCAGCCAGCCCCCAGGCTTCGGATGCATCCTCTTCGTTCTTGGGCACCTCCTTGCCCGTGGGATGAAATGTCCAGGCTCTCCTTCTATGTTCTTGGCCCGTTCATGAACCAACCTTTACTCTGCTTCCTCTTAGGGGAGAAGGGTGCTTAGAAACGAAGAGCTGGGGCTGCGTGCCGCAATCCCAGCGGCTGCGTGCAGTGGCTCACGCCTGTGCCTGTAATCCCAGCACACTGGGAGGTCAAGGCAGGAGTATGGCTTGAAACCAGGAGTTTGAGACCAGCCTGGGCAACATGGCAAGACCCCGTCTCTAGAAAAAAAAAAAAAAAATTAGCCAGGGATGGTGGTGTGTGCCTGTAGTCTCAGCTACTCAGGATGCTGAGGCAGGAGGATTGCTTGAGACTAAGAGTTTGAGGCTGCAGTGAGCCAAGATTACACACCACTGCACTCCAGCCTGAGCAAGACCCTGTCTCAAAAAAAAAAAAAAAAAAAAAAAAAAAAAAAAAAAAAAAAAAAAAAAAAAAAAAAAAAAAAAAAAAAAAAAAA
>NW_016814121.1:1472645-1484883 GCF_001698545.2 Rhinopithecus bieti
AAAAAAAAAAAAAAAAAAAAAAAAAAAAAAAAAGAGAAAAGAAAAGAGAAAAATAGAAAAGAAAAGAAAAAGAAAAAGAACCCAGAGCTGGGCCCCAGAACACCGCCCTCCCCGGCCACCAATTCTGACTCCTCTGTTAGAAGCTCTCCTGGAACTGAGCTCATTGGAGCGACAGGCAGACCAGGGACACCCGCACGTGCAGCTCCTCAGTGTCCACGGTGGAGAAATACGAGGGCCAGGAGTGACGCCTGGGCTCTGGCACACTCTGACTGGAGGCCCCAGGAGTCGACTTTCCTTCTTCCCTCCAGGTTTTTGCCTCGTCCTGCCAGTCCTCCTGCCTTCCTGCTGGGCCTTTCTTAATACAACTCCTGATGTTACTGACAGCGCTCCCATTTGTAGAATAGTTTCCACAATTTCAGAGCTTTCTCATCTTTTTTTTTTGAGACAGAGTCTCACTCTGTCACCGAGGCTGGAGGGCATGGCGTAATCTCAGCTCACTACAACCTCCACCTCCCAAGTTCAATCGATTCTCGTGCCTCAGCCTCCTGAGTAGCTGGAATTACAGGCAGGCGCTACCACACCGGGCTAAATTTTTGTATTTTTCTAGAGATGGGGTTTCACCGTGTTGGCCAGGCTGGTCTCAAGCTCCTGACCTCAAGTGATCTGCTCGCTTCAGCCTTCCAGAGTGCTGAGATTACACGCGTGGCCCACCACGCCCAGCCTTAGAGCTTCCCCATCTCTATATCCGGGGTCTGTTCCTGGCCTCCCCTACCCTGTTATCCTGTCACACTGTTTGTGGATATGGCAGCTTCCCCCACTGGGCTGTGAGCCCCAGAGGGCAGCCGCTGCCTCTGTGGCTCATGGCCTTGGCCCTGGACACGGTGGAGGATGAAGAGGGGCCGAACGGACTGGAACAGGGAAGGGCGCACCCTGTGGCCAGCTGGTGTTGGGGGCCAGCCTAGTGCCTGGGGAAGGGCTGCCCACTGCCCTGACTGTTGCCAAGGACCCAGGCACACAGAGTCACTGCCCGGGACCTCAGCTGGGCTAGTGATAAGGCTTACTTGGTCTGCACAAGTTGTTTTTGCTTTGTAATTGAGGTGAAATATACATAGCACAATGAACCATTTCAAATCGTACAACTCAGTGGCATTTAGTACTTTCACAAGGTTGTGCAACCATCATCTCCCTCTAGTTTCAGAACATTTTCATCACCCCCAATAAAATCCTGTGTCTATTAAGCAGGCACTCTCCATTCTCCCCTCCCCTACCCCCTGGCCAACACCAGTCTACTTACTGTCCCCATGGATTTGCCCATTCTGAGCATTTGATAGAAAAGGATGATACATTATGTGATCTTTTTTGTCTGGCTTGTTTCATGTGGCAATATATATATATGTATTTTTTTTTTTTTTTTTTTTTTTTTTTTTTTTTGAGACAGAGTCTTGCTCTGTCCCCCAGGCTGGAGTGCAATGGTGCGATCTTGGCTCACTGAAACCTCTGCCTCCCAGGTTCAAGCAATTCTCCTGCCTCAGCCTCCCAGGTTCAAGCAATTCTCCTGCCTCAGCCTCCCAGGTTCAAGCAATTCTCCTGCCTCAGCCTCCCGAGTAGCTGGGATTACAGACACCTGCCACCACCCCAGCTAATTTTTTGTATTTTTAGTAGAGACGGGGTTTCACCATGTTGGCCAGGCTTGTCTTTGTGGGTGTCAAGCCACCCAGGTGCCGAGGCAAGAGCCCGAGGGCACGGACTGTTCCGGTGTAATAAAATATGTAAAATAACAAGAGTTATACTAGATACAGATCATAAATATGATTATATATAAGTATCAGTAATCATTAGTTTATAGTAATTACCTTTTATTCCAATATTATAATACTCCTCGCTCTACAATCATAACCTAGGAAAAACCAGACCATACAGAGATAGGAGCTGAAGGGACCCGGTGAGAAGTGACCAGAAGACAAGTGTGAGTCTTCTGTTATGCCTAGGCAGGGCCACCAGAGGGCTCCTTGGTCTAGCAGTAACGCCAGTGTCTGGGAAGACGCCCGTTGCCAAGTGGACCGTGGTCTAGCGGTAGCATCAGTGCCGAGGAAAAGCACCCGCTACTTAACAAACCAGGAAAGGGAGTCTCCCTTTCCCTGGGGAAGTTTAGAGAAGACCGTGCTCCTCCACTTCTTGTGGAAGGCCTGACATCAGTCAGGCCCAGCCGCAGTTATGTGGAGGCCTAACCGTCTCCCTGTGATGCTGTGCTTCAGCAGTCACGCTCCTATTTCACGTTCATGTTCTACTCTGTACTCCTGGCTCCGCCCTCTAGATAGCAGTAGTAAAATTAGTGAAAGTATTAAAATCTTTGATCTTTCTGAAAAGAGCATAGAAGAAATAATGACGTAAGCTGTCCTCTCTCCGCCTCTGCTACCTAAGAGGGAAGGGCCCCCTGTCCGGTGGACACGTGACTCACGTGACCTCATCAATCATTGGAGATGACTCACACTCTTTACCTTGCCCGTTTTGCTCTGTATCCAATAAATATCAGCACAGCCAGACATGCGGGGCCACTGGTGGTCTCCGTGTCTTGGTGGTAGTGGTGCTCTGGGTCCAGCTGTCTTTTCTTCTATCTCTTTGTCTTGTGCCTTTATTTCTATGATCTCCCATCTCTGCACGTGGGGAGAAAACCCCACAGACCCTGTAAGGCTGGTCCCCACAGGTCTTGAACTCGTGACCTCAGGTAATCCTCCTGCCTCGGCCTCCCAGAGTGTTGGGATTACAGGTGTGAGCCACCGCGGCCGGCCGGCATGTTTTTAAGTTCACTCACATCGTAGGTATATCAGTGCTTCATGCCTTTTTCTGACTGAATCACAGTGCACTGTGTGGCTGGACAGCATTCTGTTTATCCATTCATTAGTTGATGGACAATTTGTTTCCCAAATGTGGCTTTTGTACTGTTTTCCCAGTAGCCTTTGGTTATTGAGAATCGTGCCACTATGAGCATTTGTGTACAAGCTTTTGTTTGAATACCTTCTTTCCATTCTTTGGGGACCTGTACTAGGAGCAGAACTGCTGGATCATATGTTTATTCTGTCTGGCTTTTTGAAGAACTGGTCTGCACGATTTTAAAGACAGACAAAGTAGTTGCCAATGTTTGAAAATCCAAAGGTTGACATTAAACTTGAGATTTCTGGTTTTTCTTGAAACATCTAGAGCAGAGGTTCCCAACCCCCAGGCCACAGACCAGTACCGGTCCATGGCCTGCTAGGATTGGGTCCACACAGCAGGAGGCAAGCGGCAAGCAAGCATCACTGCCTAGCTCTACCTCCTGCCAGATTCTCATAGGGCATGAACCCTGTTGTGAACCGTGCATTCAAGGGATATAGGTTGCATGCTGCTGATGAAAATCTAATGCCTGATGATCTGAGGTGGAGCAGTTTCACCTGAAAACCATCCGCCACCACTGATTATTTATGGGAAAATTGTCTTCCACGAAACTGGTCCCTGGGGAAATGCTGATCTAAAGAACAAGCAACATGAGGGCTTATGTCCCCCTGACACGTCCAGTCTGAACTGAGGCTGCTTCTCACTCAAGACTTCCCTTGGCTGCCCCAGTGGCTGGCACAGGGCTGTCCAGCTTGGCACACGCAGCAGTACCCGTTCGCTGCTGACCAGCAGACAGTTGGCTGGCTGGGGGTGGGTCCAAATGTCTCCACTTGTAGGTTTCATGCTACCCCAGAGCTCCGCCCCTGTGTGCACCATGCAACTGTGGGTATTTGTGGCTGGTCTTCCAAGAGGAGTCACAGAGACTGCCCAATAGCTTCTGTGGCCCCAGGGGGAGCCAGGAGGTGAGGCTTGGCATCTCCAGCCATGCTCGGGGCCTTCCCAACCCCGCCATGGGCCAAAGGGGCCTGCCCCCCAGAGCCTGCACCCTCCTTCTAGACCACCCAGGATCAGGGCCTGGGTAGGGTGACTGGTTGGGGAAGCCAGGCCCAGCCACCCACCACATGCTGGCCGCAGCTGGAGGAGTCCAAGGGTGCAGATTCGAGCCTGGTCTTTCAGGTCATTGTGAAGGGATTGCTTGTCTAGGACTGGCTGCATTTTATTCAACAGCTTGATGGGCGGCTTTAAATATTTAGATACATGGTACAGGGGCCTCCATCTGCACTCTCGTCCCAGCCCTGGAAATTCAGGGGGTGCGGTGTCGACACCCAGAGGTCGGGATCCTGGTCTCTGGGCTTAGCGCTGCCTGGCTGTGCCAAATTGGGCCACAGGTCTCAAAGCCACCCCACCAAAGGCATCGTCCAGGCCCGCACTCCCCAAGCCTCCAGGAGCCCCATCCCTGACTTACAGGCCCACCTTCTCTACGGGTCCCTCACAGGCTCAGCTTCTTGGGAACTGGCACTGCCTGGCCCTCATGTTCCTGTTGGGCCAAGCCAAGGGACCCATGCATCCTTTCTTGGGCATGCAGAAGTCCCTGAAGACAGGTGGCACAGTCAGTTGTGCCTGCTAGAAAGGGTGCTGGAACCTCCATTTCCTGGTCCCCAACTGTTCCATTCATACCCCACCTCCCCAGTCCTGTGAGCCTCCTTCTGCCCTCATCACCTACCCCTCCACCAACCCCATCCCCAATCCGAAACCTCCTGTGGGTAGGAGGGGAAAGGGAAAGGAGGTGTCCGGGTGTTTGAGGAACAGGCACCGAGGTTTCTGGGGTCTGCTGGGTGGGGCCGGGCTTGGCCAGGTGAGGGTGGTGGGGCAGGCAGGGGCTTTGGGAGTTTTCTTGGTTCTTCTTGTTGGCACAAAAACTTGGGCCCCTCTGCAGATTACAAAGAATCTCAATCCTGCCTGGTGTGTAAGGCAGGTGGCAGAGGAGGGGCCCACTGGGAGCTCCGGGAGGGCAGAGCCTGTGTTTGCCTGGTTCACTGGGCCAGGCTGGGCACGTTGAGGTGCTCAGGAATATGACGAGTGAGAAAGGAGGTATGAGTGAGCCTGCACCCTCCTGGCAGGTTTTGGGGAGGGCGGCACAGAGGAAAGAAAGCAATCACAGCAGCTGACACTTAGGGACGGCTGACTTTGTGCCAGGCCCTGTTCTAAACACTGGGCGGCTCAACTCATTCATTCGTCACAACGGTCCCGCCATGTAGGCACTATTTTTAATATCCCCATTTCACAGATGAGATGGCCAAGGCACAGAGAGACCGAGGAACTTGCCCAAGGTCTGTATAGTTGGTAGGTGGTGGGGGACGGCTTCGAGCCCAGGTCAGATTCCAGAGCTCACCGTCCTTCTGCCTGGGAAGCTGCCCTCCCCTTCAGGGGCAGAAATGTGAGCACTGGGTCAGCTGGAAAGGCACGAGCTCCCAGGACTCTGGGCATCACTCCAGCTACTCCTGGCTGGGTCCCAAGGGCCACCTGCTCCATCAGCCAGGGAGACAGCCTGTGGCTGGAAGCCATCTGGAGCAATTCGGCTGCAGGTACCTCCACCTGGCCTCCCCTGTGGAACAGCAAGGTCTCCTGTGCCACCAGGAGCACAGGCGCTGGGCCAGACCCTGAGATGTCAGAAGGGCGCATGGCAACCCCCTGCCCTGGGAGCCGGAGTCCGACTGCCAGTGGGCCCAGGCTGGGAGAGGAAGAGGGTGAGAGGCTGGGCAAAAAATGAAAGGCTTTGCTTTTCTTTTCTTTTCTTTTATTTTTTGAGATGGAGTCTCCCTCTGTCACCCAGAGGAGTGCAGTGGCATGATCTCGGCTCACTGAGACCTCCGCCTCCCGGGTTCAAGCTATTCTCCTGCCTTGTTCTCCCGAGTAGCTGGCATTACAGGCACCTGCCACCACACCTCAGCTAATTTTTGTATTTTCAGTAGAGACGGGGATTTGCCATGTTGGCCAGGATAGTCTGGAACTCCTAACCTCAAGTAATCCACCTGCCTTGGACTCCCAAAGTGCTGGGATTACAGGCATGAGCCACCACACCCAGCTTTGCATTTCTTATTTTTTATTATTTATTTATTTGTCTATTTATTTATTTATTTTGAGATGGAGTCTCACTCTTGTCACCTAAGCTGGAGTGCAATGGCGCGACCTCAGCTTACTGCAACTTTTGCCTCCCGGGTTCAAGTGATTCTCCTGCCTCTGCCTCCTGAGTAGCTGGGATTACAGGTGCCTGCAGCCATGCCCAGCTATTTTTTATATGTTTAGTAGAGACAGGGTTTCACCATGTCGGCCAGGCTGGTCTCAAACTCCTGACCTCAGGTGATCCATCCACCTCGGCCTCCCAAAGTGGTGGGATTGTAGGTGTGAGCCACCACGCCCGGCCTCTCTATTATTTTAAAAGGCCTCCTTTGATAGTCTAGATACAGTGCTAAGTTTTATATAGCAGGCTAAAGAAGGGTGTGTACACGATGAGGCCATTGTTGTTAAAAATAAATAAGATAAATAAATAAATAAATGGAAAAAATAAAATTAAGAAAAGGTGCAGGGCTGTGCAGCCTGCCCAAGAGAGTGCATTTGAATCCTGGCCTCAGGCTCTTCCTGGCTGTGTGACCCCGGGCAGCTTACACACCTGTTCTGCGGTGGACATTGTTTCTTTGTTTTCTTCCTCTGGTTGAGGAAAGAGAGCCCACCGGCCTTGCTGGAGTGGGAAATGCTGGACTGGAGGGTGCAGGTGCGTGGTGGGAGCTGTGGTGGGGAGGCCAGCAAGGGGGTATCCCTGGGGGTGAGGGCTGTGCCCAGGGCGGCATCTGGGGCTCCGGCTCTCCAGCCACCCTGTGCAGGATACTGGGTGCCCTTCCTGGCTCCACTTACCCTCCTCTTTTTTGTTTTTTTGTTTGTTGGTTTTTGAGACAGAGTTTTGCTCTTGTTGCCCAGGCTGGAGTGCAGTGGCGCAATCTCAGCTCACTGCAACCTCCGCCTCCCAGGTTCAAGTGATTCTCCTGCTCATTTTCCTGAGTAACTGGGATAACAGGCATGTGCCACCACATCCGGCCAGTTTTGTACTTGTAGTAGAGACAGGGTTTCTCTATGTTGGTCAGGCTGGTCTCAAACTTCTATTTCAGGTGATCCGCCCACCTCAGCCTCCCAAAGTGCTGGGATTATAGGCATTAGCCACTGTGCCCAGCTGTTTGCTTTTTTTGAGACGGAGTCTTGCTCTGTCGCCCGGGCTGGAGTACAGAGGCGTGATCTCACCTCACTGCAACCTCCATCTCCTGGGTTCAAGGGATTCTCCTGCCTGAGCCTCCTGAGTAGCTGGGACTATAGGCGTCTGCTACCACACCCAGCTGGTTTTTATTTTTACTTTTTTCTTTTTTTTTTTTTTTTTTTTTTTTGAGATGGAATCTTGCTTCTGTCCGCCCAGGTTGGATGCAGTGTTGGCTCTTGGCTACTATAACCTCCGCTTCCAGGTTCAAGGGATACCCTCTCAGCCTCCCAACTATCTGGGATATAGGCGCCACCACACGCCTGGCTAATTTTTGTATTTTTTAGTAGAGACAAGGTTTCGCCATGTTGGCCAAGCTGATCTTGAACTCCTGACCTCAGGAGTGATCCGCCCGCCTTGGCCTCCCAAAGTGCTGGGATTATAGGTGTGAGCCACCGTGCAGCCCACTTTCCCTACTCTTACCTTGCTCTCCTGAAGTGTCTGAGGGGTCTGTGATCCTTCAAATAATCTCCTTTGCCTCTTAAATCACCTGGTGTTTTGTTTTGGTGCCTGTGGCTAAGGTCCCTGGCCAGGATGCTTCAGAGCCCTGGTGTGTGGAGCTGTAAGATGGCCATATTATATTAGTTGATCCCACTCTCAGCATCACTGCAGGGACCCTTGAAATAAGGCATGTCCAGCCTCAGTGCTAGGGCTTAGCAAATGCAGGGGTGAGAGGCGATGTCTGAGTGTGGATTTTATTTTACAGAAAAACACTAGAAATATCTATCAGAAAATATTAACAGCTATGCTGGGCGTGGTGGCTCACACCTGTAATCCTAGCACTTTGGAAGCCTGAAGAGTGAGGATGGCTTGAGCCCAGGGATTCGAGACCAGCCTGGAAAACATAGTGAAACTCCATCTCTACCAAAAATACAAAAAATTAGCTGGGTGTGCTGGTGTGCGGCTGTAGTTTCAGCTGCTCCGGAGGCTGAGGTGGGATGATGGTTTGAGCCCAGGAGGTGCAGGTTGCAGTGAACCGAGATCGTGCCACTGCACTCTAGCCAGGGCGACAGAGCGAGACTCTGTCTCAAAAAAAAAAAAAAAAAAAAAAAGAAAAGAAAAGAAAAGAAAAGAAAATATTAATAGTTACTAGCTCTGGATAAAGAATTGTGGGTGAGTTTAATTTACAAATTATTATGACTTTGCTTTTCTGTATTTTCGAACTTTCCTACAAGTTGTGACATGTGATTTAAACCAAAAAATAAATAAGTAATGTTTTTCTTCCTGGTGCCTTTCCCTTAACTCTTCTGGCTGGGATGCACAGGGACGGACCAGGCTTCTGGGGAGACAAGGAAGCGGGCCTAGGTCTGCCGGGAGATGCTGCTGGATGCTCCCCAGGCTCCCATAAATGCCTCATAACAGTAAGGCATGGGCTGGGCAGGAAACGCCGACGCAGCAATTCTGCTTATTTAGGGGAGTAGGTGGGGGCAGGGGACAGCCCACACTGCTGCAGAGGGCTGGCCGAGGCATTTCCCCTGACAGCAGAGCCGTTCAGATGAAGCTGGGCTCCCCAGGGTTCCTTGCTCAGCCTGACCTGGCTCTGGGCGTCAAAGAAAGGAGGCAGCTGGAGGTATGGAGGTGGGGGGCAGCTGCGGCCGCCCAGCGGGGGAGTGGATGCCTGATGCCTGCCCAGGGCTGCCTGGCTTGGGGGTGAAACACTGGACTCTGGCGTCAGGCAGTCCTGGGTTCAACTCTCGCCTCTGCTTCTTAGAAACTGTGACCCCAGGCAAGTGACTTTGCCTCTCCCAGCCTCCACTTACCCCTCTGTAAAATGGGCATGACAATCCCTTCCTCGGGAGGCAGTGAGTCTCAATCTAGGACGATTTTCCCCCCAATTTGGCAATTACTGGAGGCACTTTGAGTTGCAACAACTGGGGACAGGGCACATCGAAGTGCCACATGGAAGCCAGTGATGCTGCTGCACATCCCACGTGCACAGGGCATGCCCCCACCCCCTGCCATGGAGAATGACCCAGCCCCCAAGGTCAATGGTGCCAAGGTTGAAAACCTTGCCCTAGGGTGCAGGTGAGGGTTAATGCAGTAATGCAAGCACAGCGCCTGGGGCGTGCAGTGATGATGATCCAAGCCACACAACGGGAACCTTTCCCTCCTCACCTCCCAGAACGAGGTGTCAAAATATGAGCTCTGGGGACAAGGGTGTGCCATTTTAAAAGAGAATGGTCTAGGACTTTTGGCTCCGCCGACCTTGTTTTCTCCTTCTCCTGCTGCCTGGAAGATGTCAGAGTTTTTCCAAATGGCCACTGGCAACATTCCGTCCACCCTCCGGGGAGGTCAGGGCCTGAGGGTGCCCCTGGGGACTGGGACTGCCACTCTGATTTACAACGAGCTCCACATCCTCGGCCCTGGATGCACAGGCCGGTGCCAGAAGAGCTGACACAGAGTGGGCCCAGCTGACAGAGGTCAAGGAGGACAGAGTGGGTGCCCACAGAGGCCCCTGCCTCCCAGACCCCTCAAGGGTATTTGGGGACACATCCAGGGTGACATAAAGAGGTATGCCCTCTGCACCACTGTGTGGGCCTCTTCACAGCCCCCAGCTGCCCACCTTCTGCACCAGGGGCTTCTACTGCAGCCCCCATGCCAGCCTGGCACTGGTGCCTGACAGAGGGTGGCCCACTTGCCTCCAGACAAGAACAGTGCTGGGATGTCATTGACACTCCAGGGTCCCCAGCCTCGTGGATCGGACCAGGGCTGGCCACTGGGGTTGGGCCCTGCTGTCCCTGTCTCAAGTTCTGCCTCTAGTTCTGCTTCTAGGTGATACTTTATCATCTTGATGACTAGGAGGAAGCACCTGCTGCTTACTGACTGCGGCCAGTGCTGCTTTTCTCTGGGGTGAGTTCTGCTCGGCTGCCCTGTGCTCACTGGAAGGCAGGGGCAGTCCTGTTCTGAACAGAGGTGGACTTCTCAGCCTGAGTCATGGA
Organism: Rhinopithecus bieti; assembly: GCF_001698545.2. Taxonomy (NCBI): domain Eukaryota; kingdom Metazoa; phylum Chordata; class Mammalia; order Primates; family Cercopithecidae; genus Rhinopithecus; species Rhinopithecus bieti. The sequence goes on from NW_016814121.1 coordinate 1,482,759, forward strand.
CAGTCCTCTTCCTGGTGACCTGAGGGTCACCACAGGGGACTGCGGCCAAGGAAGGGTGGGTTTCAGTCTCTCTGGCCTTAGAGGACTCAGGGGGCCCATATGCCAATCAGGGATGGTCACAAGAACTTGGAAAGTGTGCATGGAACAGAAAACCCAAATTCTAGTGTTTTAATCACATCAACGTTTATTTTTTTTTTCTCACACATTAAGACATGCAGGTGGTGTGGTGGCTCACACCTGTAATCCCAGCACTTTGGGAGGCCAAGGCCGGAGGATCACTTGAGCCTAGGAGTTCGAGACCAGCCTGGGCAACATAGTAAGACCCCCAACTCTATAAAAAATAAGTAGATAAATAAAAGCAGTGCCGAGGTTGCAGCCAGGGCAGGTGTCCCAGGCTCTGCAACTTCCACCCCCAGCTCCACCCTTCACTTTTATGCTCAGTATCTCAAGAAGGCTCCTTCCCCATCCTGCTGACTGAAAAACAGAGGGAGGGACGAGAGAGAAAAAACAGAGCCACAAACTTGGACAACTGAGGCTTTGTGGGGTGTGGAGGAAGGCACGACTTTTAAGGAACTTTCTGGAAGCCCCACCCATCACTCCTGCTTACATCTCACTGCTCAGAGCTGTGTCCCCTGGCCACTCCTATCCACAAGAAGCCCCAGAGAGGTGTTTTATTTTATCTGGGTGCTTTGGGTCCCAGGCAGTGGGGTTTTGTGCATAAGGAAGAAGGTGAGGGTAGAGATGGGTCAGCTGTGGGAGGATCTGGGCTGGCAGAAGGCACTTCCGGGTCAGCGGGGTGCTGGGGGTGGGAGCTAACAGAGGAGGCCAGGAGGGGCTGGCATGTGGGCTCCGGAGGCTGTGAATCCTATGCAGTGTCCTGTCATACCTCCCCCTCTTTTTCTGTGTTGTACTCTCCTGCTGTCCCCAAGGCCAAATTTGTTCCACTTGGTCTTAGCTTAGCTTTGGGGACTCAAGGGAAGGACCCAGGTCTAAACCTCACAGCCGGGAAAGAACAGGTGTGGTGGCAGAAGTCAGTCTGGGAGCACCTGCAGGTGGAGCAGTGGGAGCAGTTAGCAACCGGGACCGGATCCCTGGGACTGCTCTGAAATAAACTTAGGTGGACAGGAGACTGGACCGAGGGGGAAGTGTGGCCCCAGGGCTGGAGACACCAAGCAGAGCTGGGAGAGCTGCTGGATCCTCTGAAGCAGAGATCCCAGGGGATGAACCCCGAATCAAGGAGCTTCCTCTCACCACTCCCAAGCTGCCCCTGTCCCCTCCAGCACTCCTCCTTAATCTTGAGAAGGTAATGAGGACATGGAAATGGTGGCCCCAATAGGGAAACCGTTTCTTTAAGGCTTTGTTGTGGGTTCCTCACTAAGCCCCAAACCTGCCCAGCGTCCCCGACACAGAAATAAAACAGGCCGTGGAGGCAGCAGTGAGCAAATTCTTTACTCCTCGGATTCTCGCCCCTCGGCCCCGCGGTGACCGGCACTCCCGCCCAGTCCCCCCTACAGGGGACAGTGAATACAAACAAAAATAGTTCTCTACAGAACGAAATTTCCAGGCCCCCCACCCCTTCCTTCTCTCCTCCTCCCCCACACGGTGAGTTCCTTGGTCACCGGGCCTCCGGTGAGGCCTAGGGTCTGATGGGGTTGCAGGAAAAATAAAGAAAGAATAGAAAACGGGACCGAGTCAGCGTCTGGAATTGTAGGCAACTGGAGGTCGGGGTCCGCCGCCGCCCGTGAGCCCGGCACAGGCCAGGGGTCGTCGGCCACAGTCCCGTGTGTGCAACTGTGGTGGGAGGCAGGACGGGGTGTGGGCCGAGCAGCGTTTCTCCCGACCCTCTGGCTCACCGCCAGCGAAAAAAAAAAAAAAGAGAGAGAAAGACAAAAAAGGGACTGGGCAGCGGATAATACAAAAGAAAAACGAAACCAAATCGCAGGCGCGGGGACCGGAGTTCCAAGGCGCCCCTGCTGCGGGGGGAGGGCAGTGCGGGCGGGAGCGTGGGCCGGGCGGGGGGCCCTGCTGAGTAGCACCTGGGAGCAGCTCGGGCCGCACCCTTCTCGCCGTCCGGCTTCGGACGCCGGCCCCGCCCCGGGACCCCCGGCCCCCGGGTGCAGGGAGC
>NW_016814121.1:1485354-1563918 GCF_001698545.2 Rhinopithecus bieti
GGGGCGGCCCCGGGCGCGCGGTCGCAGTCCAGGCCGCCGTCATCGTCGGCGGGGTCGCAGCGGGGCTGCTCGCAGCGCACGCCGGTGTAGCCGCGCGGGCAGGCGCAGCGCTGGTTCTGCAGGCAGGTGCCTCCGTTCTGGCACAGCAGCTGGTCGTCATCGCACACGTTGGCTGCGGGCGGAGGGGGCGGTCAGCACGGGGCGTGGCTCGGTCCCTCCCGCCCCACCTCTGAGCTCCTCCGAAGCAGGGTGTGCGAGCTCCTGGGGGCGCCGTCTGGGCCGGGGGTGTAGGAGGCTCCGGGCGCGCTGGGTGTGAAACGTCCCGCTGGGAGGGTAACGGCGCCCGGGCGAGATCTGGCCCCCGGCTGCCTCCCACCGCTGCCCCTCTCTCCCCGCCCCACTGGCCTCGGTGCGGTTCTTCAGACGCGCCTGCAGTCTCCAGAGCTGTGCACACGCTGTTCCATGCGCCTGGAGCGCCCTGCCACCCTCTGCCCGCGGCTAACGCCGACTCGGACAGCCTCCCTCCCTCTGTCCCCGCAAAACCCTTTTCAACCAACCCCAGCTGCGTCTTTCTCGTAGTTCCCACCACACACCACCCTGCCCTAGGTCGCATCAGGCCCCGTCCTGAGCTCTTGGACCCGCCCCTCGGCCCGGACCCCGACCCCGGCAGCATCCTGTCCACGCCCACCTGCCCGCTCAGTCTCGCTAGGCCCCGCCCACCGCCCCCGGCTCTGCCCCATCTCACCAGGCCCCCACCAACTTCCCGGACCCTGCCCAGTCTCGTGAGGCCCCGCCCACCTCCCCTTCCCCGTGTCGTGAGGCCCACCCACCTCCCCTGCCCCGTCCCACTAGGCCCCGCCCACTTCTCCGGCCCTATCCCGTCTTGCTAGGCCCCGTCCACTGCCTCGGTCCTGCCCCGCCACCTTTCCGCAGGCTCCGCCCACGGGGGAACGGCGCGCACTCACGGTAGCAGCCCTGGCGCCAGTAGTGCGTGGGGAGGCAGTCGTCGCACTTGGGGCCCGCCGCGCCCTCGCGGCACTCGCAGAAGCCGGTCTCGTTGCACCGGTCGTGCACGGAGCCTATCTGGTTGCAGTTACACTCTGGACGGACACGGGCACGGGCGTGCGGTCAGGGCTACCTGTGGGCGCCGTCTGCTCGGACCCCCACTCTCCCGGCCTCGCAGCCGGGTCTCCGCACTCCCCAGGGGATGCTCCCCCCACTGGGTCCACGTGAGCCTGCAGCTTGACGGCGGGTGGGGACTGCCCGGGGTGTCCAGACCTGGAGAAAAGACTCCGGCTTCCTTCCCTGGGATCAAAAATCTCCCAGCCCCGCCTTCCTCGCCCTGGCTCTGGCGTGGCCCGGGTCAGCCCCTTCCCCTTTCTGGGCAACTAGAGGGGTCGCTGACCCTTCCCATCTCCAAAGAGCTATGACTCCGACAGATGGCAGAAGCTCAGCGGAGGCCACTGAGCATGTCTGGGGCTGCTGTGCTGTGGGGGTGGCCCTCCTCCATAGCTCCTTTCCAGGGGAGTGGAGGAACAGCCTATTCCTGCTCCCGGGCGGGCCCGGTTTGTTTCCTTGGGGCTCTGCTTTGTGGGAAGGGGCGAATATCCTCCACCCTGAGAAACTTTGCAGCTCAGTGATGGCTCTGGGGGTGGAGGCAGGGAGAGCCAGGGAGAGGAGGAGGGTGCCAGGGTGGGGGCGCCTCTAATTGGATCCAAAGGCCCTGCCCTGTCTCTGCAGCTGGCCCCCTGTGACGTCAGCGGCTTTGATCACTTAGAGTTGATGGAATTATCTGAAGGCTGCCGCCATAATTCAAACCGACAGCTCCAGCTTTGCAGGAGCCCCTCCTCTGTGCAACCAGAGCCGCCTGCTGGGTGGGGGATGGGCGATGGTGTCCCAAGGGGCCTGGCTGGGCAGGGTTGGGGGACAGCCCCTGGGGCTGAGACCTGGCCTCTACTGACGACAGGGGCAACCATTCCAGGTTGGTGCGTTTTGGTTGGTGGTCATGGCTTTGGTCTTTGCTCAGGCCCAAGGCCCTGATGAACTTCCTTCTCTACCCCAAAGCCAGTCCTTGAGTAGAACTTGGAAGAAAGCAGACCAGGTGCCCACTGGGGGTGAAGAGCAGCTTTATAGCTGGACCTGGGCTGGTAAAGCATTTGAAGAAAAGCTTCAGCCACAAAAAAAGAGCTGAAAACGAATCTGATCTGCCTCCCGATTTGATAAATGAGGAAGCCGAGGCCCAGGGAGGGGAAGGCACCTGCCCAAATGTATGCAGCAAGGCCATCTTTTGGCCCCCAACTGGCCCCTCCACCCTTCTGGAAAGGAGCTATGGAGGGGGACCATCCCCTCCACCATCCCTCACCGACACCAGTCCCAGACAGATGCTCAGTGGCCTCTGCCACTGAGTGCCTGCCACCTGCTAGAGTCACAGCTCTTTGGAACCAGGAAGGGTCAGTGTCCCCTCCAGTTGCCCAGAGACGGAAAGGCCACTGGTAAGTTTTGCAACTCCAGTGCCTGCCGCAGAACCGCAAGGGGAGGTTACTAATAGAGCAGCTTCTGGAGCTTTCTGTCCTTAGAGATGGAGTGGGTCCTGGAGTTAGAATTCCCACAGCCTCCCCAGGTGATTCTGATGCAGGGGGCCCTAGAGGCCACCTCGCAGTGCAGTGCACCCTGCACACATTCCAGCAAGTTCCCTGTGCCGTGTCCACGCCCTCTCACCAATGCAGACGTTCTCATCGTCCAGTTCTGCCGAGCCGTTGCGGTAGTAGCCCAGCCGGCAGTGCTGGCAGTGCTGACCTCGCGTGTTGTGCTTGCAGCTGACGCAGGTCACCACATTCAGGAAGTCAATGTAGCTGCAGCGGTTGGAGTGACCGTAGCATTCGCAGTCTGGGGCGGCCAAGTAGGAAAAATACCAATGATCAGTGAGAATTCAGGGAAACTGAGGCACAGGGCAAGGAAGGACTCACCCCAGGTCATGCAGGGAGGAAGGCATCTTTGGAAAAGGTACCGGAAGGTGCCCTAGGTCTCCGACCCTTCTGTCGGATTCAGGAAGAGACAGGCCTCCCTGCTTTGAGCCCGGAGGAGAACCTGAGTAGGCTGAGCCCAGGGATTCCCACCTGGCCCTGTGGGCAGGGAACCAGGGAGGGCCAGTGGGCAGCACCTGCCAATGCCTGGCTGGGCACCAGGGCCAAGTGCTCGCTGAAGGATGCCTGCGTGCCGGAGTGATTAGAAAGTGATTCATGCAAGGAGGGCGGGCTCATGCCACCTGGCTGTGCACTGAGGGAGGGCGGCGCCTGGGTTGCCGGCGCTCCCTGTGGTGTCCTCGGGTGGATGAATGCATGGGCGGACACTGGACAAGATGTAATGGGCCAGGAGCTCCTGCCCATGCTGCTTTGGAAGATGGTTGGGAGGAAAACACCCACCTGTCGGACCCTTCTTATTAGCCTGAGCTTTCTGCAAGTTTGGTTGTTTTGCAGGATGCTAAGAGTGAGTGCCACTTTAAAGCAGGTGCCCCAGGAACCTGTTTGCCTCCCCCTGGCCCTGGCCTGGCTTGTGACTCGCTGCTCCTGGAAGCACATGGTTTCATTCCAAGGACCACCACCACCATGTCCTGCCGCCTCCTGCACCCCACTCCTACGTGGTTCTCAGGTTGACCCCTGCCTAATCAGCTCCGCTCCGAGGACCAGACAAGCACGGGGCAAGGCTCTCAGGGATTGGAGGTGAACCCCACAATGTCAATGGAGGATTTGGTAAGGAAGGTCACCACCCCTAAGAATGGGGGGTGCATCCCTTGATGTTCCTACGAAGGGACACAGTATTCACCCGCCCACCCACCCTCCAGCAAGAAAGCCAATGTGGCTGCCCCTGAACAAGGACGGACACCGGCCACCCTCTTGAAACACCATCTGTGTATCTCTAGAGGACCCAGCTTTCCTTTTGTGATGGGATAAGGAGGGACTGACCCAGTGGTCAAGGGTATGGGAGACCCTGGAGAAACAGCCTGTGTCCACGAGAGATGGTGGGCATTCCCACCTGTGGACCACCTGGATCTGCCCCCTTCACTTTGTCCCTCCAGAGACAATGAGGAGGTGAGGCATCCTCTAAGTGTCCCAAAGAGCAGCATCGGTGACCCATGTGTCCCAGATTCTGCTTCAACCAAGACGAGCCCCTGGGCCACACCTCCCAGGGGAGCCAGGACAGGCTATTTCTGGCATCTGCTCTGCCCGCTGTGTGGCCTGCCCACTGTGCCCAAGTTGGCTTCTGACGCATACCTGCTCCCAGCTCCCTTGGGGAGGGAAGCCTGTAGGGAAGACAGACTCAGTTTAACCTTGGCCCAGCTACTCCGGGAGGGTTTTCTGAGCCAGGCATTGGTCCTCTGTCCTGCACCCTCTTGTCCTGCACCGTCTTTTTCCAGTGGTGGTTGGGGAACAGGTGTCGGGGAGGGCTGATGGGGCCCCAGGCCCATCCTCTTACCTTGGAATTCTTCAATAGGCATCACTTGAGGAGATTTGGGCTTGAGCTGGAAAAGTTTGTAGCCCTTGGCAGGGGCAGGGGCAGCAGCAGGGGTGCCCACAGCTTGGAGAGATGAGAAACAGGTTCTTTCGTCTGCCATGGTCCCGCTGCCCAGGGAAGAGCCCAGCAAAGGCTTCCAAGCGGCCCTGGGCCAGCTCTAGGGCAGGCAGCCTTGTCGCCTGCTCAGATGTGAGGGAGGGAGAGGCCTCTCTGGCCTCAAATCACACAGCCCCTCTCCTCGAAGAGCCCAGGGAGGTGGGGCCCCTTCCTGAAGGAAACACAGCACATCCCGAGCTTGCAAATCAGCCCTGCCCTTGGTCCCCTCTCTGAGACCATGGACACATCTGGCTGGATTACTCCCCCAAATGACTTCTGTAACCCCTGACAACCCCCACGCCCTGCTAAGGCCTTCTTGGAAGCCGAACGGCTTTTAGACGGATGGATATCGTGTTGCACACCTGTCTCTTATTCTCCCCACCTCCTCTTCAAACTTCCTGGAGCATCAAACCCAGAGACTAAACCTGGCATTTAAGGACTTTGGCATCTCCCTTCCTTTCTGAAACAATCTTCCTGCTCCAGCCAAAGTGAATCCTTTGCTGTCCCTGGAGTCCCACTCGCAAGTGCTGTCAAGCCAGGAACAGCGATGCCCTGCCCAGAATCCCACCGGGACCCCAGCGCCCTATCTGTGCGTGAGCAGCCACTGTCCCGGAAGCGTCACTGCCTTGGCTTCCCTATGGGGGGTCTGTGGTGGCCTGGTGGGCCCAGGGTAGGGAAATGATGGCTCCCGTCAGCTTTGTCTCCATCACCAGAGAGGACTCCAGACCCAGGTCCTCCAGGTTTCTAGGAACCAACCATCCGACCCTCTCTAAATATGCTTCCAGCGCCAGAGCTTCCTGCCAGTAGAGGGCGCTCAAAGCCCGGCTCGCTGCTCAGAGCTGGGGCCGGAGGGAATTTGAACAGGTGAGCTGGAGGAACAGCTCACCGGTTCCCTAGACCTCAGGCACTAATTCCCAGCCCAGGCTTGGTGAGCTGGGGCCAGGGACAATTTCCCTTCTGGAGAGTCAGGCAGGCCTGCGCGTTTCCTCGGCGTGTCTGTCTACGGCTACAGATGAGCCCGTGCGTCTCCTCCCACGTAACAGGAGGATGTCAGTGTCTTCCAGGACACCCCCCTCCCGCCTTTAACCCACACATTTTCCACTTTGTCAGGCTCCCTGCCATACCACTGCCAAGCCTTTGCCCTGGCTGGTCCTGCGGCCTGGAATATGCCACCTTCTCCCTTCACCCGCCACAGTCCACCCTCCGAGGTCTTACGGCCCCCGCTCCTGCAGGAAGCCCCGTCTGACTCTCTCTGATCCAGCAACTGCCCTGGTGTCCTGTGAGCAAGGGGGAGCTGGAAAGGGGGATTCCTGTCGTGGGAGGCAGGACCTCCACTCGACTCCGAAGCCCTCGGAGGGAGTGCTGGTGGAAGGGCTTGGCGTGGCAGTGCCACATGGAACCTCTCTAAGCTGGTGAAGTTTGGGGGCAGAGCTGGTAGACCTGCTCTACCAGGCCGCTCCCTCACCACCATGCCCTAGAGCTTCCCAGGCACCGACATTCTACACCCGTGCCCTCAGTTGGTGGCTGCGCCACCACCCCCCAGACCCCAGGTCCCCACCACGCACCCCTGCTACTTCCACTACAGGGGGAGGGGCCTATGAGTCTAAGAGGGCGCTTCCCCGGGGTCTCAGGCCCATTACAGGCCTTGCCCCCATACCTTCTGCACGGGCGGCCACCTGGGACCACCTGCTTGAGAGAGGGGCAGCCGTAGATGGCCTGGTCCACTCTTGGGGGGAAGAAGAGAAGAAACCAAGTTATGTGAGGGGGTGGTGCTGAGGGAAGCTGGGCACTTACTGAGGCACCACAGCCCTGCACCCCACAGGCCCCTTAAAGCAGCAGCACTATTAGGAGAGGTTCTGTCTACACTGGCCAAAGGAACTGGGTCCAAATCTACTACAGAGGCAGCATCTACACTATTGCGGTCTGTGGATAGCACATGCAGACTTAAAGCCAGATAGATGGGAGGTGGCCTCATGCCTGAGAATCTGCATATGCTTCAGTGCGACCCTTCTACACTCCCTGTGTGATTCCCGTTCTGACTGAAGGACAGAGCTAGACCAGGTCCCGTCTCTGGGCCCAGACCTCTCTGAGCTGATGTCTCTAATGGCTGCAAAGTGGGGCACGTGTTCCGGCCAAGATCTTAGATGTGTCCAGAAGTGTTCTGGAAGGCCTCCTTCCTGTCCAGCCCCAATCCAGGGACTGGAGCCACCCCCAGCATCTGACCTGCTTCCCTGATCACCGCCCTTCTACCTTCCTGACCCCTGGCCTGGGCCCATTTTCACCAGGGACCCCAGCATGAATCAGCCCCCAAATGCCACAGTGCTCAGCTCCTAGACTAACAGGACACCCAGCCAGGAAGGCAGGCAGGGCTGGCAAAGAACTGTCCTGTGCCCAGATTTCAAAGGAGAAACCCGGGGGACAGGGGAGGGCTGCTGTTTCCACTTCTTGAAGGGATTATACACAATGGTGGCTGCGGGGAAAGAAAAGGAAAAGCTCCCAGCTAACAAGGGCTGAAGGCTTCCCAGCTGGGAGCGGAGAGCTTTGGACATCAATTGACTTTAATATGATGTTCAGTGGGAAGATGAGGCCGCCAGGCCCAAATTGGCAAGGGCTTAATTAGAGCCACGAGAAAGCCAGCCCTGAAGGCATTTGCTTCGGAGTCTGTCTCCCTCCACCCTCCGTGGCCCAGCCCAAGAGAGGATTAGTGTCTCCAGCGGTGTTTTCCGCCCCCAGCGCTGTCCTCCAGACAGCTTGACATTGGCAGGCGGGAGAAACATCTGGCCCAGGAGTTCAGAGGCCCAGCTGGACTCTGGTCAAAGAGCCCAAAGCACCTGTTGGGAGGCATCCGGGGATATTCAGGATCTTTCAGGGACCAGGGTCTTGGGGAGGGAGACAGTCCTGGCTGGGCTGCCCAGGGACACACTCAGGTGTGCAGGAAGCAAGTTCTCGCCATGGCCTGTGTGCTGTGCCAAGGCCCCATGGAAGCCTGGTCTGTTCCTTTGGAACTGGGAAGCCCTGCAAGCCAGGCCTTAAAGATCATACTACCTGGCTGGGCGCAGTGGCTCACGCCTGGAATCCCAGCACTTTGGGAGGCTGAGGCGGGTGGATCAGTTGAGGTCAGGAGTTCGATACCAGCCTGACCAGCATGGTGAAACCCCATCTCTACTAAAAAGACAAAAATTAGCTGGACCCGGTGACGGGTGCTTGTAATCCCAGCTACTTGGGAGGCTGAGGCAGGAGAATTGCATGAACCCGGGAGGCGGAGGTTGCGGTGAGCTGAGGTTGCACCATTGCACTCCAGCCTCGGCGACAAGAGCGAAGCTCCATCTCAAAATAAATAAATAAATAAATAGATAGATAGATAGATAGATAGATAGATAGATAAATAAAGATAGCACTACCTCATAGCCCCTGGAGGCTTCAGGGCAACAGCTTTGGGTGGCTGAGTTGGTGCACCCTGAGTTCAAATCCTGCCTGTGCCTCTCCATAATCCCGGGACATCGGGCAGCTGCCTCTTTTTCTTTTTTCTTCTGAAACAGCTGGATTGAGGTATAATTTACATATCACAAAATCCAGCTGCTGCTTCCTAAGCCTTGATCCCCTCACCTGTGGAACTAGGAAAATAACAGCCTCCATCTCACAGAGCTGTGACCCCAGAATATAATGATACGATGATAGGAGCACAGCCTTTAGCCCGGGAGAACTCACCCTCAGCAACTGCAATGATCGTTTTTATCAATGGGGGCTCTGGACAGGGGCTTCGGTTGCTGAAAAGGAGGGAGGAGCCCCTAGATGTGGGCTGTGGGGGCCACTGACTGTCACATTGGAGCCACCTCCTCCCTTAATGTCCTGCTTCTTGACACAGGGCTGAGGGTGCAGAGCAACACTGTCTTGCCAAGAGGGAGGGTGTGCCTTCTGCTCACCGAGGGGATCCTGGGGACCCTCGCCTCCCCCACATTTACCACTCCGGCCTCTGACTTTTCCTCTTTAATTCCCAACTTTGCACAATCTGCCCAGCCTCCCACAGCTGCCCTGGCACCAAGTCAGAAGCAGCTCCGCAAATGGATTCAAGGTTCCTCTGTGTGTGCGTGTGTGTGCGCGCACGTGTGTGTGCATGTGTGTGTACGTGTGTGCATGCGTGTGTGTGTGCATGCATGTGTGTGTGCACGTGTACACTTGCACATGTGATATGGAGAGTATCTGGCCTCCCAGCCAGACCACTGTTTGGAGGCAGGCACAGCACCCACCATCACTGTTTCTGCTTCTGTCTGCCCACCACAGGCTCAGTAGCCAAGCACAGGTCCCCTGTGGCTGGGCCAACCTATGTCTGAAGTCCAGAATTCTCAGAGTGACCCACGTCCTCCACTCCAAGGAGGATTCCTGGGTCAGGAGGCTTCCCTGAAATCCTCCAATCTTTTGGCTACCCGCCTCCTGTAAATGCCTCCTGCAGAAAAGGAAGGATGTAGAAAGAAGTGGGGTATGCCGCCCCCTGGGGAGCCGCTCTGGATGGCCTAGGAAGGAGGAAGTCTCTCTCTCAGCATTTGCCCGCGCCTGGGGAGCCTGAGTGCCCACCCAGCAACACTCCAAGGCAGGAGCTGATGGAGAGGACTCTGCCCTTTAGAAATGCCACCCCTCCAGGGGGAAGGAGCAGTGGGGCAGGTCCTCTTGGATCAGAGAGAGGGAGGGCCAGGGCACTACCCAAGGGGTCAGGAGTCCCCACCAGGTCCTCCCTGCAGGGTGGTGGGGGACAGGATATGGCAGGTTATTGGAGCACCCCTTCCCGGCTGGGACCAGGAAGAATTCCCCTTGGTCATTGTCTTCCTGAGCCCTCTGGGAAGGAAAAATCCTTTCAGACCCCTGACACCTGCAGTGTGCAGAGTCCAGGGACACTCCCAAGGTGAGTGCAGGTGAGAGCAGAGGCCCACCCCAGCACCACCAGCCTTGAATGTATGTGAATCCCTCCTTTGGAGGGGAGTGAGAACCAGGTTTCCATGCTTGTCTGTGGCAGACCCCTGAGGGGGCAGGACGTCTGGCCCTGGCCTGGCCTTGCACTACACACGCAGCCCCCACATTCCCAGCAGCCAAACCCAACTCCACAGGCTCCCTCTGCCCACTGATCAGAGACATCTGCTTTCTGGGCTAACCCTGCTCCATCCATCGCACCGGCGCGCTGCTGAGGGGTTAAGGACAGAGAGGCCCTGGGGGCCAGGTGGGGGCAGGGTGTGGGCGGGGCTCCAGCCACCGTGGAGGCAGAAGCACCACTGGGAGACAAGGCCGGTCTTCGGCTGCATGTCAGGATGGCTTTGCTGCCCCCAGCACCTTTCCTCCCAGTTCCTGCAGCTGTCTGGCCACACTGGTCTGGGAGACCTTCTAGGCAATGGCTTGAAGGGCAGGAGGAAGACGATTTCGGAAGCTGAACTGACCCTTGAATCCCCTGGTTGGGCTCAGGAACAGGTTGACCCAGGTGACCTGGAAGCCCCTTTGGCCTGTGGCCTCCCAGCTCTAGGGTTCTAGCGTCTCTATTCTAAGAGCCAAGCTCCTGCTCTCCCGCACGGGGCTGCCGACCCCCCCACCCCAAAAGAGGCGGGGACCCAGGCTAGAAGCAGCAGAGGGTGGGATGGCAGGGGTCACTGTACCCTGGCACCCACCTGTGGGCTGTGGGGTGCTGGGAGCCGTGGGGGCCCAGGCAGTGGACGTGGAGGGGACAGGAACAGTGGGGGCCCCTGTCATGGCTGTGGTGGCCGCAGTGGCCACAGGGCCTTTGGGGCCGGGGTCTTTCTGGGACCTGCTGATGCCTGGTGAGAGATGGGAAAAGCAAGAGAGGGTGGGGGGATTGCTGGGGTGGGGACACCACACAGAAGCAACTTACGAAGGCTGTGCAGGACAGCGTCCCTGCAGGGTCCGGCTTCTTTCTGGCGCCCTCTCGGCCCACTGGCTTCCCAGTCAGGGGCCCTCTGGGTCTGGGAGGGACAACTTGGGTGGGATGTGGGGCCCCACGGAGCCCTGGTGGAGGCTGACAGTGCACCCCAGAAGCATTTCTGAGATTTGGGGTCTGCTCCCGGCTGGCTCTTTGACACTGGCCAGTCCTTTCCTGCTGCCTCTCGGAGCAGATGGCGACCTCCCGGGGGAGGGGTTTGCAAGGCTGAAATGAGAGACTGTGCCTGGCACCCTGTGAGTGTTTGGGGACAGTCTCGATGACATTCACTGATAACCTGTGGGCACCATGTCACCCTCACCCTCCTGGGGAACTCTCAGGACCCCCACCTCCTGCAGATGGCCCTCCTTGGTCCAACTCCCCTGGGATCTGAGCTGACCTGGATGAGCAGAGCCCTGGGCCAAGCTGGCTGCAGAGGCTGCCCAGAGGGAGGCTGCCCCCACGGTCAGGCTGGGGGGTGGATTCTGCCCCTGGTGGGGGAAGGTCACCCCACTCTTGCCTGGCAGGAGAGACTCCTCTCCCAGATCCAGGTGAGAGAAGAGGCCCGGGTGGCAGGAGGAGCAGGGAGCCCACCCGGGGCCAAGGGACCTACAAAAGGTCCTGTCCCATTTTCCAAAGCAGCACTGATGGAGCTCCTGGGAGAGCCTGAGAGTTGCTGGACAGCAGTCCACAGCAAAATGACACATGACACATGGCATATGATATGGAGGGGAGAGGTGGAGGGGGGAGAGCTGGAGAAGCAGATGGGGCATAATTAGAGGAGGGAGTGAATAGGCCCAAGTCCCAGAGGGGACACCAAAGCCCCTTTTTTCTCTCCTGCTTTTTCCAGGACATGCAAAGAGGGGCCCTGGCCGCCCTCCCTGGGCATGTACTTACTGCCAAAGGAACCTGCAGCAGCACCTGCGGAAGAGAGAGGGGCATGAGCCGGCTGCCCCAGGGGAAGGGGCCTGGCTGTCGCCTCCCTGCAGAGGGGCCAGCAGGGCAGGGGAGCGCCTGGAGGTGCTCCTCCCTCAAGAGCACCTGCTGCACCACACAGCTGCTAGCAATGATGACCTGCAGGGTGTGGGGACCAGGGTGGATTATCCAGTTCCATCCTCACTGCAGCCCTGGGAGGGAGGAACCACTATTGGCCCATTTTGCAGATGGAGACACTGAATCTCAGACCCGTGACTTGCCCTTGGGGACATGCTGACAGGTGCCAAACGCTCCACTGGGAGCTTCATACACACTCCTATTTTAGATTTTTGGGCCCTCCAGTGCAGGACAAGGACATTATATAGAGTGTTCCTGTCTCAGAAGTGCAGTGTGGCTGGAAAACTCGCTGAGAAACCACGGGAGCGGCGGTCGCGGGTGGTGTGCGTCCCACGTGCCAGGCACGGTGTCAGCATCCCCTACATGAACCGTGCCGTCCTCATAAGAACCCCATGAGGGAGTTTCCTTACGGTCCTGATTCTACAACTGAGGACACGTGGCTGGGGGAGAAATATAGCTGGGAGTGGGCGAGGCCTGACTCGAATCTGGGTGTCTCTGTGTGTCCAGGGGATGGGGGAGGCCTATGATCCTGGTGTGACCAGGGGCCTCGAAATCCTGGGGTAAGATTCATCCCAGTTGCAAAAGGAAGGAGCTGGTGCCACAGCTTTCTCCACAGTGTTCCCAAGAAAGGACGCTGTAGGATCGGCAGTGGGACGTGTGGCTCATGGACTTCTCCTGGGCCTGGGAGGACGAGCCCATCCCCACCCACTCCTTCCTCCACCTCCGTGTCTGGGCAGGCACCTGCTAGACCCTGAGGACACCTCAGGGTGCAGCCACAGTAAGCACCACCAGGACTGGGTGGTGACCAAGTGAGGCTCCGTGGGGACAGGCGGGACATCAGGCAGGGCACAGGGAGGTCCTGGGGCCTCTAAGTTGGGCCCTGGAGGGTGATGATGGGCTGGCCAGGTGGGGGCAGAGGGGTAAGGAGGTGGGAAGACATTGGGAGTGAGGGCTGCTGCAGGGCTGAGGATGGCATTGGGAGAGACCTGGGGGGATGGAGGGAAGTTGGAAGAACGTGGGGGAGAGGATGGATTCCAGTCAAGGTGACCCCCAGACTTGCAGCTTGGCCCTGTGTGTGTCGGTGCCACTTACTGAGGAGGGGTCACGGCAGGGGCAGGGTGAGGGCAAAATTAGCCTCTGTGTCTCCTTGGGCTGTTTCCTGCTGGTGCCCCAGAGAAGGCAGGAGACTCAGGTGCTGAGGACAGCAGTGCCTGTAAATATCAGAAGAAACTCCTCCTTCCTGGGGCTTGGGGGCCTCAAAGGCAATTCCCAGGGACTCCCAGGTGGGGCCAGCTCCAGGAGTCTCCCCTAAATAAGGAAGCCCCAGCTGTGCAACCCTACAGGCCTGTCTGTCCATCGCTGGCTAGACCGGTGGTGGTGAGTGGGGGTGAGGGTGGGGACAGTGGATCCTCCTAGGTGTGACCTGCAGCTAAGTGTCTCAGGTGGCCAGAGACGGGAAGAGGGAGGCCTTGCAGAACCTCCAGATGCAGGAGGCAAGTGGAAGAAGAAAAAAGTCAGAAATGGCCAGACGTGGTGGCTCATACCTATAATTCCAGCACTTTGGGAGACTAAGACAGGAGGGTTACTAGAGCTCAAGATCTCGAGACCAGCCTAGGCAACATGGCAAAGCCTTTTCTCTACAAAAAACACAAAAATTACCCGGGCCTGGTGGCATGCACCTGTGGTCCCAGCTACTTGGGAGGCTGAAGTGGAGGATCGCTTAAACCCAGGAGGTTGAGGTTACAGTGAGCCATGATTGTGCCACTGCACTCCAGCCTGGGCGACAGAGTGAGAAACCTATCTATAAGAAAAAAAAAAAAAAAAAAAAAAAAGGAGGGTGTGATGATGGAGAGAACAGGGCAGAAAGGAGGGAAGGGAGAGAGGCCCTCAGGATAGACAAAGGGGAAGCAAATTTGTGAGTCAGGGAGAGAGGGACGGCCACTAAAGAGAGACCTCAGGAAAGGGTTTGGACCACAAAGAGATGGGGACGGCAAGCTGGGAGGAGGCAGTGGCTGGAGTGGGCTGTCAGCCCCCGGAGCGCTCTTTGTGCCTTTGAAGACCCGAGAGTGCTGTTTGGTGCCTGCCAAGTCACCCCTTCAAAGGCCTGTCTCACCGCCTGCTGCAGCACACGTGTGACATGCCTGTCATGGCCTTTGCACATGGCTCTCAGCTTTGATCAGCCTAAAGTCACATAAATCTTCCACCCGTCGAGGGAGGATGTCCAGATGGGGTACAGGAGCCCACTTCCCAGGCCTGGTGTGGGCATCAGATCCAGTAGCTGCCCTAAGCCCTGGCGTTGGCACGCAACTCACTGTGAAACCTGGGAGGGCCCTGAGGTTTGCTGGGCCTCAGTCTGCTCATCTGGACAATGGACCATAATAAGGACTGCACCCTGTGGAGCTGTGTGAGGTGGAAGCGAGATACCCAAAGTGCCTAGGAGGGCCTTGGGCACCAACCACGCACTTCAGAACGGCCAGCATCCGTAAAGTGGCAGCGGTGGGGGTCAGGGAGAGCCCACCCCAGGGACAGTCTGTGGCCTTCTCCACTTGCAGCCCAGGGGCTTCCTGGCATTCTGATTTCATGGAGACAGCGTGGACTACACTGGGGCCCCCCTGAGTGGGGGTCCTCAGAAGGGGGTCTACGATGCAGATGCGAGTGGGCAGACCCTGAGGATGGCTCCCTGGCATGGCTGGGTGAGGACAGGAGAGGCGTGGGCAGAGAGCACATGCGGGGACTCTGGTGCAGGCCATAGAGGACACATCTGTAAAATGGGATGACAGGAGCTCAGCTCCCAGGGGTTGCTCTGAGGATGGAGGAAGTGCTGAACACGCAAGCACTTGGCTTTTGTGGCTTGCTCCAAACACCCCAGAGATGCTCATGATCAGGGATGACGCTACTGATCCCCTCACCTGAAGTGGGGGTCCCACCCCGTCACTCCCCGCCATCCCACGGGGGCCTCCTGCCAGCCGTCAGGGTTAAGGGGAAGGGCTGCAGAAATGCTGTTCATCTCGGGTTTCCCTGCGGACCAGGGCTGGAAGGGCAGCTTAGCGTTCGGCGGGATGCAGGTGTGCCAGAGGGACTTGCTACAAGACCTGGTGCTTGGGAGCTGTAGAACAGTGTGTGTGTGTGGAGGGGCATGCATGCATGTGTGCTTCTGTGCATGCACGTCTTTGTGCATTTATATGTATGCCCATGCCTGTGCATGCATGCTCGTATGTTTCTGTGCATGTGCACACATATGTGCCTGTGTGCAGGTATGTGTGCGTGTGTATGATCCACAGCTCCTGGAATGGATGGGCGGGGAAGACTACAGCCATGCAGGCTTGTGGCCCCGGGGAATGGCACGTACAGGCGTTGGGAGAGCCGTGGGGCAGCGGCAGGTAGGAGCCGGCCCGCCAGGACCGGGTGCGGAAATTCTTCTTGCACTTGCCACAGTCGGGCCCGGTGGTGTTGTGCTCGCACTCGCACTGCAGGCTGCCCTCGCGCATGGAGCACAGGTTGGCGTGCAGGTTGCACTTGCACCTGGGGAGACACCGAGAGGGCAGAGATGTCAGAGAGCTTGTGGGCAGCCTGGCCTGGCCTCTGGGGAAAGGAGAGCCTCCCAGGAGGGGCTCAGGAGGGTGTTGGGCCACCCAGGAAGAAACCCTGGAGGCCACCAGCCCAACCTTTAGGCCAGAAACTCCTTGATTCCCCTTCCTGTGGAGAGATCAACGCCGTGTTCCGAAGGCCACCCCTGCACTCACTGCGCGGCTCTCCTCTCCGCTCCGATGCTGGTTTCAAGGATTCCTCACATCTCAGTTGGGGAGAGTGATGGTACTCCCTGGTCCCAGATGCTAGATTCTTAGTAATGCAGCTTCTGATCACCTAGCTTTTGACTGAGGTGGGTTGATGGGTGGCAGAGGCTGCTGCCAGCCCCTGGTGGAGACAGGGACCTGGCCACGGGCTGCACCTCACTGTGTGGTGGAAAGGCACCTGGCCACGGGCTGCGCCTCACTGTGTGGAAAGGCACCTGGCTTCGGGCTGGACCTCTGCTGTCAGCTTGTGGTCCACGGCCACACCCTTGAGGGTGACAGAACCTCCAACTCCCACACCCCCATCAGTTCATTCACACATGTATTATTCATCCATTCATTCAAATATTTATAGGCGACTCATTATTCCGAAAACTGGTAAATAAAGGGAAAGAATCAAGCATTTATCCTGCCTGTCCTATATAAATTGCACCTCGGGGTAACCGAAAGTTGATGAGGGGAAGCTTCTTTTTTGTAGAAGCATTTCACAGGAGAATTTGCAGTCCCTGATGAATGAATGGCTTCAGGCACTGAGCCGCACCAGCCCAGAATTTCCCACTGCGAGGCCGGCAGACAGTGAGCGTCTCTAGAAGAACACACCCTCACCCGAAGCCAAAGCAATTGAACCTGAATCAGATCAAGCCTCTAGACTGAGCTGTGAGCACAGAGGAGAGACAGAGGACATGGCCGGGCGTGGTGGCTCAAGCCTGTAATCCCAGCACTTTGGGAGGCCGAGACAGGCGGATCACAAGGTCAGGAGATCGAGACCATCCTGGCTAACCCAGTGAAACCCCGTCTCTACTAAAAAATACAAAAAAACTAGCCGGGCGAGGTGGCAGGCGCCTATAGTCCCAGCTACTTGGGAGGCTGAGGCAGGAGAATGGCGTGAACCCGAAAGGCGGAGTTTGCAGTGAGCTGAGATCCGGCCACTGCACTCCAGTTTGGGTGACAGAGCGAGACTCCGTCTCAAAAAAAAAAAAAAAAAAAAGACAGAGGACAGAGCATCGCCCTAAATGACACCAGGGGACGCCATCTGCAAGATCTGGACTGGAGGAATCTCTGGCAGTAATACCCACTTTTTTCAAGGGATGAGTTGACTGGAGAAAAAATTGATATGGAAAAAGGATGGACCTAGAGCAGGAGAAACCTCAAAAGTATACCAATTAATGGCAGACGTGAAGCCTCTCTGGCCCTTGGTTCAAACATCCTGTAAAATCAAACACGCAAACAAATGGAACGTATATTTATGGGATAACTGGAAATTTGGACACTGCCTATATTAGATGATATTAAATTAATGTTTACTAGGTGTGATGATGATATTGTGGTTATGTTTTTTAAAGTCCTTATCTTTTAGAGAACCACACAGGCCAGGCATGGTGGTGCACACCTATAATCCCAGCACTAAGGAGGCTGAGGCAGGAGGATCGATTGAGCCCAGGAATTTGAGGCCAGCCTGTGTAACATAGTGAGATCCTGTTTCTACAAAAAATAAAAAAATTAGCCAGTGCGGTGGCGCATGCCTGCAGTCCTAGCTACTCAAGAGGCTAGGGCGGGAGTATCCCTTGAGCCCAGGAGTTCGAGGCTTCAGTGAGCCATGTTTGCATCACTGCACTCCAGCCTGGGAGACAGAGCAAGACTCTGTCTCCAGAAAAAAAAAAAAGAAAAAAAAAGGGCCAGGTGTGGTGGCTTACACCTGTAATCCCAGCACTTTGGGAGGCCAAGGCAGGCAGATCACCTGAGGTCAGGAATTCAAGACCAGTCTGTCCAACATGGTGAAACCCCATCTCCACTAAAAATTCAAAATTAACCAAGTGTGGTGGTGTATCTGGTAATCCCAGCTACTTGGGAGGCTGAGGCAGGAGAATCACTTGAACCCAGGAGACAGAGGTTGCAGTGAGCCATTGCACCACTGTACTCCAGCCTGGGAGACAGAGCGAGACTCCATCTCAAAAAAAAAAAAAAAAAAAAAAAAGGAAAAAAAAGGAGAGACAGCTACACACAGAAATATTTACAGATGAAATTATCTGATGGGCAGAGGTACAGATGAAACAGGAAGGTTCACTAGTTGATAACTGCAGTCGGGTGAGAGGTACACAGAGGTTCGTCATAGCAGATTCTGTCTTCTTTTGTGTTGGAAATTCTCCATAACAAAAAGTGAAAGAGAG
This sequence comes from Rhinopithecus bieti, assembly GCF_001698545.2. Lineage (NCBI taxonomy): Eukaryota > Metazoa > Chordata > Mammalia > Primates > Cercopithecidae > Rhinopithecus > Rhinopithecus bieti. The sequence continues at coordinate 1,502,889 of NW_016814121.1, forward strand.
AGAGTGTGTGCTCTATATTCTGATACGGGAAGATTTCCAAGATATATTGTCAATATTTGGAAAAAGCAAATTGCAGAACAATGGGTTCAGTAGAATCCTATTTTTATTAAAATATGCAAAGAAAAATATTTATCAGGCACCTGTTATGTGGCAGGGGCTCTGAGCTGGGAACAGTGAGTATAATGTCAACAAAGCAGATGGCTCCCTGCCCTGACGGTGCTTTGGGTCTAGCTGGGAGACAATGAACAAAATCAGTGATTGGAGGGGACAGGGAGGGAGGATAAATAGGTGGCAGACAGGGATTTTTTGGGTAGTGAAACCATTGTTGATGATGCCACAATGGTAGATACCTGGCATTATGCATATGGCAAAACCCACGGAAGTGTCCAACACAGAGTGTGTCCTGATGTAAACAACAGGCTCTAGTGAACGCTACTGTATCAGTGTTAGCTCATCATTGTAACACATATACTCCACAATAGGGGAAACTGTGCAGGGGTGGTGGGGAAATGGGAATTTTCCGTACTATCTGCTCAATTTTCTGTAAACTTAAAACTGCTCTAAAAATAAAGTCTATTAATTATAAAAATAAGAATCACACACCTCTTCAAGTGTTCATTTCAACCGTTAAAAGAGCCCATGTGTTGTGCAAAGAAGGCACTAAGGGAGTCCAGGATTTTCAGGAAGAACAGTTTTAAACTAAGACCTGAAGGAGGATGAAAAGTTGCTGGGCCAGAAGGGGAGAACCTTCTAGAAAGAGGCAAGAGCATGAGGAAAGCCCTAGGGTTGAAAGGCGTTCCACCCGTGAGGTCTGCAACGAGGCTGGGGGGTGGAGGAGGCCAGACCAGGAGACAGAGGTGGGATTTTACTCTGCAAGCCTTTGACAGGTTAAGTGTGTCCTGCTTGGGCCGTATTTTATATTGCTGTGGCTGCTTCATGGAGATTGGTTTGTCTGGGAGACAAAAGCCTGGGCAGGGAGAGACCAGTGAGACCCCGTGAATACAGGCCTGGACCAGGGCAGGGCACCTGGTCCCACCCATTGCGCCTGGGGTACGCGGCATCTTTTTGTTTTTTGGGACAGAGTCTCACTCTGTCACCCAGGCCGGAGTGCCATGGCACAATCTTGGCTCACTGCAGCTTCCGCATCCCCCTGACTGGCTCTCGTCCATTCAGAGATTGTCTTGAGGATGTGTAACTGGCATTTTCTTCTCTCTCCATGCTCCCCTTCCACTGGGCTGGGTGAGGGTTTTTGTTTTCTCACCTCACACCCCCCAAATTCTCCTGGACACCACAGGCTGCGAATCTCCCTCCTCGCATCCGGCCTCCCTCATATCTCAGTCCCGCCAGGTGCTTCATCTGAGCCCTCCTCCCTCGGCTCTGCCTCGCCTCTGTCCCCATCTGACTGGGAATGAAGGGTCCTCTGGGGGGCGCCTTCCAGAGCAAGGATCTGGGTGGGGAAACAGTGGCCCCTGTATCCACCAGCCCTGGGGTTCCCAGGTAACCCCCATCTGCCAGTTTTGGTCACCAGGGCTGCCTTCTTCCTTGGGGGCTTCTCTCTGTCCTCAAATTATCCTGCAGAATGGTTAGGGAAATTACGGTACATCCAGGTGATGGAATCCTTTTGTTTTTTGAGACAGGGTCTCACTCTGTCACCCAGGTTGGAGTGCCGTGGCAAAACCTTGGCTCACTGCAACTTCTGCCTCTCGGGCTCAAGCGATCCTCCCGCCTCAGCCTCCCGAGTAGCTGGGACCACAGTCTCGTGCCACCATGCCCAGCTATTTTTATTTTTTGTGGAGATGGGGCTCCCTGTGTTGCCCAGGCTGGTCTCAAACTCTTGGGTTCAAGCAATCTGCCCACCTCAGCCTCCCCAAGTACTGGGATTACAGGTGTGAGCCACCGTGCCTGGCCTAAAGTCCATGTCTTAGAAATGTTATTTAGAAGCATGAGGTCAGGCCAGGGTGGAGAAGGTGGCAGGTTTCTGAGCTCACGCCTTTCCTCCCAGGAGAAGGAGAGAATCCTGTAGGCCCTGGACAGGCCGTGGGAGAGGCGGTACTCAGGAACCCACCGCTGTAGGTTACATGTGTCCACTGCGCTGTGATGCTCAGTTCCTAGGATGAAGGACGTCTCTGGAATTCTCTGGAACAGAATTCCAAGGCAGGGCAAGAGCCCTGGCCAGCAGTGCTAGCCACCGCTGAAGTCTGTGTTATTTTAACTCCATCTTCCCCTGAGAGCCTGGACACTAACCCTGCCGAGGTTTTACTGCAACACCAAGCTGAAATAAATACAGCATTAAAAAGCCTCTTCACTCTTTCCCTGGCATTCCCGTCTCTCCATTGCCACACGCGTGCTGCAGGACTGCTATGTGCTTAGCTCTGGGAGAGGCACAGAGGGGGACAGCAGACACCTATTGGTACGGGCGGCCCTTCTTTCTGGAGATGCCAGATCCCAGAGATGGTGCTTGGCACAGAAAGTTCCCATGATTAAACCTTTTTGGTCAAGCATATGATGCTCTCCAAATCCCCTGACATCTGCTCCTTGATCCCACCTCACTCCACTGAGGGTCATAGTACGTCTCAGCACATTAAAGGCTCTGACAAGACCTGCAGGGAAGAAACCTGTCTGACTTTGTCTAACAAGAGTTTGTCTGCAAAATCTGACCTGGGGAGGTTTTAATTCCCTTCTTCTGAATTCCTATCTAACACCCCCCTGAGCTGGCTGGAGAGGAGCACTGCAGCTGTATGGAACCGGGGATGTGCTCTGCACTGCTGGCCTGAAGAAGGGATATTTTTAGATATCAGCTACAGAAAGAAAAGATTGCCATCAACTTTGGGTGATCACATTGACCTTGGCTTAGTAAAGATGCATGGAAGACCGGCTGAATCCAAGAAGCATAATGTAACGGTGATAATAGGTAGCCATTGGATGTCGGAGTTGGACAGGCTGGGTGGTGCAGGTGGGGAGTCACCCAAGGTCACACAGTTGGTTTCTCCTGACCCAAATCCAGACGTCCCTCCCCAGCTGGCTCTGCCCAGGCGCCATCCTGGCCAGCCCCTCCTATCAGTCCTGTCTTCCTCGGGAACAGCAGAAGATGTCCTGGCCTCTTCAACTCCATGGCTGAGCCCCAGAATGATCACAGTGCTTCCTCTTCCAAAGGAGAGAACTGCCCTTCCTGGCAGGGCTGCAGGGAGGAGCTGGCACAGTGTGGGGAAAGGCTGGCAAGGCTGGCACAGACATGGCACCTGGTCAATGAGGGTGCTTCTGGTCTCCCTGACTTTTGCAGGTCATTGTGAGTGGCACTGCCTCTGTGTCTGTGTGTGGACGTGGTGTTTGTGTATGACCTCTTGGCCTCTCTGACTCTCTCAGTGCACCTTTCTCTATGTCTCTGCCTTCTCCTCTTTGCCTCTCTCTCCACGTCTCTGTCCAGAGATGTTCTCATCTTGCTTTCCTCTGGGCCTTTGCACATGCTGTTCCCTCTGCCTGGAATGTACTACAGGCTCCGCCCCTTCTCCTAGAGCTAATACTTAGGGGTGGTGAGAGATTCTAGGCCAAATGCCGCTTCTTCAGGGAGGCCTTTCACGACCTCTACCTCCAATCAGCCCCTGCTACACTCTCCCTCTCCATAAAACTCACGATCAGCATTGGCTCCCAAAGTGGGGTGTACCAGATGACTGGGGAGATGGGCACACAGACTGTAAAACAGCTTCGCAGGCTATTATCTGTTTTTGAATACACAGTACGTTTTTTTAAATGTCAAACTCATAAGACCTGGGATCTCAAAAATACTACCTAAGTGAGGCCAAATTTTAAAGTATATTAATTTAAAGAAATTATTAGATAAATAAATAAAGAATATGGGAAACCCACATAAAAAGAATGAAGTTGGATCCTTCACACCACATAGAAAAATTTAACTCAAAATGGATCAAAGACCTGCAAACTAGAAAACTCTTAGATGGAAACGTAGGGAGCCAGGCACGGTGGCTCACGCCTGTAATCTCAGCACTTTGGGAGGCTGAGGCAGGCAGATCACCTGAGGTCAGGAGTTGAAGTTGGTCAACATAGTGAAACCTCATCTCTACTAAAAACACAAAAATTAGCCAGGTGTGGGTGTGGGTGCCTGTAATCCCAGCTACTTGGGAGGTCTTGAGGCATGAGAATCACTTGAACCCAGGAGGCAGAGGTTGCAGCGAGCTGAGATGGCAGGTGTGAGCCACTGCACCTGGCCTAAAGTCCATGTTTTAGAAATGTTATTTAGAAGCATGAGGTCAGGCCACCCTGGCCTCTGGCCTGAGCACAGAACGAGACTCTGTGTCTCAGAAAAAAAAAAAAAAAAAAAAAAAAAAAGGAAACATAGCAGCAAATGTTCATGACCTTGAATTAAGCAATGGTTTCTTAGACAGGATGCCAAAAGCAAAAGCAACAGAAGAAAAAAACAGATAAATTAGACTTCATCAAAACTAAATATTGTTGTACTCCAGAGGACACTGTCAGGAAAGTGAAAAGACAACCCACAGAATGGGAGAAAAATTTGCAAGTCATGACATAGCTAAAAAGGAACTTACATCTAGAACATCTAATGAACACTTAAAACTCAATAATAAAATGACAAATAATCCAGTTTTTAAAATGAGGAAAGGATCTGCACGGACATTTCTCCGAAGAAGGCATACAAATGTCCAAGAAGCAGACGAAAAGATGCTCAACATCACAGCCATCAGGGAAATGCAAACCAAAGCCATAATGAGATACCACTTCACACTTGCCAGGAGAGGCAGAGTCAAAGAGACAGATAATCACCTGCTGGTGATGATGCAGAGAAATCAGAACCCTCATACGCTGCTGGTGGGAATGTAAAATTGTGCAGCTGCTTTGGAAAGTGGTCTGGAAGTTCTGCAAAAGGTGAACTGTGAGTTACCCAGTAATTCTACCTAGGTATATAACCAAGAGAAAGGGACACAAAATGTGTACACGAATGTTGGTAGCAGCATTGCTAATAATAGTCAAAAGGGGGGAACAACCCAATGTCCATCAACAGGAAAAAAAATGTGGTGTAAACAGGCAATGGAATACTATACAGCCATAAAAAGAAATGAAATACTGATCCACATTATGACATGGATGAACCTTGAAAACATTATGCCAAGTGAAAGCAGTCAGTGATGAAAGGCTACGTATTGTATAATTTCTTTCTCTTTCTTTCTTTTTCTTTCTTTCCTTCTTTCTTCTTTCCTTTCCCTCCCTCCCTCCCTCCCTCCCTCCCTTCCTTTTCTTTCTTTCTTTTTTTCTTTCTTTTTTCTTTTTTAGATGCAGTCTTGCTCTGTCACCCAGGCTGGAGGGCAATGGCATGATGTTGGCTCACTGCAACCTCCGCCTCCTAGGTTAAAGTGATTCTCTTCCCTCAGCCTCCTGAGCAGCTGGGATTACAGGCGCCCACCACCACACCTGGCTAATTTTTGTGTTTTTAGTAGAGACGGGGTTTTGCCATGTTGGCCAGGCTAGTCTTGAACTCCTGACCTCAAGTGATCCTCCCGGTAGGGCCTCCCAAAGTGCTGAGATTATAGGCGTGAAGCACTGGGCCCAGCCATATTATATAATTTCATTTACACAAAATGTCTAGGATAAGTAGATGGCATTTTTTTTTTTTTTTCTTTTTTTTTTTTTTTTTTGAGACAGCGTCTTGCTCTGTTCCCCAGGCTGAGTGCAGTGGCACGATCACAGCTCACTGTAACTCTGCCTCCCAGGTTCAAGTGATTCTCCTGGCTCAGCCTCCCAAGTAGCTGGGATTACAGGCATGTGCCACCACGCCTGGCCAGAGTGTCTTTTTAGGGTGATGGAAATGTTCTAAAATCTGCTGTGGTGATGGTTGCACAACTCTGTGAATAACCTAAAAGCGACTGAATTGTATGCTTTAAATGTGTGGATTGTATGTGTGAATCACATCTGGCTAAAGCTGTGAGTGAATGAATGAATGGGGTGTGTGGAAACAGTGAAGGGCTTACCTGCATGCTGACAGCTTACAGGCTTTTCTTGCAGTATCTCTCCTAAAAATCTTCGGAGATTTGTTTTCCTATTTGTATAAACCTATCACATTGTGACCAGGCATGGTGGCTCATGCCTGTAATCCCAGCACTTTGGGAGGCTGAGGTGGGCGGATCACCTGAGGTCAGGAGTTCAAGACCAGCCTGACCAACACGGTGAAATCCCATCTACTAAAACTATAAACATTAGCCAGGTGTGGTGGCAGGTGCCTGTAATCCCAGTTACTCGGGAGACTGAGGCAGAAGAATCACTTGAACCCAAGAGGTGGAGGTTGCAGTGAGCCGAGATCGCACCATTGCACTCCAGCCTGGGGGACAAGAGCAACACTTGGTCTCAACAAACAAACAAACAAACAAACAAAAAACCCTATCACATTGTGCCTCAAAGGAAGGCTCCTGGGTAGAGAGCTGAGGTGTGAGTGCTCACTTTGCATGAAGAACTGTTCTGAGAGTGCCACCCAAATTAGCACAACAGCCCTTCACAGCAGTCCTCCAAATGACATGTCATTATTATCTCCATTGTGCAGATGGGGAAACTGAGACCTGGGGTGGTGAAGTGAGCTGCCTGAGGTTCCACAGTTGGTAAGGGGCAGAGGCAGGACTTGAATCCAGGCAGCTCAATTCAGAGCCAAACTTAGTGTCTGCGTTCCTGGGTGGCCCATGTGGCAGAAGCTGGGAGCCCTCGTGGTGCTGTTGGGCGGGGCTTCTGCCAGGCTCATGTTGCACACAGCTGTGTGGCCTGCACAATTTTTTTTTTTTTGAGACGGAGTCTCGCTCTGTCGCCCAGGCTGGAGTGCAGTGGCTGGATCTCAGCTCACTGCAAGCTCCGCCTCCCAGGTTTTTGCCATTCTCCTGCGTCAGCCTCCCGAGTAGCTGGGACTACAGGAGCCCGCCACCACGCCCGGCTAGTTTTTTGTTTTTTTGGTTTTTTTTAGTAGAGACGGGGTTTCACCGTGTTAGCCAGGATGGTCTCGATCTCCTGACCTCATGATCCACCCGTCTCGGCCTCCCAAAGTGCTGGGATTACAGGCTTGAGCCACCGCGCCCGGCCGCCTGCACAAATTCTTAACCAACCGAGTCTCACTTTTCTCACCTGAAGAGCAGGAAACAATATCTTGCATATGCCACAGGCTGCTACGAACACCAGTGACCCTGGCCCTGAGGAGACATGTGGACCGCACCGGCCACATCACCCACGCTCATCGCGGCTGGGACGAAACAAAAGCCCTGGCACAGAGCGGTGCCCGCTGGGGTTTGTGTGCCTTCCTTTTGTTTTTCTGGGTGACTGTGAGATGGTAGCCCCATCCCCCGGGCCCCACTGGCCTGGGATCTTCTGCCAACGACTGTGTGACCTCAGGAAAGTTGCTGAATTTCACTCGGCCTCAGTTTCCTAATCTGTAAAATAAGGATGGCAGTAACACCTGCCTCATGGAGTTGTTGGAAGGATCAGCTGCGAGATAGTCTACAAAGCTCTTGCATAAGACAAAACAGGTGCCCAGGACATGCCAGTTTTCCATTTCTTATACTTAGGAGCTCCTAGAGCCAGGGATCCTCAGAGCTTTCAATGAGTGAAGTTATCACCTCTTCATAGGAAGCTTATGCAGAGTATACTACTACTATCTCTATTTCACAGACAAGGAAACGAGGCAAGAGAAGTTAAGCAACTTGCCCAAGGTCACACAGCTGGTGAACCCCACTTTAGGAAGTGTCTCAAGTAGGCAGAGGGCAGAGCCTGAAGAGTCTCAGTGTGCTGGCTCTTGGACAGACACAGGCTCCTGGAACTGCAGCCACCCCACAGGTCCCCCAGACACAGGCACACCCTTCCCCTCCCTGCGTCAGGCTGCCGGCCTTCTGTGATTTCTCTCCCCTATTCTGGAAGGCCCTTGGGAGATGAAGTAAATGAAATAAATAAGCAAGCACATAGAAATAATTTGCCGAGCGCTCACACGTGGACGGACGCCACGCATTCTTAACCAAATCCTCGTGAAAACCCAGAAGGCGCTGCCCTTCCCACTTTACAGGTGAGAATGTGAGACTCAGATGGGTCAAGGGCCAGGGCTCTGGGTAGAAGAAGCAGGCTTGGCACCCAGGGCTGCATGGCACTAAAGCTGGATCTCACAGCCCCCTGCCCCCTGCGTCTCTCTCAGTGCTGGCTTTGCGTCCATACCATGGGGACAAAGAAGGCCAGGAAAGGGGCCACTAAGCCAGATGTCCCCATGCCTGCCATCCATGGCCCTGCTTACCAATTCTGTGGCCAAGCCACGGCCAAGGAAATGCAGCCACAGAAGAAGAAAGAAGCCCCCTTTGCCACATGCCCTCCCGGCACCAGCCTCTGCCTGGATCTGGACCTGGGTGGGCAGTCTGGATGTGGACCTGGGTGGGCAGTCTGGGTCTGGACCTGGGTGGGCAGTCTGGGTCTGGACCTGGGTGGGCAGTCTGGGCTCCTGGCTGCACTCCAGCCCAGATAGTTCCCCTTCTTCTGTGGGATCAATTTTCCCAAGGGATTGCTCTCTGAATTTGACCCTCAGGAACCATCAATCTCACAGAAAACCATCACCTGGGCCACCTGATCCCCCGACACAGCGCTTTTCAGCTCATCCATCAGAAAGGATGATTTAATAATGAACATAGAGACAGGGCAAGCTGGCCAGCCCATGAGGCAGACCCCTCCCAGGCCACCAGGGCTGTTTCCTCTCCACCCCTGCTCCATTGCAGAATCCCACGGCTTTAGCTCTTCAGACAGCAGCAGGAAGGCTCCATGGGACGGACACACACACACACACACACACACACACACACACACACACACACACACACAGAGAGAGAGAGAGAGAGAGAGAGAGAGAGAGAGAGAGAGAGAGAGAGAGAGAGAGAGAGAGAGAGGCTGAGTCAGCAGGCAGATTCTCACCCAGGTTTTGCTACTGATTTGCTAGGTGACCTTGAGCAAGTCACTTCTCTAGGTTTAATTTTTGGTCAATGTCTAACACACTGCCTGGCACAGAGAAGGCGTTCAATGTATGCAGAAAGAAGCAAGGGAGGAAGGCGATAATGCGAGGGAGCTCTCTGTGCAGCATCCGGCACGGGGTACCTACTGGGTTAAAGGCCGGTGAGTGTCACGGCTGGGCTGCAGCATCAGGTTGCATGGTGGCCAGACAGATGGGTTCAAACCTCTGACCCCTCGGCCGGGCGCGGTGGCTCAAGCCTGTAATCCCAGCACTTTGGGAGACCGAGATCACGAGCGGATCATGAGGTCAGGAGATCGAGACCATCCTGGCTAACAGGGTGAAACCCGTCTCTACTAAAAAAAACACACAAAACTAGCTGGGCGTGGTGGCGGGCGTCTGTAGTCCCAGCTACTCGGGAGGCTGAGGCAGGAGAATGGTGTAAACCCGGGAGGCGGAGCTTGCAGTGAGCTGAGATCCAGCCACTGCACTCCAGCCTGGGGCGACAGAGCAAGACTCCGTCGCAAAAAAAAAAAAAAAAAAGCCTCTGACCCCTCAAGCTGGGCAAAGGCAGGAAGGTGACCAGCCTTGGGGAATCAGTCAGCGTCCTGTAACCCTAGGAAGTGGCTGTTTCCACGTGGCAGGGCTGTCAGGGGTCGAGCTGAGCTGGTACCCTCGAGTGCTCAGCACTGGGTCTGGCACAGAGCAAGCCTTCTGGAAATGTCAGCTATTATTATTGCTGCTATTGTCAACAGCCAACAGGTGATAGAGGGAGGGATGGAGATGAGAGTACAGGGGCTCCCAGGTGCAAAGATGGGCCTTACCTGGCAGCCCCGAGGTGCCTGGCCCCAAGGGCAGGGCCCTTGGGGGGGACAAGGGCTGTCCCCTCCAACATCCACCCCAGAGCCTCTCTCCGCAGCCTGCAGGTCCCCCAGATAGAGATAATCAACTCATTCTCCAGACCCCTGGGGCCGCCCACAAGGGGTGACACACCCACTGGCCTCTTGGAGGAGTCAGTAATATATTGCCAAGTATTTATCCTTTATTTATTTACTTATTTTGAGATGGAATCTCGCTTTGTCATCTAGACTGGAGTGCAGCGGTTTGATCTTAGCTCCCTTCAACCTCCGCCTCCTGGGTTCAAGCAATTATCCTGCCTCAGCCTCCCGAATGGCTGGGATTACAGGTTCCCACCACCACACCCGGCTAATTTTAGTATTTTTAGTAGAGATGGGGTTCCACCACGTTGGCCAGGCTGGTCTCGAACTCTTGACCTCAAATGATCCACCCACCTTAGCCTCCCAAAGTGCTGGAATTACAGGTATAAGCCACCATGCCCAGCCCTCACTGGCCTCTCAGGGTCATTGCCCCACAGAGCCCCGTGCCACAATGATTGGCAGATTTCTGAAATAAAAATACAGGACACAGAGTTACGTTTGAATTTTAGGCCCGGTATGGCGGCTCATGCTTGTAATCCGAACACTCTGGAAGACCCAGGCAGGAGGATTACCTGACAACCAGAGTTTGAGACCAGCCTGGGTAACATAGTGAGACCCCCATCTCTACAAAAAATTTTAAAAAACTCTAAATTTATCAGGGCATGGTGGTGAGCATCTATCTTCCTAGCTACTTAGGAGGCGGAGACAGGAAGATCGCTTGAGTCCAGGAGGTTGAGGCTGCAGTGAGCCGTGACTGTGCTACTGCGCTGCTCTTCACCCTGGGTGACAGAGCAAGACCCTGTCTCTAAAAAAAATTTTTTTAGATAAATAACTACTGATTTTGTTAGTATAAGTATATTCCATGAGATATTTGGGACATACTTATCCTAAAAAAACAATGATTCCCTTGTTTATCTGAAATTCAGGTTTAACTGGGCATCCTGTCTTTCATCTGGCAGGCCCACCTGCTACCTTGCTCACCCGTGTGGCTGTCTGGCCCCTCTGCCCGGACCCTGACTTCTCTCACGGCCTGACATGGGGCGCACTCACTCGCTTGCTGGATGCTGGCCCTGCTACCAGCAAGGACAGAGTCACAGCCAGCTTCTCAGCTAAGTTTCCCTTTTTCTTGAATTGACAAGTCCCTACTAAGCCCCCGGAGACCACAACTGTTAGGAGGCAGCACCCGGCTTCACTTCCAGGGGAAAGCTCAGTCCAGACAACAGTTCTCCAGGAAACATTGCAGGCTCAGCTGGGGGCCCGACAGCCACATGAAGGATGACGGGGACCCTGGCCCGTGCCAGGAGGGAGCGTGCCCTGCCCTGCGGGGAGGGGCAGGCAGTGCCTAGGAGCTGCTGCGGGGGCACCATCTGGACCCGGGCCTGGCACCGTCACTCCACAAAAATCGTGAGCGGGGCCCTTCCCTCCTCCCAGGGAGAGAGGAGCGGGGGGTTTGGAGAGTCTCCCAGACAGGAGGGCGGGTGGAATGTAGGTCAACTCCTGGCTGCCGGAAAGAGTGATGTCATCCACTCCTTGGGGGGAACGATGGAGGAAGCGGTGAGTTTGGGTGAGCGAGCCAGGGATGGTGCCAGAGCTGGGCAGGAAGGAGGATGCCCCAGGGCTGGCTCCCTGCAAAGGCAAAGCCTCACAGGGATTTTAGAGGGTTCATGGCGATGGCTCTGAACTGGGGTGGGCAGGTGCTGGGCGGGGAGAGCTAGTCCCCAACTTCTCTCAAAGCACCTCCTTGTAGGACCATGGGGGTTGCTGGTCATTAATCACATTGCTTAGTCCTTCTTTCATGGTATGTTACCACCCATCCCCACATGATTACATGTCGGGTATACTGAGACTGGCCTCGAAGAGCTCTGGTACCTTGGGGGCTAAAGTTAGAGTACTATTTTAAAGCAGCCAGCAATGTTTTCCAATTTCTCTTGCCAGATAGTGCATTTATCTTTGGGTGAACAGTGTTCTTTTGTTTTGGAAAACATTTTTCATGAGCTTCTGGGTTATGGACAAAATAACCTAAAGCAAATCTCAGATCTTACGTTGGCCTGGAGATGCTCGCCCGGCAGGCTGGCGTGTTCTGCAGGATGAAGGAGGAGGCTGAAGCAACAAGGGCGTTACATTCCTGAGGACTCACAGAGCTGGGGTTGTGGGCCTGGACCGCAGTGAGGAAGGATGCCACCCTGGGAGGGGGCTGGGGGCTCACATGGCCAAGGGGCTTCCCCTCCCCAGCCAGTGGGTGGCCATGGCCAACGGATGGACAGCCTCGAGGTTGGTGATGACTAATGGAAATCCTCTCAAGTCCTTTTTTTAAAATGTTTTTTTTAAGACAGAGTCTTGCTCTGTCATCACCCAGGCTGGAGTGCAACGGCGTGATCTCGGCTCACTGCAACCTCCGCCTCCCAAGTTCAAGTGATTCTCCTGCCTCAGCCTCCTGAGTTTCCAGGATTACAGGCACGCACCACTCTGCTCAGCTAATTTAAAAGTTTTTTTTTTTATTTTTGTATTTTTAGTCAAGATGAGGGTTTCACCGTGTTGGCCAGGCTGGTCTCGAACTCCCGACCTCAGGTGATCCGCCCTCCCAAAGTGCTGGGGTTACAGGCATGAGCCACCGTGCCCAGCCTCAAGTCCTTCTTTTCTACATGGTAATTCCCATCTGCTATGCCCAGGCCTGAGTCAAGGTGTCATGAAACACTGTGACCTGGGGGTCTTGGTCTTCTTTGCGGGGTTGGGAGAAATGTGTCCTTGGCTCGGGCAAGCAGTGTGGAGAGATGGGCAGCAGCCGGAGGAGCAACAAATGGTCAGGAGGGAAGCCTGCAGAGGCCAGCTTGATTAAGAGGTAACAAGTGACCAGAGGACACACGGATTTGAGGATCATGGTGAAAGGAACATGGTAGCAAACTGGACTTGTAGCTAATTCACGGGATGGGGGAGCCTCGGGCACGACAGGGAAGGAGGCTGTTGGATGGCAGAGAACTTGAGATCGTTTGGGTCAAAGGACTGCCGTTCAAACCTGAGACCCTGAGAAAGCAGGGAACCAACGGCAGAGCTGTGGGGACAGAGGGGAGGTCTGGGCGGTCTGGGTCGGTCACCTGGTGCAGCCTGGCTTTTCCACGGTAATGTGGACAAATGCTGGCTGCTGTGCCTCCTGGAACGCAATCAGGCCGGCAATTGAGTTCATTGGCTAAATCAAATTTGGGCTTCTGTGCGAAGCCCGTTTCTATTAAGTGCTTTAACATACCTCACCTCCTCAGTCTATTGATAAATCCTATTACCCATTACAAAGCCAGAGGCAGCTTCCTTGCATACAAGACAGAGGCTGACGGGCGGGTGCTGGTGGGCTTGGGTGTGAGGCTTAGGGGTAACACGGTGGGTATGGCCAGGGCCTGCGAAGGCACCCCCAGCCTGAGCAGCCTAGCTGACTTCAGCAAGGTTGCGTCTTCCCCTGTAGGAAGGCCCAACACTCCTGAGGGAAGGACCAGGTCCAGGTGGTAGCCCAGAGAGGCCCATTACTCACACAAGGAAAACAGGAGAAGGAGGGTGTGATGGTAGAAGGGTGGGAGGCGACAGGGGTGGGTGCTAGCAAGCCCAGCTGGTCCTGCTTCTCTGCCTCCTAGTGCCTATATTCCAATCTCTTTCTTCTCTGGAAAGAGCTCCAGATAGTAAGACTTCTTTGTTCATGTAAGTTCATTTGTTCATGAATAAATAAATGAATGAATGACTGAATTAATGAATGAATTCCACACATATACAGCACGCCTACCTGGTTCTGGGTGCTGGTGCTACGGTGAGAACAAGCCAGACCCCATCCCTGCTCCCTTGGAGCTCAGAGCCTATGGGGGCGGGTGTCAGACGTGTACGTGCATAGCTATGGTAGCTATGGCAAGGCTGTGGGATTGCCGCCAGCTGCCAAGGCTGGAGAAGGGGACCGAGGGGCTGGTTGCACAGGTCTCCAGCCTTCAGGAGCTCCAGAGAGGTGGTCTCTGAGCCAAGCCCTGAGGGGTGAAGAGTTTGCCAGACAGGAAGGCCGAGGAAGGCTGAGGAAGGCCAGGTCATGTTCCAGGCAGAAGGACTAGCCCCTAGGCCAGCCGGAGGGACCCAACCTTCGGGGTGGCTGGTCTTGGGAGTCTCAGAGCCCAGGCTGCAGAAGGAGGTGAGAGGGCGAGTCTGTGATCACAGAGCATGGACTTGAGTCTTAGGTCAGTAGAAGACCACGAGAGATACTGTGCAGAGAAGTGACCGGGTTTGTGTTTAGGGACAAAAAACTACAGAAAGGGCAAGACTGAAGGGAGGGAGGGAGGGAGGGAGGTCATGTCCCCAAACCAAAACCTGATGCCAGCCTGCACCTCTCTTCTAGGGGGCAGGGCTGCTGATGCGGGGGTCTACCTTGGGACCTAGTTCAGGCTGAGAGTGGGATGGAGGGATGGTTAGAAGCTCTGCCTCACAGAGTGGAAAGAGGCCTCCAGGAACCAAAGCATGAAGTGGGTGCCTCAACATGGGGGAGAAGCACAGAGAAGCCCTGAGCCCAGGGCAGTCAAGCCAAGGCCTCCGGTGAACCCCGGGCCCCCGCGGAGGCCTCCGCTCATCCTGTGGGTCTGCGTCTGTGAGCAGGGGGGCAAGGCGGCCGTGTGGAGTGTGATGTGTCTATGACTGGGTGCTTCTGGAAGCGGATTCGCGAGTGTGGGTGGGGCAGGTGTGTGTTTATGTGTGAGTCAGGGGCACGTTACAGATGAGTGAATGCCTGCGTGTGTGTGTGACTTGGCGGCTACATCTAAGGGAGCATCTGTGTGTCTAAAACAGGCTTCATATGGGATGAAGGGCCAGGGATCCTCTGCAATGACCCCCCCCACGCTCCCTCTGCTGAGATGTGGAGGGAGGCAGCCCAGCCCAGGGGCAGAACGAGGCCTGAGGATGAGCCTGGATGTGGCCTGTCCTCTCCCCACCCAACTTCCCCTCTCCAGCCCCGTCTGTCCTGCCCAATTGCAGCTGGTGAGGCCCAGCAAGCCACAGAGCTGGGGTGGGGGGACAGGAGCCTGCCAGGTGTCGTGGCTACAGACCCAGCGGGAGTGGCCCACGCAGAACTGGGTGGGGCTCAGTCCCCTGTCCGCTGTTGGTGGCAGCACTCTCCTCCGAAGTCCCTTTGGCTGTATCTACTATGAGTTGAGCTTCTCATTCCTGCATGACTGTTGACTGATAAAGGGACAGAGGACAGAGCTGCAGATGAGGCTGAGGAGCTCCACTCGGCCCCCAGGTGAGTGACGGAGGAACATGGGCTGTGTGTTCAGGTGACAAAATACCGACTCCTTCGAGGGATCCATGGCTCCCCTTCCTCAGGCACCTCCTGAGTGTTGGGACTTGAGCCGACAAGTTTCAGACAATCTTTACAACAGCAGGATCCCATTTTACAGGTGGGGAAACTGAGGCCTGGAGAAATGGAAGAGACTTGCCAGAAAAGAGCAAATGGAAAGAGCTGGAATCTCAGGCAGGCTGCTCGCTGGCACCATGATGTGCCACTCTTTACTCAGGACAAAGGGACTCCTGTGAGCCACCAGGGTGGGCCACCCTGGGTTGTCAGGATGGACATGGAGTCTCTAGAAGGTGTGAGAAGCAGGGTTTCTGACCTAAATATGAAATCAGTCAGCCTTTCCTCCTTACGCATGCTGGTGGGCCCTCTGTCCTGTCAGCTCTCCACCCACCCCAATCACTTCCTCGGCTCCTGTCCCCAGTGTCCCTCCCGCCCTCCCCGCAGCTATCTTCAGTCCTGGTGGATTCTTCCCATCCCAACGCCAACGCTGCCGCGCCTCCCGCCTTTCAGAAACAGCCCTCTCCCCTCCCCATTCCCCCAGCAGCTCACACCCCATCTCCCTGCTCCCCTTCCGAGCCAAATGTTTTCAAAGCTTGCCTACACCCCCTCTTTTTTACCCCTTATTCACTCTTTTAAAAGTGTTGGCATTCACCCCTGAAACCACCCCGTGACGGCCTTCATCCCGGGCTCTGCTCTGGGTGCGTCTGCTGTGACCTCCATCTTCCCAGGTCCACGGGCCCACGCTGGCTCCTCCACTTGGGCCCTCGGCAGCAAAGACACAGGTGGCCGCTGCCCTGGAGGCACGGCTCTCGCGTGGTTTTGGGGCACCGCCCTGCCAGATCCCCCTCTCTCTGATCTCAGGGCTGCAGACCGCCCGGCTCCCCGGCTCTCCTCTCGGAAGTCTCGCACGCCCCCACGGCGGGCGTCATCGGCACCGCGGAGCTCAGGACTCCCTGCGCCCAGTCTCGCCTGCGCTTCACACTCAAAAGGCCCAAATGCTCCGGATGCCTCCAAAACGCTCACAACCAACAGGTCCAAAATAGAAGTCAGGCTTCCTCCAGTGCACAGCCGCGCTGGAAGACGGCCTGGCAGTTTCTTATGGAGTTAAACACGCTCACCAGACGACCCAGCCGTCCACACCTGGGTGCTTACCCAAGAGAAGCGAAAACTTATGTTCACCCAAAAACCTTGCCACGAATGTTTATAGCAGCTCTATTCATAATCACCCCAGACTGGGAGCCACCGAAACGTCCTTCCACGGAGACTGCGTAAACAGACCGCGGTGTGTCGCGCACACAGCACAGTCCTACTCAGGAGTGAGGAGCCTAAGCCACCGCAGGTGGCCACGCCATGAGCCTCAGAGGCATGTCGAGGACAAAGGAGACCCCTTGAAAAAGCCACCTGCCGCACGACTCCACTTACAGGAGATTTTCAGAAAAGATGGGGAGCAGATTGGGGACTTCCAGGGGTTTTGGGACCGGGACCGTGGGGGCTCCAGAGGGTAGCACAGGGAGTTTTTGGAGAGACAGGCTATTGTGGACCCAAGCTGTGGTGACAGTTACATGAAGCTATCCACGTGCTAAAATCCCTAGAACTGTACCCCCAACAGGTCCATTTTGCTATATGAAATATAAAATAAAAAAATTAAGAAATTTTAAAATTCCCCTCCAGAAAATTCCCTCACCTCTGTCCCCATTTGACAAAGCAACATCTCCATCCACCCAGTGTCTCCAAGCCGGACGCCTGGGAGTCCCCCAGGATGCCTCCCGCCCCCTGCTCCCACCAGCCACTCAGCAACACTGCCACCAAAGGCCACCTCCAGGCGGCCCACATCACAGCCCCTGTCCCCGCCAGAATCCCACCAGGCTGCTGTCGGTCTTGGAAGGACCTGCCCGGTCTCCTGCTGGCCTCCAGCACCACCACCCCCAACTCAGATTTCCAAACACCAGAAATCAGATCACACCTCACCCCTGCCTGTAGCCCTCCCACCAAACTTCAACCAAAACCAACTTCCTCCCGCGGCTGCAGGACTGGCATGATCGGGCCCTGCCTGCTTTTCTTTGGAATCTTACCCACCCACCACAGCCGCATCACATTGAGTCCTTAGAAGGCACCGCGCCTGTCCCACCTGCTGTCCCCTGCCACAAATGCTGTGCCCCCGTTCCCCCTTCGGGTTTCTCTTTGCTTTCCCCAAACCCCGGGTCCAGGTCTCAGGTTGGTTCCCAGCTCCACGCCCACATTGCCCTGGGTTTTGAGATAGGGTCTTGCTCTGTCACCCAGGCTGGAGTGCAGTAGCACAGTCATAACTGACTGCAGGCTTGACCTCCTGGGCTCAAGCAATCCTCCACCTCAGCCTCCCAAGTAGCTGGGACCACAGGCGCACACCACCGTGCCTGGCTAATTGTTGTATTTTTTGTAGTGACAGGGTTTCACCATGTGGCCCAGGCTGGTCTTGAACTCCTGCACTCAAGCAATCCGCCAGCCTCAGCCTCCCAAAGCGCTGGGGTTACAGGTGTGAGCCACCGTGCCTGGCCTTGCCCTGGGTTCCTTCTCACCTGTGGGCACTTGGGGGTACTGGGTTTGTGGATTCCTGCTCTCCCACTATGGAAGCGTCAGCCCCTCCATGCTCTTGGACCCTGGCACCCTGCTGTGTTCAGCACGTCTTAGGTGCCTGCTGTGGGCCAGATCATGTCTCCCGAAAAGATATGTTGACATCCTGACCCCCATTGCCTGTGAATGTGACCTTACATGGAAATGGGGTTTTGTGGAGGTGATGAGGATATAAGCTAAGCTGAGGTCATGCTGGAGGAGGGCGGGCCCTTATCGGATGTGATTGATGTCCCGGTGGGAGGAGACACGGGGAGACAGCCGCTCAGGGAGCGGACAGCTGCAAGACAAGGCAGAGACTAGAGTGATGCAGCTGCAAGCCCAGGAATGCCAGAGGCTGCCAGCCCCGCCAGGAGCGAGTGGAGGGCGGAGGGTGTGGGACAGGTTCCCTCCTGCAGGGTCCACAGCGAGCCCAGCTGCACCCTGATTTCAGACTCCTGACCTCCACCCAGTTTGTGGTACTTTGTTATGGAGGCTCCAAGAAACCAAGGCAGTGCCCATTAGAAATATGTGTTAATTCATCCCCGCAAGGTCTGAGAAAAAACATGTTGAATGAATTAATATGATAGCAAGAAAGCTTGCAGAGGAAATGCCTTCTCAGGCAAGAGAAGAGGGAACCCCGATTCTGCCCAGTGCCGCTGGGAAAGCATTGCTGTGCGTGACTCTCTCCCAAGCACCTGCAGGGCTCCCCGAGCCTCCTGTGACCCTGGCCAAGCCTGAGATGCCGCTCCTGCCCTCTCTGCTCCACCCAGCAGTGGAGCAGAGCCAAAGACCAGAGGAGACCCCAGGCCCAGGGGCCAACCACCCGCCTTGGCAGTGGACCTCCCCAACTCTTTAGCACAGTCTGGCGCCTTCCCAACACGGGCATTTCTCAGTGGAGGCCAACGTGGTCTTGAATCGTGCATGCCGGCTTTTTGGTGGGAAGCAGTAGTTCAGGGGGCCTGGGAGGTGCAGTTGAAGGTATGTGAACTGCACCTAACAAAATGTCTGTCCCCAAAGAGCTGGGTGTCCCCAAAGAGTTGGGTTTATTTTATTTTTTTAATTTTTATTTATTTATTTATTTTTTGAGATGGTGTCTCACTCTGTCGCCCAGGCTGGAGTACAGTGGCGCGATCTCAGCTCACTGAAGCCTCCACCTTCCGGGTTCAAGTGATTCTCCTGCCTCAGCCTAAAGAGTAGCTGGGATTACAGGCACCCGCCACCACGCCCCGCTAATTTTTGTATTTATTTTTTTTGAGACGGAGTCTCACTCTGTTGCCCTGGCTGGCTGGAGTGCAGTGGCCCGATCTCAGCTGCTGCAAGCTCCGCCTCCCGGTTATGCCATTCTCCCTCCTGCCTCAGCCTCCCAAGCAGCTGGGACTACAGGCGCGCGCCACACCGCTCGCCCGCTAGGTTTTTTTTGTATTGTTTTAGTAGAAGATGGGGTCACCATGTTAGCCAGGATGGTCCGAATCTCCTGACCTCATGATCCGCCCGTCTCAGGGCCTCCCAAAGTACTGGGAATTGCCAGCTGAGCCAGCCTGCGCCCGGGCTAATTTTTGTATCTTAGTAGAGAGCAGGTTTCACCATGTTGAGTCAGGTGCTTGGTCTGAACCCTGACACTCAGTGACCGCTCACTCTCGGGCCCTCCCAAAGGTTGGATTATAGGCGTGAGCCACAGTGCCCAGCCAAGAGTTGGGTTTAAAAAAATGAAAAGCACAACACAAAGCTGCCTTTCCAGGGACTCTCCAAATATTTAGGGATCATGGGCTCCCTTTGAGAATGGAACAAAAACTAGGGGCTCTCACCAACTGACTGCACACACACGACACTTAGCATATATTTCAGGGAGTCCATGGATCATTGAGGCCCACCCTTTGCCCTCCTAAGAGCCCATAGGCCCCAGCAGAAGAATCTCCAGGCCCTCTGTGATCTGCTGTTCTTTCTGTGCAACCCCAACAGCCATGGCTTCTCTCCCTGGATGGTCTCACTTAAACCCCAGGGTGGTTGTCTCCATTTTGTGGAGGTGGGAAGGAGGCAAAGACAGGTTAGGCAACTTGCCCAGCGTCACACCTAATCCAGAATTTGCACCTGGACAGTCTGACATGGAGACCACCCACCCATCTATTTCCTTTATTTTTTAGTGTGCTAAAATGTATGTATATATTTATCACCTTACCATTTTTTTTCTTTTGAGATGGAGTCTCTCTCTGTCACCCAGGTTGGAGTACAGTGGTGCGATCTCAGCTCACTGCAACCTCCACTTCCCTGGTTCAAGTGATTCTCCTGCCTCAGTGTCCCGAGTGTCTGTGATCACAGGCGCCCACTACCACACTTGGCTAATTTTTGTATTTTTAGTAGAGACAGGGTTTTGCCATGTTGGCCAGGCTGATCTCGAACTCCTGACCTCAAGTAATCCGCCCGCCTTGGCCTCCCAAAGTGCTGAGATTACAGGCATGAGCCACCGCACCCAGTCACCTTGCCATTGTTAAGTGTACGGTCTGGTAGCATTAGTACATCCACAGCGCTGTGCAAGCTCTGTCACCATCCCTCTCCAGAACTTTAAATCATCCCAAACTGAAGCTGTCTCCATTAAATACTAACCCCCATTCCACCTTCCCCCAGCCCCTGGCAGCCATCATTCTACTTTCTGTCTCTATGAATTTGATGACTCTAGGGACGTCGGGTAAGCAGAATCATATGGTATTTGTCCTTTTGTGTCTGGCTTATTTCACTTAGCATCATGTCCTCAGTGTTCATCTGTGTTGCAGCGTGTGTCAGGTTCTCCCTCCTTTTTAAGGCTGAATCATATTCCATTGTACGGATGGGCCACATTTCGTGTCTCCATTTGTTGATGAACAGTTGTGTTGTTTCTACCTTTTGGCTACTCAGAATAAAGCTGCTATAAACATGGGTGTACAAGTACCTGTTCAAGTCCCTTCTTTCAATTCTGTTGGGTCTATACCTAGGAGCGGAATTGCTAAATCTATATTTAACTTGTTCAGGAGCCACCATACTGTTCTCCACTGTGGCTGCACCGTTTTTGTTCCCACCAGCAATGCATGAAGGTTCTGATTTTTCCACATCCTTGCTGACACTTGTCATTTTTTGCTTGTCCAATAACAGCCATCCTCATGGGTACCTCCATCTATTTTGTTTTCATTGAGATGGGGGGGGGGTCTCACTATATTGCCCAGGCTGGTCTTGAACTCCTGGACTCAAGTGATCCTCCTGCCTCAGCCTCTGAAAATGCTAGGATTACAGGCACCAGCCACCACACCCCAGCCTTTCCATCTATATCTCAACCTTCTGGCCTCAGTTTCCTCATCTATGTCATGGGGGCAATGATCCTCACAGGATAGGACTTAATGAGGAAATGCACATAAAGGACTCGGGATGCTACCTGGGCTATGGGAATTCTTGGTGAATGACAGTTAGTATTGCTGAGGAAGGAGGCTCTGCCTTCCTAGAGTTTCAAGGAGTCAGCACAGGCAGAACAACATCACAGAATTCCCTTCTTGCCCCTGTTTTTCCTGTAGAGCAGCTGAGAAAGAGATGCAGGGAGGGTGGGTACAGGAATAGGGTGACTGAAATCGCCTGTCTCTGCACTCCCCTCCCCACACCCACCTGCCCACCCTCCACGGTTTTCTTCCCTCTGCTGTTTCTATTCTCGTCCAGTGTCCGTCCATCTCCGGTTACAGGGCGATCAATAGGGACAGGACGTTTATGAAAGAAATCAAGAAGGCAAGAAAGAGGGGAGGGGGTCAATGGGGGGAAAACCAGGTTGGGGGAGGCCCAGGGACATAGAGCAGCTAGACCCCCACAGGGTCTGGGGGAGCTGGGTCTGCAGGAGCTGGGCTTGGCCACTCCAGAGCTCAGATCTGCCCATCCGGGCCCAGCTCGGCCTCTGGGATCTCACGGGTTTCCTCTCGCTCAAGGACTTCAACCTCCTCCTGGGCAGAAAGGGGGTGAGGATGCAATGCCTGGCACGTAACCAATAAATGGTACCTGCCTTTCCTGTTCCCTTAATCCACATTTATTCCTGTTGAGCAGAATGGGCACACAAGACCTTAATTTGGTGCAAAGGACCTCCCTTCATCATCTCCCACAAACACCACCCTCTGGGCTTGAATACCTCCAGGAATGGAGAACTCATTCCTCCTTTCCTGTTCCTGCTGGCAAAGGACCTGCTGGGCTGCCTCCCTGGAGCTTCCAAGGGTTTTCTGGGCAGAGGAACTTGCATGGAATGATGCTCCCTTCCTTCCGACTCCCAGGTCTGGAGTGCACAGGGCTGGCTGGGCTGTTTTGCTGTTTTGCCCCTGCCCTGGCTCTAGTGTGTTGGCCCTGCCTCGGGCTCATCGAATGCGGCTGCTACCACACCTGCAGGAGGACACTGAGCATTTCAGAGCAGGAGTGCCCCCTGGCAGCTAGTGAGCTGCCCTGGGCTGCAGGTGTATTTTGTTTTCCCTGCACAGAGTTTAAACAACTTTTTGAAGTAGGTGCCAATATTTTTGAAAGCAGGAGACTTTATATAGATACTGCTGTGCACCTTCCTTTGTTACTGCAGAAGATCTGGAATGTTTGGTCTGCTGTCTTGTGAGGGGCCTGCTGTCTCCATTTCTCCCCAGGCCACACCCTTCCCTATCACTTCTGATGGTACCATAGGTACCCATATACATTATCTTCTTCTCATTATTTTTATTATTCTTTTGAATTTATTTATTATTTTTAGTTTTTTAGAGACAGGATCTCTTTCTGTCACCCAGGCTGCAGTGCTGTGGCACCATCATAGATCACTGCAGCCTCAACCTCCCAGGCTCAAGTAATCCTTCTGCCTCAGCCTCCCAAGTAGCTAGGACTACAGGTGCACACCACCATGCCTGGCTTCCACAGAAGCTATGTTCCCAGCCTCTGCAGACATTTGGGACTGCAACCCCTGTGAACCCAGAGGCATACTTCCACACTCCTTCTAGTACCTGGGTTGGGTGCAGGAATGGCCCCATATCTAGGCAGCCCTGATCCTAAGCCTCCTCGCCTTCCCTCTCCCACCGTCTAACCAGAGGAATGAGACACTGGGATAAGCTCTTTGAATATAGCATTTCATTGACTCCTCACAACCAGCAGCTGACGACATTACTATTTCTCCATTTTGCAGATGAGAAAACTGAGGTTCCAACAGGTTATGGTCATCCATCTCCATGGAGGCAGCAGCTTCCACCTCTCCAGCTCACTTGAGGAGCTTTGCAAAGACACAGACTTCTGGACCTCACCCGAAGCCTCCCAGTCCGAAAGCTCTCAGTGGTGGGGCTGGGGAACCCTGTCTTAAACGGCTCTCCTGTGAGATGCTGGGTCAGGTTTGGGCCCCGCTTCTCTTAATGGTTGTGTGGAGGGTGGGAGCAGAGGCCCCTCCCGCTCCAAGCACCATGAAGGGATGATCTCATTCCTCCTCAAATCCAGATTCTGCCCCAGATTTGCTGCACAGTCTGAAGCCAACCACTCTCCAAGCTCCGCACCTGAGTTTCCCCTTGTGTGGAAGGAGAAAATAGCTCCCGCCCCCTGCCTGCCTTCCAGGAACGGGCACGTGGAGCAGGCTTCGCGGGAGGCAGGGAGGGGGTGTGGCTGGGACTTGCGGGTGCTTGTGCTTCTCTCAGAGCCACTGGCACCCCACCTGCCCCCTGTGGTGGGGCTGGAGCTCAGTCTGTCCCCACCTCTTGTCCCCCTCACCATTTGTACCAGTCCCTCCTTCCCAGGACCCTGGGCTGGCTGCAGCTGCTCCAGCTCCTCCTCCGCAGCCAGGTGCTTCTGTCCTCCCCCTCCTGCCTACACCGTTGCCTGCCATTGGGGTCCCTCCTTGGAGCTGGAAATCGCTGACTTGAGTGGCAGAGCAGGGAGCCATCATCCATCAAAGAACCTTCAATTCAGAGGGGAGTCCTGTGGGATGGCCCCATCATACAGGCTATCTGAGCTCCAGGTGGGCTCAAGTCAGGGCTGGGACCAGAAATGAGGCAGCCACCAGGCCAGGGCTAGGGACCGCTCGGTGGCTGAGTCCATCTTGAGCCCGGACACGCTTGTGTCTGGATGTTAGCTGTCTGCCATGTAGTGGCGCTGTGCAATCTCCTTCTATTCCCTGACCTCACAGGCCTCAGCCTCCTCATCTGAAAACATGAAGCTGGGGGAGCACTGCCCCCGCAGGGAGAGCTCCAGGGTGTGGGGATCAGGTCCAGTTTGCTCAGTGCTGTGTCCTTGGCTTGTGGGATCTGAACCATTCAATAACCATTGGGAAATTAAATGACTATTGATTAAACAAGAAAATACACATGAAGCCGTTAATAACAGCACTCAATAGCAAATGAGCCCGTAGCAAATGCTGGATAAACATTTGCTGTTCCTGTTAGCGGACCGCAGCGGAGCCACTGGGCAACATGGCGGTCATGAAATTCTGAAGGAATCCCCAGAACAGGTTCAGTGTGAAATCCCAGACCCTGGGAACCCCCAGGGGTCCCTGGTGCCCACTCAGGAACTTCAGGTCCCACATCCCCCTTTGCCACGGGTCCTGTGTCTCTGGCTTCTCAGCATGGCTGGACTTTCCCAGGGGAAATGAAGAGGTAAAAGGGGAGGTAGCCTCAGCCCTTCCTTGAACCGTCTCACCCGACCCAATTCAACGACAAGCCAAGCTGCCGCCTGAAGAGTGTTTACTCTCTCTCTGAATTGATTGCACACTCTCGCCACCACCTCGGCTCCTCCCTGCCGCCCGCAGAGGCTGGGTGCCAAGGGGAACCACCTCCAGGGAGACATGGGCTCCAGGCAGCCTCAGTTCTCTTGTCACAGATGGGAAATCGAGACAGGGTGCAGAGAGGCAGGGTTTGAACCCTAGGTCATTCTGCTGGGGTTGAAGTGGCACCACCAGACCCTGACCATCACAGGCCTATTCTGGACCCTACAGCTGGCCCAGACATGAGGGCCCCACATGAGCCACCTTATGAAATGTAAGGCAGGGTCCTTGAACAGTTGCCTGAAGATGAGGGTTTCCCTGAGCAGCCCAAGGTCAGAAGACAAGCCAGGAGCCTGCAGGGCCTGGGGAGCTGGTTCCCAGCCCTGAGCTGCTAAGCTCGGGGATTGGCGGGTGTCTGGTAACATGTTACCAGACAATGGCATTCCAAGGGCAGAGGTCACAGAGATACCCAGAGGCTGAAAGTCTGGATACCAGCTTCCACCACAGTGCCTGTATATGGGGTGTTTTCCAGAACATTCCTGATTTTGAATATCCTGTCCCCATTGAGGTGGGTTAGAGATCACGGGTATCAGAACCACGGGCCCCTGTCTGCACCTGCTTCACTCCCATCTGCCAGGCTTGAAGCTGACTCCGGCTTCGTGAACAACCTGCCTTTGCCTTTGCCTACCTGGAATCCACACACACTGTCAAAGTGAAACAAAATGCAAACACAAGCTGGAAACAGTAGCACCACAGTGGCCTGTCCAGCCTCACCACGCAGGCATCACCACAGCACATGGCTGGCAAATGGGCTTCCAGCCTTTCTCCCCAGCCCATGATGTTTGTCCCGGTCTTGTATACACTTACAGCCAATGTGTGTTCAAGACGCAGAAATGATACACAAGGTGTATCATATATTTTACAAAAACAGGATTATGCTCTACATGCCATATGGCAAATCACTTTTTCCACTTGTCAGGAATTATAGATTTGGGTGGGCATTGAGAGCCTGCAGTGGAGAGATGCCCACAGTGAGTGATCATCCCAGCTGGGCTCCCCAGGTGCAGCCCCTGCCTGCACCTGTCTAAGCCAGGCTCCTGGCCCGGACTGCCCCAGCACCCTTGGGTCTCAAGTCTCTCCTCCCTCAGCCCACCCCAGCCCTCTCACTGCATTACTTTGTCCAATTTTTTTTATTAAACACTTTTTTTTTTTTTTTTTTAGCACATATTATGTGCCAGGCACTGTTCTGAGTACTTCATCAACTTTAACTCATTTAACCCTCACCATAATCCAGCAAGAGAAGTATGCTTGTTACCATCCCCATTCTACAGATGGCCCAGGGAAGACGGCATTGCCCCCACAGACTGGCATATTATCTGCCAAAAGTATCAATGACTTAGGACAGCACAGAACCATGTATTCATCCACAATCTAAACAGTTTTTGGGAGGTAAAGGCTGCTTTCTTCTCCTATGACAGTCTTTTGCCTTCCTTAAAGTTTCCTCAAAACACATTCCTCTCCAGAGCTGGGCAAGAAAGAGCTGCCTCAGTAGGTCTGGGTTGTCCACACCCTGCACATTCCAAAGAAAGGTCTGACTCTGGCCTGGCTTCTGCGAGGTGACCCCTATTCCATAAGCCCTTGGAGTATCCTGTCTAGAAAGAGTGTCCATGTTTGCCTGCGGGTCTTGGCACACATCAGAAAGCCTATGCTGATGAGATTTATTGGGGGGCCTTGGGCCATGTAGTATCAGCTCAACCTCTGCAGGGATTGGAGCCAAAGACCAGCCATATCATCAGCAATGCCTCTACCATCAACTCCCAATAAAAACTCCACACTGAGGCTTCGGTAAGCATCCCTGCCTGGCGGTAGCTCACAAGCGTTGTCCCATGTCACTGCCAGGAGAATCAAGTGCTGCCTGCACAAGCCCACTGGGAGGGGACAATGAGAAGCTTGCACCTGGTATCTCCTGGACCCAGACCTGTGCACCTTTTCCTGTTGCTGATTTTAATCTGTATCCTTCATTGTAATAAATCATAACTGTGAATACAGCAGCTTTGCTGAGTTCTGTGAGATTTTCTAGTGAATCATGGAGCCTGAGGGTGGTCTCGGAAACCCCTGAATGTGCGAGCCCATTCACTGAGTCAGTGGACAGCCTCAGAGCACTTCTCACAGTCAGCACCAGGAGTTAGCCCAGCCCTGTCCAGACAGACTCCACTCCTGCCCTCCACACCTCCAACACATGTACTTCCTTCCTCCAACACATGTACTTCCTTCCTTCCTCCAACACATGTACTTCCTTCCTCCAACACATGTACTTCCTTCCTCCAACACATGTACTTCCTTCCTCCAACACATGCACCTCCTTCCATGGAAAAGCTCAGGCATTGGGTCTGTGCAGTCCCAGCCATCCTAGACAGCCACTATGATGTAATATCAGGTAATGTCCTGGGAACCAGATAATGTCCCAGGTGCTAGGTAACCTCCTGGAAATCAAGTAACATCTCAAGAACCAGCTTATGTCCCAGGTACCAGGTAACATCCCAAGAACCCGGTCATGTTTCACATACCAGGTAACATCCCAGGTATCCGATAACATCCCAGGTGACAGATAAAATCCCAGGTTGCAGGTGACATCCAGGGCTTCCCCCGGCCTTACCTGCCAATGACCTCGATGTTGGAGATGGCATAGAAGTACTTGTAGAGGTTCTCCCGCTGCACGTAGGTGCCGCCCAGCGCCGGGCGCAGCAACCGCATGCGCAGGTCAGTGAGGGTGAAGAACTCCTTGAGGCCCTTGGCGCTCTCCAGCCGCGTGTAGAGGTTGTCCATGTTGCGCAGATCGGGGCCGGCAAAGATGGCGAAGCGGTCCCGCACCTCGAAGCGCACGTGCTTCTCCTTCTTGGAGCCCGCCCAGCGCGAGTACTCCGCGCCGAGTACTCCTACGGTAGCAGAGCACGCAGTGGGACGCGTGCGCGAGGACGACATGCCGGGGCCGGCGGGCGGACATGCCGAAGGCCTCCATGCTCCCTCGGCGTAGAACTGGTAGGGCTGCCACGTGCGCCCGTTGTCCAGGGACTTCTCCAGGACCATGACCGTGGGCCGGCCGTACTCGAAGGTCATCACTACGTCATCGGTCAGCTCCACGGTCTTGTTCCACGAAAGGGTGATGTTGGCTTCCAGCGGGCTGGGGTAGCGGCTCCAGGTGATGCTCTGCCAGTAGGTGGCCAGGCCCTCCTCCTCCTTGTCGAACATGAGCCTAGGCGGGTGGGCCAGGTCCGGGTTGGAGGCGTCACACTCGTTGCTGCACAGGTAGGGATTCTCCTGCAGCGGGGAGAGGAGAAGGGAAGGGTGGGTGCTGGATACTCAGGACGGCCTGGGAAGCCCCTGCCCAGCCTGGCCCCTGCTTGCAAGCCCAGACGCCTGCTCTGTGGCTACAGGGCCTGTGCTCCGGTGCCCAGACATAGCTGGGGGATTTGTGCCCATTTCCTCAATGCGTGCAGAGGTGTGCAATCCCATGGCTTCCCAAGAAAATGCACACTTGTTCCTGCTCTAAATACAGACAACCAAGAAGGCTGGGTGTTAGTCCCCTGCTCTGAAGCCTTCCATGGCTCCCCATTGCCTGGAATACACAGTCCTGACTCTGTAATATACTGACCCCAACCTGCCCTCCCACACCTGGTGACCCTGTGCCTCAGCCTCCCCAGGACATCTGTCCTCCTGCCCCTGCCTGGTTGTACCTCTGAGCCTTTGCAGATGGCATTCTCTCTCCTTCACGTGCCCTTCCACTCGCTGTCTGCCTCAAAAATTCCCATTCACGTTCTCGACTCTCTAGACATCTCCTTAGCTGAGTCACCTTCATGAGCCTTTTATTTTTTAATTTAATTTTTCTTTTTATTGAGATGGAGTCGTGCTTTGTTGCCCAGGATGGAGTGCAGTGGGGCGATCTTGGCGCACTGCAACCTCCACCTCCCAGGTTCCAGCAATTCTTCTGCCTCAACCTCCTAAGTAGCTGGGATTACAGGCATGCACCACCCTGGTCAGCTAATTTTTGCATTTTTAGTAGAGACGGGGTTTCGCCATGTTGGCCAGGCTAGTCTCGAACTCTGACCTCAGGTGATCCACCCGGCTTGCCCTCCCATGCTGGGATTACAGATGTGAGCCACTGCGCCTGGCCCCTGAGCCTTTTTACCTGTACCCTTAGGATTGGTAAACATATTGAGGTGCTCAAAGAGGGACTGGAAGCTCTGGGTCCCTCCCTGATCCCTTACTCTGAGTCTCTTCTATCTGACTGTCCCTGAATTTGATAAATGGGTGAACGTAGGGAAAATGCCTTTCTGAGTACCGTGAGCTATTCTAGCAAACTATCAAACCTGAGGGAGGAGTCATGGGAACCCCCGATTTGCAGCCAATCGGGCAGGTATGGGAGGCCGGAACTTGCAATTACCTCAGAGGTGGGGGCAGTGTGATGGGACTGAGCCCTTCACCTGAGTGTTCTGATGCCAGCTCTGGGCAGTGTCAGAATTGAACGGAATCATCAGACACCCAGTTGGTGTCCAGAGAGCTAAAGAATAGGTTGGTGGTGTGGAAAACCCATGCATTTGGTGTGAGAAGTGTCATTGATGGAAACAGTCCAGAGAGACCTGAAAATGTCACTAACGTAGTGGTTCCCAGGGTCCCAGGGATGACTAGGCCGAACACAGGGCATTTTTAGGACAGTGAGGCTATGCCGTATAATACTGTAGTGGTGGATGCATGCCATTATGCATGAGTCAAAACCCGTAGACCCGGGCCGGACGCGGTGGCTCACACCTGTAATCCCAGCACTTTGGGAGGCTGAGGCGGGCAGATCACCTGAGGTCAGGGGTTTGAGACCAACCTGACCAACATGGAGAAACCCCGTCTCTACCAAAAATACAAAAAAATTACCCGGGCGTGGTGGCACATGCCTGTAATCCCAGTTACTCGGGAGACTGAGGCAGGAGAATCACTTGCACCCGGGAGGCGGAGGTTGCAGTCAGCCAAGATCGTGCCATTGCACTCCAGCCTGGGCAACAGCCTGTATCAAAAACAAACAAACAAACAAACAAACCCCATAGACCTGTACAACACAGTGAGTGAACTCTCATGTAAACTATGGACTTTAGTTAATAATAATGTATCAACAATGGCTCATCAGACATGACTCATATGGTGGCTCATGCCTGGAATCCCAACACTCTGGGAGGCCGAGGCCGGAGGGTCACTTGAGCCCAGGAGTTTGAGACCAGCCCAGGCAACACAGAGAGACCCTGTCTCTACAAACAATAAAAAATAAACTGGGTGTGGAGTGGTGGCACACGCCTCTAGTCCCAGCAACTCAGGGGGCAGAACTGGGAGGATCACTGGAGGCCAGGAGTTCAAGATCAACCTGGACTACACAGCAAGACCCTGTATCTACATAAACAATGTAAAAATTAGCTGGGCATAGTGGTGCACACCTGTGGTCCTAGCTACTTGGGAGGCTGGGGCTGGAGGCTTGCTTGAGTCCAGGAGTTTGACGCTGCAGTGAGCTATGCAGCACCACTGCACTGTAGCCTGGATGACAGAGAGAGACCCTGTTTCTAAAGAAACCCCCCAAAACCCCAAATATCCCCCACTAATGCAAGATGTTGATAATAGGCGGGGAAAGATGGTGGGTGGGGGAGGGCGGCATGGGGTTTTAGGTACCTTCTGTACTATCTGCTCAATTTTCTGTAAATCTAAAACTGCTTTAAAATATTAAGTCTATTAATTAATTAAACAAACAAATAATCGAACACTGTCACTAACAGCCACACAGTGCTCCAGACCACTTGCGGCCCTTTTTGATGAATATTTCAGGCATCTGGTTTGCTCAAAGACAAAATGGCTTGGATCTAAGTTAAAACTTCTCACTCTCAAATGAGCTGTTTGGCCCCCTTGGGGGAAGTAGGGCCCACCACCCTCTGAGGGACTGAGCCACACCCCTGCGGCCCCCACCAGGTGCCACTGCAGCAGCCTCAGCCTGTGGGCTTCCATCCTGTAGGGTGGAGGACAGGTACCCCGGCTGCCTGGGGCTCCTCGGTGGCAGGGCTGACCCTCAGTTCATTGAGGCAGGTTCCACAAATCCCTCTTTGACCAAAATAGCTCTGTCCTCAGGCCCCCATGCAACCTCAGAGTGGCAGGAGCTCACCATGAAGTCCAGTACCTCCTTAAGCAGATGGGGAGACTGAGGCCAGGGCCAGGGCAGGACTGGCCCCAGCCTTCTGGAGAGCGGATGGCACCTCTGAGGAGGAGTCTGCTGTTACCATCAGAGATATCCACACCACTGGCAAGCCCACCGAGCCAGGACAGCAGAGGGACATGGCGGGGGCAGGGGAGGGTGGTTCCCAGCTTCCTCACTCACTGGCCAGGTGACTCTGGGCAAGACACTGCCCTGTCTTGTGCTGTTGCCTGGAATGGTGAGGGGCTGAGAGGCCGTGGGGATGGCCCAAAGGCCTGAGCGGGTAGCAGGTGCTGGGCTGGAGGAGGTAGGCTTGACCTGTGAGGGAGCTGGCAGCTGGGAAGGGCGCTCTGAGCCTGGACGCAGAATGGACTCTGTCTGTGCCAGTCGGGAGGAGGAGTGGTGGGCAGGCGCTCCAAGAGCTTGCACCTGGGCTCTGGCACTGAGGTACATGCCCCTCTTCTCCCAGCCCAGCCATCACCCCCTTCCCGAAGTCCTAGAGCTTCTTCTGTTGCCCCTGGGGACCTCCTAGGGGCTGAATGGTATTCCCCCAAGGTTTCTGTGTTGAAGCCCTAACCCTAGTACCTGAGAATGGGACTGTATTTGGAGACAGATTATCTTTCAAGAGGTGATTGAGGTTAAATGGGACCCTCAGGGTGACCCTCGTCTAATCTGACTGGTGGTCTCAGAAGAAGTTTGGCTGCCTGATGAGACGCTAGGGCCCATGTGCACGGAGAAAAGGCCTTTAGAAGGCACAGTGAGACAGTGGCCGGCTCCAAGCCAGGGAGAGAGGCCTCTGCAGAAACCAAACCTGCCAACAACTTCATCTTGGACTTTCAGCCTCCAGAACAAGGAAAGACATTTTTGTTGTTTAAGCCACCTGGGTCTCGTGTGGTACTTTGTTATGGTGGCTGGAGCTAAGACAAGCCTCATCCCAGGTGAGCAAAGAGGGAACAGGCCGGGAGGAATGGCTCAGAGGGGTAGAGATGAATCGGGAGTTTTTGATGATTTCCCCAGAGGCTCTCTCTGGGGTCTCCCCCACCAGCCTGGTTTCTTAGTACGCTGGCACCAAGTGGCGTCACACTGCCTCACCTCCCCAGAAAGCTCTTATCAACCCAGCACTGAAGCTGTGCCATTTCCCAGGCCACTTCGTCCTCTCCCACCTCGGAGCTTGTGCTCCTTTCGCCACTCTCTGTCCTCCTGGTTTTCAGAGCCCTCCCACATGTGCCTCCTCCAGGAGACCCTCCTGACTTGAATCAATTTTTTTTTTTTTTTTTTTTTTTGAGACAGAGTCTCACTGTGTCCCCCAGTCTGGAGTGCAGTGGCGCGATCTCGGCTCACTGCAAGCTTTGCCTCCCGGGTTCACGCCATTCCCCTGCCTCAGCCTCCTGAGTATCTGGGACTACAGGCGCCCACTACCGCGCCCGGCTAATTTTTTGTGTTTTTAATAGAGATGGGGTTTCACTGTGGTCTTGATCTCCTGATCTTGTGATCCGCCCGCATCGGCCTCTCAAAGTGCTGGGATTACAGGCGTGAGCCACTGCGCCCAGCCTTGAATCAATCTTTAAACCCAGTTCTCTCATCATCCATCGTAGAGTTGTTAATGTGCTTATTGGGGACAGTGTAGTGAGGCCTCCATATTGGGCCTGGACCTCAGTAACCACTCACTCAATTATACTTATTGTTATTATCATATTAATTAGCTATTAATCAAATGACAGCGATATTGACATATTTCCTATTGAGTGCTGAAAGTATTCCTGTCAACCCCAACTACTGAGCCACCCACACTTCACCTTTTCCCTGGTCTCTCTTCATCTTCCTGCCTTACTTAGCCCTACCCTGCCCAGGCCCCTGACGGGTTCTATGGGGTGGAGGCATTGAGGTGGGGACAGGGTATCCCTCAAAGCCCCCAGTTGCGCCTGGCCTGTCACTGGGAAGACTGACACAGCTGGTTCTGGCTGGAGATGGGGGCTCCATGCTGGCTGCTCCAACCTACAGGGCCCTCTGGCCCCCGCCCCGGCCCGGGAAGCAGATGGTCAGAAACTAATGAATCAGCCTGTGTGTTTACAGGCCCCTCGCCTGCTGCGGTGCGGGCTCAGTCAACAGCAAGTACAATAAATAAATCCCGAGCCGCGGCCAGCACAATTCTCTCTCTCCCTCTTTCTCTTTCTGTCTCTCTCCTTTTCCCTCTCTGATTTCTCTCCCCAAGATCTCAGAATTCCACTGAGCTGGTCAGGAGTGTGGAGCATCCCAGCAAAGGCACTGTTGGCGCTGACCTGACCTTCCTTTCCTCTGCAAACACAGTATTGCTTCCTCTTAGTTTCCTTCTATTCTTTTTGTTTTGTTTTGTTTTCTGAGACAGAATCTTGCTCTGTGGCCCAGGCTGGAATGCAGTGGTGCAATCTCAGCTCACTGCAACCTCCGCCTCCTGGGTTTAAGCGATACTCCTGTCTCAGCCTCCCAGGTGCTGGGACTACAGGTGCGCACCACCACGCCCTGCTAATTTTTGTATTTTTAGTAGAGACAGGGTTTCACTATGTTGGCCAGGCTGGTCTCGAACTCCTGACCTCAGGTGATCCGCCTGCCTCGGCCTCCCAAAGTGCTGGGATTACAGGTGTGAGCCACTGCGCTTGGATCTTCTATTCTTCACTGGGGGAATTCTGAGGACCCACTGGGGTATTAGAAGCCTAGTTTACCCCAGTCCCCCCTACTCCAGTCCCCAGTTAGCATCTGAGAGCTGATAATGTCGTGGGGGTAGGGCTGAGACTGGGAGTGTCTCCTCCGAGCAGGGGTGAAGGTTTGCCAGCCTCCTCCAGGTCTGTGCGTTTCCACCCATCTCCAGGACAGCAGATCAACTAATCACAAAAACAGCAGTCAGAACAAAGTGGCCTAATACAGGGAAAGACTGTTAGGCACACCTCTAGCCTTTCAGGATGGCTCCAAAGCCGCCCTGTGATAGCATTAAAAGTAGTAGCTACTTCTTTAAATATTTCATGAAAATTAAAACAACAAAAAAACCATACCCCTGATTTTTAAAAACAGCCTTGGGATTTTCTCTAGAAAGATGCAGTAACATACCCCTTTTCCATACAGTTTTGGGCCCTGGGGTCTGAAAGCCCTGAGTTCCCTCTCAGCTCTCTCCTTTCAGGCTGTGTGACCTTGACGAAGTCACTTGACTTCTCTGACTCTCTGTTTTCTCACCGAATGTTATGTGAGATGGTCTGTGTCTCACACTATCTAGAATCCCTGGGAAATGTCTCCAAACGGGAGCAATTATTTTGAACAGCAGCTTTGTATTAACTCAGGGACACTCCACTCCCAGCAACCTTCCACAGGAGGAAGAGGTGAGGCTGAGACCACCAGGCTTGTGCATGAGAAATTCGGGAACTTCATGGCATGGACCGTCCCAGGAACTGCTGACTCAGAAGAGTGTGATGATCATAACATTCGCTGAGTGCCAGCCCTGTGCCTGGGCTGGGTTGGGCACTTCACAGCCGCTCCTCCCTGCACCCTCTCAGCAACCCCCAGGGAGGTAGGTGCTCCAGTCAGCTCCATGTCTCAGATAAGACAGTAAGTACCCATGGCCGCATATCACTTACCCATCCCCTGGATTCCACGGGACCCAACCTTGAGGAATCTTGGGGAAACCAAGCCTGTCATGTCTACAGCTGTC
Source organism: Rhinopithecus bieti (assembly GCF_001698545.2). Classification (NCBI taxonomy): domain Eukaryota; kingdom Metazoa; phylum Chordata; class Mammalia; order Primates; family Cercopithecidae; genus Rhinopithecus; species Rhinopithecus bieti. The sequence continues at coordinate 1,537,303 of NW_016814121.1, forward strand.
CTGTCTCTCTGGACACACACAGGCAAGTCACCGGAAAAGTCAGGCAGTGTGGCTAGAAGTCAAAGGAGGGTGGGCAGAGTGAAGGGAAGGCAGTCAGCCAGGCCCATAGCACCAGAGAACTGGGTGACGGGGAGCCTCCTACACAGACGCCAAGCCTGAGCTCCTGGCATGAAATATTCTATGGAGAAACCATTTCATGCCATGCTTTTCAAGCCTTGTGATGGGAGCTTAAATGCTTTTCCTTTTATGTTATTTTCTGTGCAAAGGGTACAGTCAAAGTCAGAGGCCAGGTTGTAAACATCATAGGCAAGCTGCAGGCAAAAAACATAATTAAATGGGAAAGTGAACCGTTAGCAAGAACGGAGGTAAATGCGGCCGTGGGAAGCCCAGCCATGTGAACCTCCGGGCCCCTGACGAAGGAGCCCATGGAGGGGCGGTCACTGGAATGGTCACCAAGTCTCACGAAGAAGAACAGACAACGTCATGCAGCTGGCCTTGCACCCAAGCCTGCGCTGGGATGAAATCTCACAGCTGGGACGAAATCGCCAGGGTGTCTCAGGCAGAGCTCTGCGGTTTGCGGTGGGATGCACTGGCTCACTCCCTTAACTGCGCACGAGTTCCACAGGCTTGGATGAGTCCCTGTTTCCTTGAGCCCGATGAGGCCTGGGACACGCTACCCTAAAACCTTCTTAAAATATTTTAGGCTGGGCGCAGTGGCTCATGCCTGTAATCCCAGCACTTTGGGAGGCCGAGGCAGGCTGACTACCTGAGGTTAGGAGTTTGAGAATAGCCTGGCCAGTATGGTGAAACCCTGTCTCTACTAAAAATAAAAAATAAAAATAAAAAATTAGTTGGGCGTAGTGCTTCGTGCCTGTAGTCCCAGCTACTCAGGAGGCTGAGACATGAGAATTGCTTGAACCTGGGAGGCAGAGGTTGCAGTGAGCTGAGCTCGTGCCACTGCACTCCAGCCTGGGTGACAGAGTGAGACTCCATCTCAAAAAAAATTTTTTTTTTAAGCTGAGGGGATTTAAGAAAACCACAGAAGTGGAAGATCACTTTGACCTTCCTCTGCCCTTCTTCCCTGAAGCAGGACATGAGGCTCATTTGAGAGGTGCCCTCCCAATGCCCGGAGGACAGAACATTCTCATCTCCAAAGATGACGGGTCACAGAGAGGGACCTGGACACACAGGCCTTGCAAAGTTCTCACCAGTTTATCACCAGGAGATGATACTTTTTTAAAGCCAATCATAGTTCTCCATGACTATTTCTCCCTTAAACCTAGCATAAAAAATAGATGTTTACCAATGTTTTTGGGTCTTCATTCCTTATGAAAGCTCCCATGAGGCCAGGCAACACAGGGAGATGCCATCTCTACAACAAAAAAACCTCAAAGAACAAAAAATAAAACTAGCCAGGCATGGTGGCACACACCAGTGGTCCCAGCTACTTGGGTGGCTGAGATAGGAGGATCCCTTAGGCCCAGGAGGTCAAGGCTATAGTGAGCCATAAGAGCCATAACTGTGCCAAAAAAAAAAAAAAAAAAAGAAAAGAAAGAAAGAAAGAACGAAAGCCTTTTTCACATAAAACTTACATTAAATCCACTCATATGATTTGGTTGTGTTAATCTGCCTTTTACGAGGAGGCCTCAGCCACTAACAGGATGGATGAGGAAGAGATCTTTCTCCTCCCCGAGAACCTCGGCTTCTCAGTTGGAGGGGAAACTTCACGCAGGCGGCGACCACATCTGATCCTGTCCCCACTCCAGCCCCAGCCCACAGCCCTCCTCAGGGACTCGGGAAATCTTCGTAGAATGAATAAACGCCCAATGAGGTTGCTAGCACTGGCTTCACAGGGTTGTCATAGGAATAACACCAGGTGAACCACAGCAAGTGCCTCGGTGGCGCTGGCTCACGGGTGATGGATGCTGGGAGATCATTCATGACCACTGTCTGGCCTGGTGCTTCAGCAAACAGCAGGCCCTGCCGTTAGGGAGCATGTCTTCCACCTCGGCCCTGTGCTGGGTGCTCCATGTGCGTCAACCCCACCTCCCATTCTCTCAGGGATCCTTAGGAAACCGAGACTAGGAGAGGCTGAGCAATGTCCCAGGGTCATGCGGCTCGGCAGGAGCCAAGGTGAGACAAGAAGCCAGGGCACGGCCCGCTGAGCTGGGCTCTGAGACAAATTGGGAAGTGGTGCCCTTCACCCCAAAGGAAAAGGATGCCGCTGCCTGGGCCGCACTGTGCTCCGGCAGACTCGGGTTCCATGGAGAGGCAGGCGGCACAGCTCTTGACACCAAGGTGCATGGGCAGGCCTGGGGAACAGTTTAGCAGCTGACAGATTTTTTTTGAACCTGTCTGCTGATTTGCCAGCGGAACCCTTCTCATCCTCAGCCCTTCAGCCTCACCAGGACGGGAGGCTGCTGCCGCATCCAAGGTGGGAGGCCGGAGGCTGCCCAGGAGAGGCCCTGGGTGTGGGTGCCCAGGTAGAGGGCCAGGACTCGAGCACAGGGGGAAGCAATGGTGGGAGAAGGCGAGGAAAGGCAGCCGAGCTAGCCCCATCCTCCTCCTTGGACGTGGCCTCTGCCATCTGGGGGAAACTCTATGGCTTGGGCAGGTGCATAAATCAGTAGGTGCCCTGACCCATGGGGCCATGGAATTTGGACTCAGGGGACTGCCCCTAACACCATGTGTGACCTTGCTCGGGGCCTTGCCCTATCTGTGCCTTGGTTTCCCCATTCACGAAATGACCGGGCAGGAGTGCGCTGTCTGCCTCTGACCCTGACATCCTAAAGTCTCAAGTTCTGCAGGTTCCTCAGGCCCCTGGTGCTGCTAAGGAGGAAGGGCACAGAGACACATCTTCCTCCCCTGACTCTAGGGAGAAAGCCGGGGTGCTGGGGGAATTCTCCTTAACAGATTACTTCCTATTTATTGGTAAGAAAAGTTGCAGAGGGGATAAATTATTAACAAAGCGGAAACGGAGATTCTGTTCAGAGCTGATTCTAATTCTAGCGGCCCTGATGGTCTCTAACTCTCTGAGCTCTCCCTCCCTCCCTCCCTCTCTCTTTCTCTCTCTCTCTCCGTCTCTCTCTCTCTCGCTTTGTGTGTGTGTGTCTTATTCTCCTTCTATGGTTTCATTGATCGCTGTCCCTCTTGCTCTCTGTGCCACTAACTCCTTCCCCAGTGTGCAGGCTTCTCTCTCCTTCCCTTTCCGGATTCTCTTCGTGCACAGGCCGTGGACGACAGACAGCAAGGTCACCCTCCCTGCTCGTGAATCAGCGTAAACCGACCTGGCATTTTACAGAGCTGGAGCTGCAGCTGGCCAAGGTGGCTTTTCTGTTTTGTTTTCTGGTTGGAGCAATTTTCCTCCCAGCTCCAAGCAATTACTAAGGCAGGGGCAGGCAAGCGAGCCTCCACCTCCAAGCCTCTGCGTGCTGCCTCCCCAGGGACTCGCTTATCCCAGCAATGAGCCTCCAGAAGCCACAGCGACCGCCCCTGCCCCTCCCCCAGGCGGGCCACAGTGGGCGTCGCCTGGGCACAGGTCCACCTTGAACCCAGAGTCTCTGGCCACCTTTTGAACTGCCTTGGCCCAAGCAGAACTCCAGAAAATGCATCTCAGTTCTTTGGTTGCCCAGAGCAGCTCTCCCCGCCACCCCTCACCCGGCATTATTTGGGAGGAAAGGGAGCGCTTTAGGCCTTTCAACCCTGCCCACAGTGTTCCTCCTTCCAGAACCTTCTGTGAGTGTGAACTCTGGGAGAGCAGGGGCCTTGCCCACCTTTGCGCCACACTCCGGACAGCTGTTTGCACACAGTGGTATTTGACAAACATTTCCTAACCAAGCAAGGACCCTCTGCAGTGGCTCCAGGCAGTTCCACCCAGGTAGGACGCTGCCTGGGGGAGAGGCGGTGGGCACCCGTGGGCCTCACTCTGCTTTGGAGATGCTGTTCTTGCAGAATGACTGCTTAGTATTCTTATCGCAATTCGGGTTGTCCCCACAGAACACCCTGAAATCCTTTCGGAGGACCTGAGGGCATTGGGCTGTCCTGACGGACAAGCTGCCCAGGAGAGGGTCCACTGGGAAGCCAAGGTCAGAGACCAAGGATGAAATGCCAGGCCTGGTGAGGGCACCCACTGCTCACCAGGACCGCAGACCCCTGAATGACTGATCTCCGTCAGCTGAACCGCCAGAGTGTGGTGGGCGGAGAGGCATTGCCATGGCTCTGGCTAGACAAGGGTTAATCTCTCCAGGAACTTAAAAATGTATTATTGTGTTTTTAAAGGACACATTCTGCTTTGCCCTGGGCATATGTGGATTCGTCCCACAGCCAGATTTCCAGGAATGTTTGGGGTGGGAAATGCTATTCCAGCTGAAGAGTGCCCGTGCATCCCTGGGGCCCCCCACAGGTGACTGACAAGATGGACCAGACGCATGGGCATCTGTCTCAGACAGGGCAAGGCTCCCCTTCTTTTGCATACCTCCAGCGACAGGGGTTTTATTACCACAGAAAGCAGACAGCTCAAACCCCACTGCTCCCTCCTTTGAGTGTGGGGCTGTAATTTGGAGGGTGCTTTGCATCTTTTCTTTGTCCCAGGTTCCCTATTTTTCTCTGGCTATGCTGCAAACATTTTCTAATTGATCAGAAAAAGGAGAGAGGGAGGCTGGGTGAGGCTAAGCCCTCCTCCTCCCCCACACCAGGAACTCAGTGATCCTCAAACACTTCCCTACCAGGGCCAGCGGGAGTGCTGAGCTGCTGCTGCTCCTCTTCCTTTCCCTCCTCTTCCTCCTCCCATTCCTCCTCCTCATCCACCCCCCCCTCCTCCCTGCACACACAGGGGCTCAGTCTGGTGCCTCCCTTCCTGCCCACTCCCTACTCAAGGCTTCACTGGCCACCCAAACAGCTCAATACTTTCATACTTTTAAAAAAAGTAAATAAAAGAAAAGGAGAGATGGAAGGATGAAAGAAAGGGAGAGAAGAAAAGGGAAAGAAAGAGAAGGGGCGGGTGGGGGAAGGGCACTGAGAGGAAGAGGGGCTACATCCGGAGAAACCCAGGAAAGTGCATTATTGATTCAGGACTTAGAAAATGCTTAGAGAGTAGGAACAGTGCCCTGCTCTTTAAAAGCTTGCGCAAAGCATAAACTAGACCCAGGCAGCCTTCCCAAAGAGGGCCTACTCTGCCGCCATGAATATTTTATCACGGAGGGAGGAAAAAAGTGGCTGTGAGGGTTTCAGTGCCGGGGTGGGGTGAGGGGCAGGCCCCACTGGCTGGGGCGCTTGGTAGCTGCCTCTCCTTGGATCCCCTCCCCGGATCCTGGGGGCCTTTTGGGGGGCCCCTCTCCTCTTCTCTGAGAGCTGCCCTGGGCTTTCTTGCTAGTCAACAGGGCCTCAGCCAGGTTCCAACAGAGGCCCAGGTCAGGGAAGGGGTTGCGGGGAAGCATCAACTGAAAGAGGTTTCCAGATGGGCTGAGGGTGAAGCCTGGTCCCCAGCAGTGGTTTCTCCTAAAGGCTCACTCTGCTCTCCCCTGCCCTGCCTTGGTTGGGGCCTCCACCGACCCCTCCAGCCTCCCCACCCCCAGCCCATTCTCAACCTGCAGCCAGCCGCCCTTCCCTTCCTAAACATCCACATGTCTCCAGTTCCTCCTCAGAGCCCCAGGGCCTTCCCCTTCTGAAGTCCAAACCCTGGGCCTGGCTCTGCCACCAGCCCTGCCTCTCTCTCGTGTCTTTCCAGCCTTGTTTTCTTTGAGACAGAGTTTAACTCTTGATGTCCAGGCTGGAGTGTGCTGGTACGATCTTGGCTGACTGCAACCTCCGCCTCCCGGGTTCAAGTGATTCTCCTGCCTCAGCCTCCCAAGTAGCTGGGATTTACCGCATGTGCCTCCACGCCTGGCTAATTTCATATTTTTAGTAGAGACTGGGTTTCAGCATGTTGGCTAGGCTGGTCTCAAACTCTTGACCTCAGGTGATCCACCTGCCTCGGCTTCCCAAAGTGCTGGGATTACAGGTGTAAGCCACCATGCCTGGCTTCTGGCCTCATTTTCTACTGGCCAGTCTCTCCTGCCTTTTGGACGCCCCCTCCACCCCACTGAACTTTCAGGTTGAGTCACCTTCTGTCTGCAGCTCTCCCTCCAGCCTTTTACAGGTGTCTGCTTAAATTTATCTTCCTCAGGGAAAACACCCCTGGCCCCTGCCCCCCAGTCCCAGGGGAGCACTGGGTCACAGTTTTCCCCAGTGGCTTCTTCAGTTAATGACGGGTGTGTCCCCTCCCCACTGTGAACTCCAGGAAGGCAGGGGGAGAGCCTGACACAGTGGAGTGACTCCACGTCCTCAGCCCCTTCCCTCTCCGGGTGTTCCATAGTCAGAACGACGTCTCAGGAGTAGACACAGCACTCGATGGATGGGGTCTGCCCATGAGAACAGCAAGAAGCTGCAACCTCCAAGAGTTTCTTCCTGCTGGTCTCTGAGGAGTTAAGAGGCGGCGGGGCCAAGGAAAGAGTAAAGCCACTGGGTCTGCCCACAGCTGGGGACACGTGGACAGGTACACCCCTTTGTGGATGAAACCCTGGCTGGCGGTGGGGGGTGGGTGTGAGTAGTGAGGCTGGGCTGGTAAGTTTCATTTATTTATTCATTCACTTATTCATCAACTATTTGTGAACATCCTTCCTGCACCAAGTAGCCCCAGAGAAGCAGCTCTTAGATTTGGCCACCCATGAAAACAATGACAATACTTGGGGACGGGAGGGGTGTGGCAACATTCCTGGGCCCTGAAGTCAGAGGTTCTACTCCAAATTGAAAGCTAACAAACAAACCAACAAACTAAACCATCAAGTAATTAACCAACCAACTAACCAAAACCCTCAGCAGGTGACTCAGATGTGCGGCCAGGTTTGAGAGGCTGGTCCAGGTGGCCCAGGGAAGGGCACCCACATGATGACACTGTTCCTGTTATTTTACCTACAGGTGGGGGAGCCAAGGCTCCCCGAGTCAGGTGCTTGCTCAAGGTCACACTTGGGGTGACTCGGGCACTTTGCTCGCTTATGGGAATGTCGACCCTTCTGCTGTGTCCACCGGAGAAGTCACCTGTGTCCTGGTCCCCATGAGTGGCACAGATGACACGCCCTGGAGATGACAGGCTGGGGCAGTCAGAAGACTTCCTGGGGGAGGAGGGAGTTCATCTGGGCTCAGGACAGGTGGAGGGAGACTCGACTAGTCTGGGAGGATGGTGCTGTAGGTGGACTGAGCAAAGGGCCAGGCCAGATGCACAAAATGCTGCAGGGAGCGATGGGTTAACACATGCATGCCGCTGAGCCAGGCGCTTGGTGGGGAGCACAGGAGAGAAGGCCAAAGGGAGGCCAGGAGCCAGATGGGCAGCTTGACATTAAGCAGTGCCAGGGAGAGCCCTGATGCTGGCCGGCCCCCCTCCTTCCAGGAAGACAGGTGAAGAGCCTGGGAACAAAGTGTGAGGGCTCAGGTGGCCCTCTCCCAAGACTGGAGAGCCGGCACCCCTTAGCACCCAGGAAGCCAGAAGGAGGACGGAGAACCTGCAGCTCAGATGTGAGAGAGGCTCCGAGAGGGCCGAGGCAGGCCATGGAATTCTCTTCCTCCTGGTCTTTCCGTTTTAAGACAACAAGATGCTTCAGGCTGGAAGAGCTCCGGGGCAGGCCTGGGAGAGGTTTCAATCAGTGCTTCTCAAACTTGGCTGTGCACTGGGACCACCTGGGGAGGTTTAATGCCTTCTCCTGCTGGGCTGCCCAGAGAGGCTGCTGAAGCTGGTCTGGGGGGCAGCTGAGGCAGCGGGGGGAATGGAAAGCAAAGCTCCCAGGCAAGTCCAGTGTGCACCCCGACTGAGAGCCATCCAAGTGGCTCGGAGGGCAGCCCGGTCCCTGCCTGCTCCACCCTGGTGGGGTCATAGCTGCCCACTGGACTTGAGGCCTTCGAGAAGACTGCCCCAAGTGTTGGGAGATGGAAAAGAGCCACAAAACCCTGACACCTCCCTTTCTTGCTGGGAGACAGCCCATACCCAAAGCTGCAGTTCTCAGCTGATGCCTGAGCCCCTTGGGGGAAGGCCTCGGGCATCACGGCTAGTCGGGACTGATGGGGTGCAGTGTCCACTCGAGGTCGTGGCTGCTGCCTCGAGGACCCCCTGGGTGGGACAGTTTTCCGTTTTTGGAGCAGGCAAAGGCAGCAAGGAAGGCCACCCAGCCCCCCACCCGCTTGGCCCTCCTCCTTCTTGTGCCCCTCCTCTAGGCTGAGAGGCAGCCAACCCAGTGCAGGAGCAGGTAACTGGGCAGGAGGGTAGGGCTGCCTCGTGCCAAGCAGACAGGCCTGGAGCCCTCCCTTGGCAGACACTGCACTCCTCCGCCCCCTGCACCCTCCACCCTCTATTTTTAGGCCCATTATTGTCCATTGTTAGGTGCAGTTTTTTTCCCCACTCCTTCCCCAGAAAAACAGATCGGGTTCCTCCAGGCAAAACCACCTCGCCTTCCCTGGAGCTGGTGCGTGGGAGCACGCTTGCTGCCAAATAGACATGAAATAAGTGAATTATCAAGTAACTGGATTAGCAGACTCCATCGTGTCTCAAAGGGCAGGGGGTGGGGAACACCACCGTCATTCCTCCAGGCCCTCCCTCCTCCAGACCGCCGGGGTGTGCCGGGGGAGGAGAGGCTGACAGGGACAGTATGCTCACCAGCACACATGGCCGCATGCACGCACACACACACAGATGACAGCCGCCTCCGTCTATCAGGAGCTTTCTGAGATCCAGAGAGACTCGTGTCAGCTGAGCAGCCTGTTTAGGAACCTGGACGCCGGGCCGGGCGGCCCAGGCTGGAGATGCCAGGCTCTTCTACTTTGAAGCTGTGTGGCCTTGGGCAAGTGGCTTAACTTCTCTGAACCTGAGATTTCTCATATTCAAAACGGGTTTAAATACAAGCTCTACCTTAAGTCTTCTGTGAGGGTTCAATGAGCTATAGCTTAGGTTAAGGGCTTGGTATACATGAGGCACTCAACAAATGTTCGACGTTGCTGCTCTGAGGAGGAGAAGGATATAGAATCAAGACAGTCTGGCTGTGGCCGGGTGCAGTGGCTCATGCCTGTAATCCCAACACTTTGGGAGGCCGAGGTGGACGGATCACTTAAGGTCAGGAGATCAGCCTGACCAACATGGTGAAACTTCGTCTCTACTAAAAATACAAAAACTAGCCAGGCATGGTGGTGGGTGCCTGTAATCCCAGCTACTTGGGAGGCTGAGGAAGGAGGATTGCTTGAACTTGGGAGGTAGAGGTTGTAGTGAGCCAAGATCATGCCGCTTGCACTCCAGCCTGGGTGACAGAGCAAGACTCCATCTCAAAAAAAAAAAAAAAAAAAAAAAAAAGAAAGTGAGCCCAGGAGTTTAAGACCAGCCTGGCCAACATGGCAAAACCCCATCTCTACAAAAATACAAAAATTAGCCAGGCATGGTGGTGCATGCCTGTGATCCCAGGTGCTCAGGAGGCTGAGGTGGGAGGATCACTGGAGCCCAGGAGTTCGAGGCTGCAGTGAGCCAAGACTGCACCACTGTACTCCAACCTGGGTGACAGTGTGAAACCCTGTCTCAAAAAAAAAAAAAAAAAAAAAGAAAGTCCTGAGACAGTTGGACCTGTCAATTACAGGAAACCAAAGCCTGATTTCCCTAAGGGTAAAGAGATCTCAGAGGGCAGAACCTGCTCAGGCCAGATGGTTGACCGAAAGTGACCACAGGTGGACTCAGGGTAATCTGGGAAGTCCCTGAAAGTGTTTGCAACCTTATCTGTGTGTGTGCGCCTCTGCATGAGCCCAGCGTTTGCACACATGTGCACATGCATGGTTCTGGGAAGAGCACTGTGGATTCTCAAGTGGGGCCATGACCATTAACAGTGAGAAGCTCCCTGCTCCAGGGTTTTCTGGGTTGGTTCCCTGCCTTTCTCCCCTCCGGGTCTTCCTGGATGCTGGGAGGTTATTGCACCTTTCCCTTCTCTCTCTCTCTCTCTCTCTCTCTCTCTCTGTTTCCCTGAAGCAGAATCTGGGGGTACAGTGGGACTCTGAGGTTGACCTGCAGACTCCCTCATTTTACAGGCAGGAAGTCTATACCCTGAAATGGGAAGAGACTTCCCCGGGGCCACCCCGCTCCTGGCAGCCAGTGCCCGGGGGAGCCCCATCCCTAGGAGCTGGGCCCCAGGACAGTGTCAGCCCCAGAACTGTGGGCAAAGGTTTTGGATTGTGCCTGAGTGGGGACGGGGCAGAGGCAAGGTGCGCTCTGGATAACAGGCTTCTCCACCTGCTTTTGGCCATCTCTTGATCCCTGAAAGGGAGGGACACCGCCCTCACTGCAGGCTGGCAGCAGAGGATGGCCTGCATTGGCAGAGGGCAGGAGCACCGTGGGCTCATCTCTCATTGGTCTGTTCTTCACCTTTTGCCCAACAGCAGACTTCTGCTCCAGCCCAGGGAAAATGGCTGGCCGTGTTTCCTTTCCTTTTATTTCCCCAGTCGACTCTTGGAGTCAAGTGGATGAATGACTTGGGCAGCAGGAGGGAGGTGGAATGAGGGGCTGAGGAGGCCCAAACGGTCCCCAAGATAAACTGCACTGGGAGAGAAGGATGCCAGGTCCTTGAAGACAGGCCCGAGTCCCTTTCCACAGGGTGGGCAGTTCTGGAACACTCCAGGGCTAGATTCACAGGGATCCACACACCTGGATCTTCCAATACAATTCCCTCCTGCCAATGAGACCGCAAGAGGTCAGGGGATCCCTCTGTGGCCACCCAGTGAGATCCCAGCCCTGCTAGCTCTCAATTTCAGAATGACCACTCAGACTCCTGTGTGACAGAAGGCAGGACAGGACAGTGACGGAGGCCCTGGAGACTGATCCCAGTTTTGGCCGTGCAAACTTGGGTCAGCGTCTCCACCTCCCCGCACCTCCCTCTCCTCATCTGCACTCTGACCTGGCTCCGTCCTGTTATGAGCAGGCAAAAAGCTGCACACATGGGGTGCTTTGCACAGCGCCTTTCTCTGAATCGCCACTGGTGTGTGGCACGATGGAAGCATGTGTGCCCCAGCCTCTCACTCATGAGGCTCCCAGGCGTCTAGCGCACCACTGAGACCCACGCCATGATTGCCAGCGTTGCTGTGACCGCCAGCGTTCCCGCCACCATCCTATCCGGCCTCGCCCTCCTGGCACAGAGCACTCTTTCTCTCCACCTTTCGTGATGCTGCCACCACAGAGAGGACCACGGCTGGCAGTTGGGCTTAGGGCGCGCTCTTGATCCCCTCAGGGCCCCCAAGATCCGGCTCTGAGCTGTGCCAGAGTCACCAGTAGTGACACATAGGCGGGAGCTCACCTAAGCAGGCTGGGAAGTGGATGCATCACCCTCACTGACCCTGAAGAGGCAGCTCCAGCCCCCCGCTGGCTGCAGTGGCATCTGGGCAGGCATCCCGTGTCCCCCACCAGATGCCATCACGTGAAGTCAGATCCAGGGCATGTGTAGATGGACAGAGACCTGGTTGGGGAGGGTCCTCATGGCCCTAGTCTACCTCTTTGAGAGCCCTTGGCCTGGGGTGGAGCCTCAGGGTCTGAAGCTCATCATGGGGGCTCAAGGAGGTCACTCCAACCCTCTGGGCCTCAGTTTCCCCATAGGAAATGAGAAGGGAGAGAGATGGAGCTCATCGGTGGTTTTTTCTTTTTCTTTCTTTCTTTTTTTTTTTGAGATGGAGTCTTGCTCTGATGCCCAGGCTGGATGGAGTGCAGTGGCAAAATCCTGGCTCACCACAACCTCTGCCTCCCAGGTTCAAGCAATTCTTCTGCCTCAGCCTCCTGAGTAGTTGGGACTACAGGTGCACATCACCACCACGCCCAGCTAATTTTTTTTTTTTTTTTTTTTTTTGTATTTTTGGTAGAGACAGGGTTTCACCATGTCGCCCAGCCTGGTTTCAAACTCCTGAGCTCAGACAATCCACCTGCCTCGGCCTCCCAGAGTGTTAGGATTTACAGGCGTGAGCCACTGCACTTGGCCTGATTAGTGGTGTTATATTGTCTTCACAGGAGCCCAGGACTTCCTGGGGGTGGACTGGGGAACTCAGGGGCCTGAGGCAAGGCAGAGGGACACCAGCCACTTGCTTCTGGGGTCCCCTTTCCCGGGAGCCATCAATTTCGCTGTACCATGCTTATTGATGTCGGGGTTTCTCTGGCCTTAGACAATCTCCAGCATGCCTTCTAAGTCGTGTGTCTCTATTTGAAGTGATGGATAATTATCTTTAGCATTTATTAAGTACCTACTACATGCAAGCACTGACTGTGGGACAAAGAAGAGGACAGAACAGTGCCTGGCTGTGTGGGAGAGGGACGGAGGTGGAGTGGAGGCTGAGGAGGTATTTGGAGGCCAGAGAGAAGTCACAGCATCTCCTTCCAAGGCCCCTGCTCTGAGAATCCAAGTCAACATACCAGCCTGAAAGAAGGAAAAGAAAATGAGGGTGGGGAGGGGGAGGAAAGGGTAACCGTTTGGGTTTTTCCCCTCCTCAGGCCTCACTGTGGCATAGTCATTAAATGACTGGGATCTGAGTTTGAGTCTTGACTTCACTTAGTTTGGAGTCTCAGTTTCCTCATCTATAAAATGGGTACAACAGGAGAGTAATAGTTTCTACTGTGCGGATTATCCCAGAGGGTTCGATGAAGTAGTGCACATAGAATGTTCGATGCTTCAGAAGAATAGATTTGAGGCCGGGCGTGGTGGCTCATGCCTGTAATCCCAGCACTTTGGGAGGCCGAGGCGGGCGGATCCCTTGAGTCCAGGAGTTCAAGACCAGCCTGGTCAAATAGTGAAACCCCGTCTCTAATAAAAATACAAAAATTAGCTGGGCGTGGTGGCTGGTGCCTGTAATCCCAGCTGCTTGGGAGGCTGAGGCAGGAGAATCGCTTGAACACGGGAGGTGGAGGCTGCAGTGAGTTGAGATTGCGCCACTGCACTCCAGCCTGGAGTGACAGAGCAAGACTCTGACTCCAAAAAAAAAAAAAAAAAAAAAAAAAAAAAACAGAGATTTGAGAGTCCAGAGAGTCCAGAAGTAAGTGCATAGATTATGCTCAATTGATTTTTGACGAGGTTGCCAAGAACATTTAGTGGGGGAAGAATAGGCTCTTCAACAAATAGTGTTGGGGAAACTGAATCTCCATATGCAAAAGAATAAAGATAGACCTTTTCCCTTATACCAGATGCAAAGATGAACTCAAAATGGATCAAAGACCTAGATATAAGAGCTAAAACTATAAAAGTCTTAGAAGAAAACATGGGGGTAAGTACTGCTGACCTTGGATTTAGCAATGGTTTCTTAGATACAACACCAAAAACACAAGCAACAAAAGGAAAAAATACATACATTGGAGTTTATTAAAGTTAAAATAGGCCGGGGGCGGTGGCTCACGCCTGTGGTCCCAGCACTTTGGGAGGCCCAGGCGGGCAGATCGTTTGAGGCTAGGAGTTCGAGACAGGTGAAACCCTGTCACTATTAAAAACACAAAAATTAGGCGGGTGTGATGGTGTGTACCTGTAATCCCAGCTACTTGGGAGCTGAGGCAGGAGAATGATTTGAACTCGGGAGGTGAAGGTTGCAGTGAGCCAAGATCGCCACACTGCACTCCAGCCTGGGTGACAGAATAAGACTCTGTCTCAAAACAACACAAAACAAAAACAAACAAACAAAAAACAACTAATAAGCACATGATGGCTAACATCATTAGCCATCAGGGAAATACAAATCAAAACCATAATGAGATACTGCCCCATGCCCACTAGGCTCGTCCTAATAATACAAAACAAAACCAGAAAATAAGAAGTGTTGACAAGGATTTGGAGAAACTGGAACTCTCGTACATTGCTGGTGGGAACATAAGAGGTGCAGCACCTGTAGAAAAGTTTGGCGGTTCCCCAAAAAATTAAACATAGAATTATCTTGTGACCCAGAAACTCCACTTTCAGGTAGACACCCAAGAGAAATGAAGACGTACACACATGCAAAAACTGGGACCCAAATGTCCACAGCAGTATCACTCCTAATAGCCAGAAAGTGGAAGCAGCTCAGATGTCCATCAGTTAGGAAATGGATACACAAAATATGGTGTGTCCACACGATGGCATATTACACAGCCATAAACAGGAACAAAGCACTGATTCACGCGACAATGTGGACGAACCTTGGAAACATTTTGCCAGTGAAAGAAGGCCGTCACAAAGAGCCTCATATTGTCTGATTCCATTTGCATGAAATGTCTAGCATAGGTAAATTCATGGAGACGTAAAGTAGACTCGTGGTTTTCAGGGGCAGAGGAAGAGGATGGGGAGTAACTAACGGGTGCAGGGTTTTCTATCGGGGTGATGGAAACGTGTTGGGACTAGGTAGAGATGCTAGTTGCACAACACTGTGAATGTACTGAATTGTATATTGTAAAATAGTTTAAAAGGCAAGTTTTATGTTAGATACAGTAAGACTTTTTTTTTTTTTTAAGAGATGGGTTCTCACTACGTTGCTCAGTCTGGTCTCAAACTCTTGGCCTCAAGTGATCCTCCTGCCTCGGCCTCCCAAAGCGCTGGGATTATAGGTGTGAGCCACTGCACCCACCAAACATTAACTGGTTAATTTTATGTTATGTGAATTTCACCTGAGTTTAAAAAATGTTTTTAAATCTTTTTTTAAAATGCTTATTGCTATGCTGAGCCCAAGGTATATACATCTGGGATCCCTCTGTCTGCACTGGAGTCCACCGTTTTGTGTGGTTTTGTCTCTGACCAATCTGGATTTCCCTAAACTCCCGGAATGTACCTGGCAATCACCAGGGAACATCGAATGAACTGCTTGATCTAGCCAAAACCCCTGTTGCTCAGTTGGGGAAACTGAGGCTGGGGCGTATCCTTGGTCTCTCAGCAGCCAGGGCCTAGAACTCTGGCTCCCCGTGGCGTTCATTCTGCTCCTATGCACTGCCCCCTCCCCCGCCAGCAGTTGGTGTGTGCTCGGCACATTAGAAACACATTTTCATATATTTAAGCAAATCTGCTGCTGCTGAAAAACAAATCGAAACCTGCAAACCAAAGCCGAACAGAACCGGTTCCTGCCTCATCTGCCGTTTCTCCCATTCCTCATCGCCCGGCCACTCCAGGAAGGAGCCCTGCATCAGCACTGGCCACAGGGACTCTGGCCAGGTCAGCCCCGGTCAGGGGCCACGGCTCAGCGCCCACGTGGTCCAGCCTGGTGGGCTCTGGACCAGCCCCGTGGCGCAGGGCTTCCCTGCTCTGGGTTCCCACCATTACCCCTCAGTTGCCCTCCTGCCCCTCTTGCTCCTTCAGAGCCCATGGCCTAATCCCTCCTAACCCTAGTGAGCGGTCAGGAGCCAGACACAGGAAGGCTGAACCCCAGGTCCTACACTCAGTGGGCTTTGAGAAGTCTCAGAATATTCACCGGTCAGATGCACACAGTAATAGACCTACAGGGGCTTGGATGAGGTGGGAAGGGGGAGCGGACTGTCTCCTGTCTGTCACCCACACACTTTCCTCTCGAATCATCTGGCCCTGTTCCCTGCATCTCTGCACCAACCATTCCTTCTGCCCACACCCTCACTCTCCTGACCCTTCCCATCCTGCAAGGCCCACCTCTGAGCGCATGGCCTGTGCCTCTGGCTATGGGTTTGGCCTATGGGGTCCTCTTCTGTCCCTCAAGCTAAATTCTAGAATTAAAAGAAATAAAAATGCAACTTTTTTTTTTTTTTTGAGATGGAGTCTCACTCTGTCGCCCAGGCTGGAGTGCAGTGGCACGATCTTGGTTCACTGCAATCTCCATCTCCCAGGTTCAAGTGATTCTCTTGCCTCAGCCTCCCAAGTAGCTGGGACTACAGGCGAGCGCCACCACGCCCGGCTAATTTTTGTAATTTTAGCAGAGACAGGGTTTCGCCATGTTGGCCAGGCTATTCTTGAACTCCTGGCCTCAGGTGATCCACCCACCTCGGCCTCCCACAGTGCTGGGATTACAGGTGTGAGCCACTGCGCCTGGCCCTTTTTTTGAGCATTCCTTTTGTGCTGGCACCCAGCTGAGGGCATCACACACCTGGTCTCATCTTCTTTGTACACATTTCCTTTGAGGTTGTGTCCAGTGCCATGCCCAGTTTCAGACGAGAAAACCAGGGCTTAGTGTCACCAGAGACTTATCTCAAGTTCCACATCCCGGAAGTGCGGGATGTGCCCGAGTCCCATCTGCTCCCTCCGGAAGCCCAAGTTCACATCCACAGCATGGTGCAATCTACCTGTCTGTCCGTCCATCCGTCCATCCACTGCCTGCCTCGTTGCAGGTGGGATTGGAGGCAGCTTGTGATTATACCCACAATAAATGAGAAACAGGGAAATGGATTAAACATCAGGGCTAGGGAGCATAGAGGAAGACAGCCCAGGAAGGTGGGGACACGCAAACCAGAAAGGTCTGGGGTCTGTAAGTCTCCGACATTCTTTGGAAAGATGTCCCCCTCTGGGCCCTTTCGCATGGCTGCCTGCCTTCCACGGGGTGTCTGGACCCAACCCCATTCCCTCAAGGGAAGTCAGAAGCAAGGATCTCAGTCCGTGGGCCCCAGGCCTCGGTCTTCTCATTGTCTACTGCCCGGGAGGGAGACTTCACTGTGCAACAAGATGTCATTTCACGGAACTGTTCTTGTCCTAGGCTGGGCCCTGCCTCGGGCATTTCAAGAGACTGAGTGGCTTTAACGGCTGGTGCAGCTCAGGCGCCAAAGTCACTTGCAACTGACTTAAGGACAGAGCTGTGCAGACCTCCCGGCTTCATCCAGTTGCAAATCCCACAGAACAGGGACTGCAGTGGAGAGAATCAGCGGCTTCCAGGGTCTCCTCTGTTGTGACCCAAACCCCAGTGTTTTCTTCAAGATTCAGCCCTGGCCGGGCGCGGTGGCTCAAGCCTGTAATCCCAGCACTTTGGGAGGCCGAGGCAAGTGGATCATGAGGTCAGGAGATCGAGACCATCCAGGCTAACACGGTGAAACTCCATCTCTACTAAAAATACAAAAAATTAGCCGGGCGTGATGGCGGGCGCCTGTAGTCCCACCTACTTGGGAGGCTGAGGCAGGAGAATGGCGTGAACCTGGGAGGCGGAGCTTGCAGTGAGCCAAGATCGTACCACTGCACTCCAGTCTGGGTGACAGAGCGAGACTCTGACTCCAAAAAACAGACTCAGCCCTGATCCTGCCTCCTCTGAGAAGCATTCCTGGATCACACCATGTTTCCTCCCATGCATCCATTCATTCAGGAAATGCTTACTGGGCACTGACCAAGCCCAGAGGGAGGTGCTGGGGATGCAAAGATAGTGAGACAGCCCTGCCTTTGAGGAGCTCACAGTCCAGGGGGAAAGCAGACATCTAAAGTTAGAGAATTGGTCCCAACAGCCAGCACGCAGTGAGCACCTACTATGTGCCAAGCATCGTGCTCGTGACAGTCTCCTATGCACGTTCTATTAATAGCTCCCATTTGAGAAACTAAGGTTCAGAGAGGTTAGGTCTCACATCAAAGATCACACAGCATGGGATTCTAAACTCTCCATCCCTAGGGCCAGAGCTCTTCACTGCTAGGCCAGTCAGTAAGCAGGATGATGACCAAACAGGGCCTCCTCACCTCACTGGGCAAGGGAGTCAGAGAAGGCCTCCTGGAGGAGGAGGTAGGGTCCAACCTGAACCTTGAAAAAGGAGCCAGGGTTATCTGGGTAGAAGCGGAAGCCTTGAAAACAAAGGAAGGAAGGGGCAGGCATTCGGGTGGAGGAGACAGCACGGGCCAAGGCTGGAGTGGCCGGGAGAGCTCATGGGCGGGGGCACGCCCTCCTCCTTCCGCAGCTCCTGTCATATCAGGTGCCGGTGTCCCCATTTGTTGTTAGCTGGGCATTGTCTTCAATGTCTGTTGTGTTTTCTCTTGTTTTTCGCTTCAGTTCTCTCTAGTCATCTCACTTTCCCATCACAACTGCGCCTGGCATGAGGTCAGACCTGGCAACACCTACCAACTGGAGGGGTGTGATGGCGAGAGGAGGGAGGGGTGTGATGGCAAGAGGAGGGAGGCTACGGCCAGAAACACAGAGGGGGAAGGAGGCCAGAGCCATCGGGCTGGTCAGCTCTGCATTGTTGGATGGAAACATTTCATGATCAGCGAGGTCGGGCAGGAGGCAGAGCGTCTGTGACCTTGATTCTGCATGTGGTGTTCAATGTCACGGTGGGGAGTGGCTCGAGGACTCCAGGACCTGCCTGCCATCTGCATTCATCAGCCCAGCAGACCCCCTGGGGGAGGAATGGAACCATTTGCTCTGCAGCTGGGTAAACTGAGGCACCGAGAAGCTAAAGCAGGTTCTAACTGAGTAAGGTGTGTGTTCAAAGATGCACGTTCACAGTCTGCCCTTGGCTTTCCTGTCCACCAAAGTCAAGATGCCTCCGTATGCTGGAGACTCCAACATGGCTGAAATGCGAATGTTCACCCATGTCAGTGTGGAAACAGCAAGCTTATCAAGGTTGGATAAACAATAATATTCAAGCCTCACACTAGAACAGAACTTACAGTCTCCGCCAAGCACCTTCCGGTATGTTGTGAGAGGCATTTCCTCTCCTAGGAAGTCAGTGAGGTGGACAAGGCAGTCACGATCATACTCCTTTTACAGATACGGAAACTGAGGCTTGGAGAATTTGAATGACTCACCTCAGACCACCCAGACCCCAAGTGACAACACTGGGATGTGAGCTCAGGGCTTCAGATTCCAGGCCTGTAGCTCTTGTCAGGAGGTAGTGCTGCCTCTCTCTGGTACATTCCACTGGCTCCTGCTCAGAAGCACAGACCCCCCCACCCCGCCTTGGCAAGCAAGGCTCCCAGCTCCATCCCCCCATTCCCAGGACCCCTGCTGCTCTCCTGTTGGCTCCTGTCTCCCCTCAGCAATGCCCTCCCCTTAACCTGCACAGACCCCATGGGACCCACAGACCTCCGGCCCCTTTGTCAACGACAGGCTTCATCCACCACCGTGGACCAATCCCACCCCAGTGCTCCAGAGACTTCCTGTTGAAAGGCAGATTCTGGCTCAGCAGGTGTGGGGCAGAGTCTAGGATTCTGCACCTCTATCAAGGTGAGGCTGCCTGGGCAGTAGCTCTCTCCTCTCTCTCTCCTGCTTGTCAGCTTGCCCCTGAGTCTCGGGTGGCTAGCTTTTGTCTCCAAGGCACAAAGGAAGGGTTTCCCCCTTCCTGTCACGGGGAGCACAGGTGGCCGGCGGGAGCCCTGCCTTGCAGAGCACTAAGGGGTACCTCCCAATGCCAGTCATGCCCTCCCCATCTCGAAGGGGTCCTGCAAGTAGCAGTTGCCCTGCGAGGGGCTGAGATGCCTTTGCCCGCCGCCCTTCCTGCTTCCTCCCTGGCCTGCAGCTTTGCCGGGCTGACCTCTGGGGCAGGCCCTGGGAATATGGGCGGCTTCTCTTCTCCCATAGCCCTCATTGCAATTTTGTCCTTGCCCAAGAATCCTCGGTTGAGAGCTCATCCCTATTAATTCTCATTGTGCATTTAGAGCCAATAGGTTTTTATTTATTCATTTATCTTGTCTTTCAGCCTCCTCCCCTTCCTTGCAAGGCTGGAATTTACAATTCAGTTCTCAGGTGGCCTTGCTGAAGGACAAGAAGCCTGGGAGAGAGAGAGGGTCTGCATCCTGCCTCTGAAAAGGCCGTCCGCCCCTGGGCCCCTCTTGTACCCTCAGAGTGCAGCCAGGCTTGCGCTCCCGTAGGCTGGATGTTGGAACACACCTAGCAGAAGGGGCGAAGGGGAGCAAGGACCCATGGGTGATGGCAAGGCTAAGGGGGGCAGTGGGCATCTGGCCGCCATTAGGGTGCCCCCTGGTGGCTGGTTAACAACAGCTGCTGGGGCTGCAGACGTGGAAGCTCCCCCAGCCTGCATCTTCCACCTGCTGCCAGAGAGTAGAAATACAAGGCATGGCGTCCCCAAGGCTGGGGAGAGGCAAAGGACTCCGGGGAAGTAGAGAAGCCAGGAAAGTCACCGAGGCCATAATCACAACAGTAATAAGCCAGTGACTAGTACTGCACATTGAATACCTACTATGTGTCCGTGTGTACCACGGCAGCATGGCTGGGCTGCGCTGTCCCACCAGCACCGTGACACTCCTACATTATGGCTTCTACTGGGCAGAGGAAGACAGTGGAACTCAGAGAGGTCAGAAGTTGAGAGAGGGGAGGCTGTGCCACCTGGTGGGTGGGCATGGGCCTTGGCCACAGGCAGTTCCCAGCCTGCCTTCTCAACAAAGTGACCTTGGCAGGATTGAGGCAACACTTTCTAATCTCTAAGATGAGATTAGAATAGGACCCACTTCAGAGCATCCCAGAGATGATTAAATGAGACCTGCCTGGACCCTCCCAGGGAAGCCACAATAAACTGTGACATCAGGGTTTGAACCCAGATCTGTCTGGAAGTAACCATCCCCTCCAAAAACCACTCCTCCAAAAGCCACCCCTTCAAAAGCCACCCCTTCAAAAACCACCCCTTCAAAAGCCACCCCTTCAAAAACCACCCCTCCAAAAGCCACCCCTCCAAAGCCAGCCCTCCAAAAGCCGGCAGCCTGCCACAGCGGCCTCCCCATCCTCATCGGACGCACATTTGTAATCAAAGCAGAGCCGGATGGCAGCCCATGATGAAATATTTAAGTCCATCAAACAGGTGGCGAGACACTGAGGACTCGCCCATGTGGTAGATTGTGGAGGGACTATTCTTTCTCCCCTGCCTTCCCCACCTGTCTGCCCAGGAGAGGAGCAGGGGGTGGGGATGGGAGAGTGTACTCTTCCAGACCCCAGGGCTTGAGGATGGCTGCCTGGGATGAGGCTCTGCCGGCACTGGGACTGGGAGGGGTGACCCCCTCCCCAGGGCAGCTGCCCACTGTGCTGGGTTCTCTGTCTGAGGGTGGGGGCGGGGCAGAGGTCCAGGGCCAATGACATCCTAGCCAGCTTTGGCCAGGAGAGGGCCTCAGACTTGCCTCTGAGGGTCATCTCCCCACCTCAACCCCTCGACATGAAGCTGGTCCTAGAATTATGATTTAACTGCTCCCCCAAGCACATTGAGGTAGTGATTAATATTTAAGACAAAAAATACAGTCAAGACTCTAACACGAGACAGAGGTTGACTGTGCCCAGCAGTGTGTGGAGAACCCTCCCACCGGCTCTGAGATGTGGACTGAGCACCAGCCCCCATCCTGGCCTTCCTCCTGGCTTCCAGAGACCAGCCCCCTTGCTTGGCCCTGCGGTCCCCGGGGCAGTTATGACCACAGACTATCCAGCCCCAGCTCCTGGCTTCGTGCCACCTTCTCCTTCCCTCCCTCCCTCCCTCTCTCCCAGCTGGCCCTGGCCCAGCCACCACCCACAACGACAGCCTCATCGCCACTGACAAGCCAAGTAAGAAGCTACCTTCTCAGGCTGACTGCCCTGTGATGTGAGCAAAGCCGGCCCATGAGATTGAGTCCTCAGGACTCCGAGGTGGGGGCGCCGGGTCAGCCCCACCATAAGCCAGGAGACCTGGAGGCTCCTCCAAGGACATGCAGAGGCACAAGCTGCCTGGGGGATGGCATCGACCCCCTCCTGTGAGTTCCTGCAGCCTGGCTGCCCTACCCGGCTCTGCCCTGCCTTCAGGGACGGCCTCCAAAGCACTGCCTGGTGGGAAGCAGCTTAGCTCAGAGACACTGGAACCACTCTAAGCGGGAATCACAGCTTCGCCACCTCCTGGAGTGTGACCTTGGCCAGATGCCTTCACCCACCACCCCTGGACTGCCTCAGTTACCCCACCTGTATGACCGGAATGACAATGGCTAACATCTGCATGCACTTACTCTGTGCCAGGTCCTATTCCGAACCCTTTACCTACATTAGTTAAACCACAAACTCCTCACAATGACCCTAGGAGTGTGTGCTCTTAGTGTGCCCATTTTGCAGATGATGGAACAGAAGCCCACAGATGTCACTGGGTCAGAGCCCTCCCCTGACACTCCTTCTTTATACAACACAGAATCCACCTGGCTAGCTGAAGGGAGGACTCCTGGCAATGGCATCAGGCTCAGCCCACACACTCA
The DNA here is from genome assembly GCF_001698545.2 of Rhinopithecus bieti. Classification (NCBI taxonomy): domain Eukaryota; kingdom Metazoa; phylum Chordata; class Mammalia; order Primates; family Cercopithecidae; genus Rhinopithecus; species Rhinopithecus bieti. The sequence goes on from NW_016814121.1 coordinate 1,559,421, forward strand.
GGCAGCTCGCATGCAACCATCTCTGCTGTTGTTGTTGCTGTTAACATTACTTGAGTACTGAAGTACTCCGTGCCCCTAGGACTCCTCCTTCTCTAACTAGGGAGGCAAGGGACAACGCCTGAATGTCTGTCTTCCCCGGACTTACCCAGGGGCTATCGTCATTGCATGTAGGAATGCAACTGAAAGGGGACCCAGCTGCACTGTCTGTCCCAGCCTGACCCCCAACTTCCCCCTTCATGAATCCCCTCTGAGCCTCCGTCAAACCTCCCCGTGCAAAGGGCCAGCTCAGTGCTTGGCATGCTCTAGCTTCATGGTACAGTCTGCTGGATCGGATTGAGTGGGCTAAGAGGTTGCACCGCAGAAAGGATGAACAGAGGGGTATCATGTTGCAGGTAGCATCTCGCTCACTCGCCCAGAATGCTGACTTCCTACACAGGAGGTGGGGCTTACCCTCAAGGCTGGGGAGCCGAATACTATGGGCTTCCCGAGGGAACTAATCTAGTGGCCCGCTGGCCGAGAATGCCGCTACCCCAGAGAACAATGTCACATGACCCCAGTGTCCTCAGGGTGGCCTCTGTTTTGACACATTTCCAAGGTGGGACAAAGACCTGGTCCAGGTTTGGTCCAGACCTGGTCAAGAGGCAGGAAAGTCAGCCTTGCATCTCGGTCCCCTGGCTCTGCTCATCCACCCCAAGGATCTACTCCAGACCTCCTCCCACTTGGCCTGGACAAGCAAAAGAGCAGTAAGTGGACTTACATGGGAGCAGAACCTCTCAGGGGGGTCTCCGCATGTGATGCCCGAGGGTTCCACCTTCACCTTGACGTAGTCCTTCAAGCGCATCACCTTGGGCTGGCAGGCATAGAACTCCCAGGTGGGGCCCTCATCTGTGGTCACCCAGGATTTGCAGATGTCGTAGTCCCCAGAGGCCAGAGGGAGGCAGTGCAGGAAGAGCGCCAGCAGGTGCAGCATGGCTGCGCAGTCCGCAGGGGCGCGGCCCAGAGAAGCCCTGGAGAGGCAGCGACGGGGTCAGGCGGGACTTGTGGCCTCAGCATGGAAATGCCACATCTACCAGGCGAGGGTGGCCGGGTGTCCCAGGGACCCAAGCATTGAAGCTTTGCGAACAGCGAGGAACTTGTTGCTTCCAAAAGGCCGATACGGAAAATTCAGAGCCAGTGTTTCTCAGACTGCTGATGGACAGATCAGAAAGTTGCCCACAACTTCACGTCCTCCTAACCTTGTCATCACACCTCCCCTGGAGGTGAATCTGATCAAATCAGGCAGACTCTCAAATTGTGACAGTGGATGGAAATGGGATAAGGAGAAAATCCGCAGGGATCCTGCATGAGGCCGGATCAGATTGCTTTTAATTTTTGTCCTTCCAATCAATCCAGGTCTTTAAAGGGCTCTTAATGGGTGACGTGCTCAACACAACTGCAAAACAACCCTCCAGCCTGCGTTGTAAAGATAAAATAAAATCAGGAGGTGGACATGTTAGCTGGAAACATGTTTCCTCTTTGGGACTGGACTTGGGTTCTCAGACCAATAAAAGAGATTTCTTTCATATGAGCTTAAGGTGGCAACAGCTGTGTGACTGGACTAGCATAAAAAGCTACTGAGGTGCTAACCGGGGAGAAGGCTATTTGGCTCTGCTTTGGTGGGGGCCGGCACTAATGGGGCCCAGCTGACCTTGGCTGGTAGCCGTCGGCAACTTATTATGAAGTTTCTGAGATCTCAGCTCTCAATCCATCCAGGTACCTGGGGTCTGGCTTGTCTTTCATTGTAAGAGGGGAGGAGAGAGAGAGCTCATTAGCAACAACACCTGCAACAAATTAAAGAGGGGGAGAATAGAGACGTATAAGAAGAAAAGCTCTCCAGCAAAATGTGCAAAAAATGAGGTTGCATTAGCAAAGTCTCCCGAGAAAACTGGGTTATTTTTATTAATATCAGAATTGCACATTTGGAGATCGGGCATGTTATTTAAAAGATGATGCATTTTTTCTCTCATTTATGGGAGTGTTAGTTCAGCAGAAGTGCCCCTGTTTGGGGGTCAGAGACTTTCGAAAGCATCCCCAGGAGCCAAGATTTAATGGTTGCTTTAAAATACCGTGACTGTCAAGTCAGAATGTCAGAGTTGTTAAAGGCAAAGATGGGAATGTAACTATAGGTGCAGATGGGCCCATACCTATATGTACAGATGAACAGAGTGCTCCATGTGCTGGCCAACCATGAAGAGCCAGGCACTGAGAAACAGCTCCCCAATCATAGGCACAATCTAAAATGGCAAATTTAATTTTTTTTTAACTGTAAGAAACTAGGGATACTGAAGACTGCCAAAGAGGTGACAATGTTTTGTGAGTTCAGATTTTTCTGATCAAGGCCGGCATTTTGCAAATCATTCTTAGAGGGTATGTCTATAAACGGGTTACTATTATGATTATTGCTGTGCTATTTTAAGCTTCTGTTAATTATTTAAAATCAAAATAGATATAACTGTTATATCATATCAAAATAGATACCAGTTATATGAACGTTACATCGGGAAATAACATGACTGCAGTACTGTGGTGTGTTCCAGACACTGGATATGTCACCGGGAGAATCCAAGTCCAGCCAGCATGGGATTCTGGCCAAAAATATTGGCCAATAGGGCAAAGGTTACGGCAAGAAGTTACAGCAGAAGTGCCTGCATGATTAATTATTCTGGTTACTATGCCTCTGATGATTGCATTTGACTTCCCAAACCTCCCCAAATGTCCAGTCTGAGCCTGGCTCTCTCCTGACATCCTCTTCACCTTCTGTACATGCAAGGCCCCTGAAGAGTTAACTGTGCTTCCATGAAACTCCGTTCTCCACCCAGACAGAAAACGCTCCTGCCAAAATGACAAACCGAAGTGGCGGACACTTGCTGCCCTGAGCACCTCAGGCTCGGAGCAGCCCCCAGCCAGGGCCCCAGGGCTCCAGGCATGGGACTCATTCATCTGCGTTAGGGCAACCCCTGCCCCTCTCTCTGGGTGAAGGGCTGCTGATGGAGATGAATGAGAACCCAGCCAGGACCATTTTCCCCGTCTCACCTCTGGCTGTTTAAAGAGGAACCTGTTATAGAGCCTGCCCGGCCTTGAAGGCGCTCCTTGCTAGAAAACTCTCAGAAAGAACGTGCCCGGTGTCTATTTTTGCAACCTGAGAAAATGTAGTAAAAATAAAATAGCGCGGCCGGCAAAGGTTTGGATGCCACTACCCGAGCTCGCGCTGCCCAGAGCACAGCACGTTCCTAATTAATTCTTCCAGCAGTCGACTCCCAACTGTTCACTAACAGGTAGGGAGCTCCTGGCTGCTGGGACAACCAGGACGCCGGGCTGCGGCTTGCAAGGAGGGCGCAGCTGCCGCCTTCCTTCAGCTGCAGGACCCGCGGCTGCTCGGGGCTTGCAGGGCGCTGGACGCCGCCGGGCGCGGGGAGGCAGCGAGGCCCGGAGGCCGGGAGGCTGGGGCGAGCGGCGCGCGCGGCGCAACTCGCAAATCTATTAATTGCAGCCCTGTTGGTTTAAATGCCACTCATTCCCTGGAAAATAAATAAATAAATAAATAAAACCCTAACAACAACAAAATCTGCCAGGGGAAAAATGTGTTTACAACTAGTCAATCAATTGGGCGTTGCTGGCATCGCAGGGGGAATTCTGAGCTCAGCACACGAATATTACAGGCGGGTTCTGCCAAAAAGAAAAAAGAGAAGAGGGGAAGAGACACAGGAGTCCCCGGATAACGAGGAGGAGCGCAGAGAGTGAGGAGTCGGCAGGGAAATTTTCAGAGTAAAAGGCTGCATCCCGGAGGATCGTTTTCTCCGTGGAAAATGTATCTTCACCAGATATTATTAAGAAACTGCAGCTCCCAGAAACAAATAGAATCAATGTGCTTTATTTTCTTTTAAGAGTCGTCAGGAACCGAGGGGGGGCTGATAGCCAGGGTATTAAAACCCGAAAATTAGATTTTATCAGGATTTCTGAACTCAGATTTCTCTGTCTTATTGAATTAGCGCCTCCCGAGCTGGCTGGGCTCGCCAGCAGGTTCCTCTTGGAGTTGCCGGCTGCGCCCTCGCCGTGTGGGAAACTTGCCGCGGCGGGCGCGGGGCCCCTGGGGGCACTGGAGGGAGGGCGCTGGGGGCTCCTGGGATTGGAGGGGACTCAGCCCACCCCGGGGTTCCCTCTCCCTCCTCGGCAGGGGCGGCGGAGGGGGGTGAAATCTGCCTTCGGGGGAGGGTGGGGGTTGCCGGGAGGGGAAGGGAGCTTGGCCGGCGGGGTCACCTTCCGGTCCTCCGCCCCGGGCGGGGTCCAGCGGGCGCCCAGCGCTCACCGCAGCCTCGGCGGGCGTCCTAATTCCGGCGGCTCCGGCGGCCGCGGTGTCCCCTGCTCCGGAGCGGGCCCTTTTTCCGGCCCCTGGGTCCCCGCCCGCGGGAGCCCTAGAAAGTTGGGCGCGGGAGGCGGGGCGCGAGCAGCCGGCCTCGGG